>NW_022900935.1:62625455-62649618 GCF_012274545.1 Fukomys damarensis
AAAGAAAGAAAAAAGAAAGAAAGAAAGAAAGAAAGAAAGAGCCCTGCCCCTCCATTTTGATTACCAAGATGATCTCCAGATCCACCCATTCTGTTTTCCTTCAGATGAATGATTCTGTTCTTCTTTGTGGCTGAATAATACTCCATTGTGTGCATATATTACATAGGACATTTTCTTTATCTTCTCGTCTAACAGTGGTCACCTAGGCTGGTTCCACATCTTAGCTAAGCTGTGAACTGGGCTTCCGTAAACACGAATGTGCAGAAACCCTTACAAATGCTGGCTCTAATCCCTTCTGGCACATACCAACAAGTGCTACCGCTCCGGCTTCAGTGTTTTGAGGAATCTCCATACTGATCTCTACACCAGTTTTACTACTTTACTACTTTACAATTCCCACCATTCATTATGGGGTGTTTTGGTTTTTGTTTTGGTTTGTTTTGGGGGGGTACTAAGGATGGGACTCAGGACCCTGCACTTGCCAGGCAGGTGCAGAGCCACGGAACTAAATCCCCAGCCTGTGGGTTTGCGTTTTGTTTTTATATTCCCGGTGATCGTCATCCCGACTGGGGTCAGATGCAATATAGTTTTTGACTTACATTTCCCTAACAGAATTTTTTTCATATATTGTCCATTTGTATGCAATCTCTTGAGAAGGCTCTGTTGTCACTCTTTTGAGAAGAGTCTGTTCCATTCATTTGTCCGTTTACTCATGGGTCTGTTTGGTTCTTGGTATGAAGTTTTGGGGGCCTTTCTATGTTCTAGATATTAATTCTCTGTCAGAAGGGAAGCTGGCAAAGGTTTTGCCCCTCTGTCACTTGTCTCTTCCCTCTGTTCGGCGTTTTCTTGCTGTGCAGAAACGTTTCGTAGTAATTGGATGACGTCCCATTTACGGATTCCTCTCATTATTTCCTGTGCTGCTGACATCCCATCCAGGAAGCCTCGGCCTGTGCCCATGGCTCTGCTTTCTTTTAGCAGCTTCAAAGTTTCAGGTCATCTACTGGATCTTTGATCCATTTTGAACTGATTTTTGTACAAGGTGAGAGAGAGGGATCTAGTTTCAGTCTTCTACCAGTGGACGTCGCTCCACCAGCACCATCTGTCAGCAAGGCCATCTTTTCTCCAGTGTGTGTGGCTTCTTTGCCCAGAGGCTGATGGCCATGGGTTCTCTGGTTTCTGTCTGTGTTTTCTATTCTGTTCTTTTGGGCCATACATCTATTTTTGTGTCAGTGTCATGCCATTTGTGTTACTATGGCTTTGTCAGATAATTTGAAATCAGGTATTATGATGCCTCCAGCTCTTCCTTCTTTGCTTAGAGGTGGTTCAGTGGTGCCTCAGTTCACGATCTTCATTCATGATTTCCATGATTCTGGTCACAAACTGAGTTAGACGAGAACTGGATCAAATTCAACGGTCAGGTTCAATGTTGACCTCATGGGGAAATTTGATTCGGTTCTCGTCCAGCTTAATTTGTGACCAGAACTGTGAAGAGAATGGAGTTAGTGAAATGAATAACCTCAGTATTCTGGTCTTTTGTGTTTCCACTGACTTTAAGGGTTTTTTTTTTTTCTGGTTCTGTAAAAAATGTTGTTTGGAATTTTGGTGGGCCTTGCACTGACCCTGTGGATCGCTTTTGGTGATGTCAGGATTTTAACATTAATCCTGCCTATCCATGAACATGGGAGGCTCCCCATCTTCTGGGGTCTTCCTCAGTTTCTCTCTTCGATGTTCTTTAACTGTCACTGTAGAGGTCTCTCACCTCCTTGGTCAGATTGATCCCTACACGTTTTTTTAGAAACTATTAGAAATGGAATTGTTTTCCTGTTTCTCAGCTATTGATGTATTAGTATTAGTGTCAGTTTTGTTTCCCGAAGATTCTTTCAGTAAAAGCAGAGAAATTAAAAAAGGAAAATTGGCATTTTGTAGCCTCTCATTAAATAATTATTTCTTGAGAGGTCATTAATGGCTCAGACCATTAGATGAAAGGGTACTGAGGCATAACGGTGAGCTTGGGCTGTGACCCCAGCCCCACCTAGCAGCCTCCAAGTCGCGGTGTGTCTCCATGGCAACCACAAAGCTATGCCCATGGGGTATTCTGGGAAAAGAGAGACTAAGAGCCTGAATCCAGTCAAGCTTTGGGAGCTAAACTCTCATTTTCAGGAAATCTGGGGCCACAGTGCCACCACCAAGAAAAACTCAAAGACTCGGAGCACATGGGACATTTCCCAGGCTGGCCAGCCTGGTCTAAGCGAGAGGAGATGTCATGGAGCTTGGCTTAACTTTGATTCCACCCTGATGCAGCTTGATTATTCCACACAGAGCTCCACACGCAGGCAGAGCGACCTTCCCATGACTGCAGTCACAGTATTGTTTCAAGGCTCGAAAGCACTTTAGCCAAAAGGGAAAAGTACAGGACAAGGAAGTGGGCGGGGCCTCACCAGTACCTACCAAATCCGGTAACACCTCTGGGGGGTTTATCGCGCTCCTCTCCGCGTCTTTAAGCATTTCAAAAATTTTTGTCTTAAAAATGCAGAAGGGAAAACATCCCATTCCCCAGACACATGATCGGGCACCCCAGGAATCTGACTGCAAAAGTGGGCACCCCTTTGTCCTGGAGCCCGCCTTCTCTCCGTCCCAGGGGTTGGGACCAGGAGAGGGGCAGCCCCTGGTGCCGCTGCTGCTGTGTCCGGCTCCCGTGACCTCAGCCAGGGCGCTCTCTCTAGCGACCCCTGCCCGCCCCACTGAGCCAGCAGGCTGGATGCCTCTCTCCAGCCCTCCTGGGACCTCAGACCTCCTTGACCATGGCACCAGAAATGGGGTTGACCTGGGCCCTCTGCTGAGGCCTCTGCACACCCTCTCCATGCTGGGCGGACACAACCAAGGCCTCCAAGATGCCCACATCTTCATCCCTGGCACCAAGATCATGATGCCTTGTGGGCAGGTGGGGTTCAGGACTCCGAGATGGGAGACTGTCATCCCAGGGCACCTATCCGAGGGGGACAAGGACTAAGGGAAGGTGAGAGAGCAGGAACAAGGGTTGGAGAGGGGCAGCGCAGCAGCTAGAGACCCAGGCCTGGCAACGGGATGGCCCCTAGAAGCCAGGGAGTTGAGCAAACAGATCCTCCAGAACTCTAAGAAAATAAACTTGCATTTTTTTTTTTTTTTTTTTTTTTGGACAGGCTCGCTGTGTAGTTCAGGCTGAATTTGAACTCACAGAAATCCTCCTGCCTCAGCCTCCCAAATGCTGCAATTACAGGCGTGCACCACTGTGCTGGCAGGAGTAGCTGTCTGAACTGAAGCAGAGATTCACTCCAATCAGGAGCAAGACTCCTTTCCACTGAGGGGCAGTTTTTGTCATTCCGACCTGCATGGGGCTGTCACGTGCCCAAGTCAAAATCACAATGCAAATGAGATTGTAAATAATTGTAATTACGTTGGCATCTATTTTGGGTATTCAGGACATTTTACAGAGTGTGCATCCCCACGCGTGGCCTGCCTGCAGGAGCCAGATGTTCTCTGTAGCTTTGGAGCCGAGTCTCCACTGCAGTACAGCCTCCCCCAGGATATGCCTCCCTCTCCTCCTCCCGCCGCAGGCGCTCAGAGCTCAGGTGGGCACACCGACACCCACCTTTTGTGCGGGGAGTTGTAGCTCCAGCCTGTCAGAGGTCCCGGGAGCTAAACGGGACAGAGGACCTCGGCTCTGGTGAGCCCTGCACCCCACTCCCGGCCTGGAACGTGACTCCCGCCCGAGAAGGCCCCTGGGCCACAGTGCGCAGATTCTGTGACTTGGCACCCTCTTATCTACCCCAGAGTAGATGTGGGTGGCAAACAGCATTCCCAGCTAGCAAGCATCATCTGCAGCCAAAGTCCCCTCCCCACTCCAGGACGTCCAGCCTGGCAGGGCCACGACACCGTCCCGAAGCTGAGAGGGCACCGTGCCCCGGGGCCGGGAGGCGCTCAGGCTCTGGGTGCTTGTGAGCAGGGCCCTTAATGTCCAGCATCCCGGTCACACGTGGGTTCCCAGGCCTGAGCTAATTTGGGGGTGCTGCGGGGAACAGCCTCCTTTCAGGCAGGAGGAAGCAACACGAGCCTCTCCCAGGCCCCTCATCCAGCAGGTGCCAAATAAAGGAGAGGTGAGGAGAACACTTCCCCGGGAAGGACCAATACAAACTTCTGCCACCAAGACCCAGCGAAGGAAGGGAAGACATCGGCCTCGGCAGGGGCCAAGGGGCCAGGGCCCAGCCCAGGGAGCCCTCCCTCCCCGCCCCACAGACCTGGGGACCCGGAGTGCAGCCCCACTCAGCCCTGCCAACTCCCTCACTTTGCCTCATGGATGACGCTGCTGGCCAGGGCAGGGAGACATCCGATCCGGGAGGGTTCTACCCAGGGACGTCCCAGGGAGACACCGCCCCGCCCGGTGGGTGCACGGTGACAGGCTGGCTGGGCCTCATCTGCCCAGCGTGGCCAAAGGTAGCCCCTTATCTGTCACCCTCAGACGTCTGAGGGGCTGTAAAGCAGATGCCCTGGAGATAGCAGGTCCTTCCGGAGCCCACGGTGCCGGTGACGATGGCACCTCTGTCACCTCCCGGTCACCCAGCTGCTCCAGAGGAGCCCACAGCCCCTCTGGCCTCCGGGCAAGGAGCACCAGCCACTCCCGCCCCACCCTTCGCACTCCCTGTGGCCCCTCTCCCCGCCCCCCAAGAGGCTCTGGGTGCCAGCAGGGGGCAGGGGCCTGAGCTCTCCTGCTCCAGTCTAGCCTGGGCCCTAGGGCAATAGGAGAAACCTGTTTTCACCAGCATACCCAGGACACACCCCTTGCCAAACTCCAGGCCTAGCACACCCCGGAGTCCATGGCTGGCCGTAGACGGAAGCCACCCAGCACCCCAAGACATAAGAGCAAAGCAGCTTTAAACCTGGAGCAACTACGGTTACAGCAGAGCTGCTTCTCACTCGGCAAGGGCCAGACAGAAAGGAAATCCCGCAGACAGCCCATGGGAGCAGAGGGGCACCCCAGGCCCCTTGCTGTCCTCAAGGCTAAGTCCAGCAAATGTGACTTCCTGGCCACAGCTGCAGACCACTTACCTGGCTCCCTGCCATGACCCTGCTGTGTGTCCTGGAGCCGTATCTCAGGGAGGTGGTGGACGGCCACAGAACAGTCCAGAGCAGACCCCCCAGGCACAGAAGGAGGGAGGCGTCCACCTGCCCTGACTGCCCGGACAGAAGCTTCTGCTCCAGGGAGAATCCTGGGCAGTGGTGACACAAATGCCACATTCTCTTCCTCCCTTCTTCCAAGAGGCTTCTGGCTCTGGAGCGGAACTATCGGAGGAGGTCAGACCTCCTCCAAAAGGCCCCAAGCTTTCTGCAGCGGTGTGGAGGCCAGTAGGAGCTCTGCCTCCACCCCGGCTCTGGGGGCGCTCCCTGGAGACCCGCCTCCGGGTGTGCGGCTTGTAGGATCTGGGGTGTGGGCCTGCTGAATGCCGGCCCGAACCCCACACCCCACACCCCTTGTCACGGCCACACGACCGCCTTTTCGGGCATTCCATTCGGTCAGAGAGCACTCGGGAGGCGCTGCTACAAGGAGGGAAAACAGAAGCAAAGCCACTGCCTGGCACAGTTTGGCACCTGCAGGCACTGTGGTGGCCGGGCCCCCGGGGTGGTGAGATCTGAAATTCACTCATTTTCCTCTGTGCTTTTCCATATTGCCTCATTTTGCCTGAAACGAGTTTAAACTTTTTACTTAAATTACTTTTAGCATGGAAAGTGTGCCTAATGGACCAGGGATTTAGCCCAGTGGCACCACACCTGCCTCGCAAGCTCAAGGCCCTGAGTTCAATCCCCGGTACCAAAAATAAATAAAAAACACCAAAAAACGAAAAAAGTGTGCCTATCCATGGAATGCCATGGGAATGTCTCAATGCATGCACACATTGTACAACTGGTAAACTAAGCTAAACATGCTTATTTCCTTGAATATTTACCATTTGTGGTAAAACATTCAAAATCCTTTCTTCCAGCTTTCTGAAATGCATGTGTGCTCCTGTCACTGATAGCCACTCTACCAAGCACAGCACAGCAGAGCACAACTTTCTTTTTTTTTCCACGAAGTTTACTGGTACATTTTAGGTACACAGTACTGTTACATTCATCATTGGGATCCTGTGCCCTCACATGATGCATCCTGGTTCTTATTTTTTCCCCACAACCCTGCCCTCCCTTCACCCCCTCCACCCTTCCCTATTTACAAAGACTTTGTTTCCATTTTGTTCCTTTTCTCATATGTTTTCTTTTCCCTTCTTTCCTTTCCCCTACCCCTCCCACTTCCCCTACTCCTTTAGACCTTTTCTTCCTGTTACACATTATCAATTATATATTTTGAACCTTATTTATAGGGAAACTATTTGGTATTTACACGTGTCCTATTAATTTCATTTAAGAGTCTGGCCTCAGTGTGCATCCACTTAGCTATAAATGTCTCTCGTTTCTCATTCTTTATGGCTGAGTAGTACTAGCATGGTACTGGCAAAGAAACAGATCCGAGGGTCAGTGGAATAGATTAGAAGATGCAGAAACAACTCCAGACGCACTCAGCTATCTCATCTTTGACAAAGCAGACAGCTTCTTGATCTGATGGGCGTGTAGCACCCACTGTCCAGCCTTCCCTGCCCTCCCTCCTCTACTAACCACATGCCACCCTCCAATTCCCTGAGATCAACTATCTTAGACTGCAAATGAGCACGTCACATGATACTTGTCTTTCTGTGCCTGGCTTGTCTTATTTAGGAAAATGTTATTGAAAGAAAGATGGCTTCTGCCTAAGAGAAACAGAAGGGGGACTGGAACACAGGTAGCCAGCCGACCCTGCCTCTCAAAGGTGTTTAACGGGACAAAGCCACATGGTACGGCAGATTCGAGGTGGGACAAAACTGTAGTCAATCAGTAAGATTGCAAGTACAGTCGTTTAGGTAATATTGATCCAATGAGAAATCACAAGGTGGACACAAATATGATCTATCAATAAGATTATGACAAGTACAGTCACTTAGCTAACATTGATTAAGTGGGGATCCAGTGGGGAGTGAGTCATGTATGAGGGTTTTCTGTCAGGGATCTTTCCTGGAAGGGATGGGTAAGATCTTGGTCCCCCACCCAGGTGATCGATACCTATTAAGAATATCAATCAGTCCTTAGGGGAAGCACGCAGGGATGGGAGTTTCTCTTCTTTCGCAAGGCTGGCCTTGGGTGACTAAGCCTTGATGGTCCTCCACGTTGTCTTGTTTCATGTAACACAATGACCTCCAGTTCCATCCATGTCCCAAGGACAGGCTTTCAGGCCTTCGTGACTGAATCACAGTCCACTGTGTACATGGACCCCATGTTTCTTTGTCAGCTGGGGGGCTCTTAGATTGTTTCCATTTCTTAGCTCTTGTAAGTAGTGCTGCAGTGAACCTGAGAGTACAGACGTCTCTTGAACATACTGATTTCCTCTCCTGTGGACACTTACCGAGGCTGGAGATTGTGATTGATCATATGGTCCTTCTATTCTTAATTCTGTGAGGAACCTCCTTACCGTCCTCCTGATGTACTGATATACATCCCGCCCTCAGCGTGCAGGCCTCTCCTTTCCCCACATCCTGGCCAGCACTTGGTACATTTGGCCTTTGGACGACAGCCCTTCTCGCTGGAGTGAGGTGGGAGCTCATGGCAGTTTTGATTTGCTTTCCCTGAGGACCGATGATGTTGACTGTTTTCTCCTATATCTGATGGCCCTCTATATGTCTTCTTCTGGGAAATGTCGATTTAGGACTATGCCCCTTTAGTGATCAGGTTATTTGCGGGGGGAGGGGAGGGATGTTACTGATTTGTTTTATTGTGTTGCTGCTGTGTGGTGTTCCTTGTGGACTCTGGATCTCAGCCCCTCATCAGGGCTGTGATTTGCAAACATTTTCTCCCACTGTGCACGTTGTCTCTTCGCCCTGATGATGGCTGTGTAGATTTTCAGTTTGTGAAATCCCATCTGCCTATTTTGCTCTTGCTCCCCACTCTTTGAGGTCTTTTCAAGAAATCTTTGCCCTTCCCAATGTCCTGAAGTGTTTCTCCTATTTCTTCCAGTAGTTCCACGGCTCAGGTCAGATGATTAGGTCTATAATCCGTTTTGGGTTGAAATCTGCAGTGGCCGAGAGACAGGAGTCTGGCTCTGCTGTCCTGCTCCTGGAAGTCCGGCTTCCCCGCACCTGTCAATCTCCACACAAGTGCGCAGCCCAAAGCTGCAGACAACCAGCTCCGGCTGTTTGCGTCGTCTGGGGTTTTTTGTGGCCCCCACTGAAATGTCAGAATAGCAGTTTTTTCCAGCTTGGTGAGGAAAGTCGTTGATATTTTGATAAGGGTCTCGCTGATTCTACAGGTGGCTTTTGGAATATGGACATCTCCACCGCATTCAGGATCGCGGGTGCCTTTCCATTTTTTTGTATCCTCTTCCACCTTTTTCCATCAGCGTTTTGCAGTTTCCACCGTAAATTATCCTCCAAGTTATGTTTACATTTTTAAGCCATTTTAATCATTTTTCAAAGGAGGGGGGCAGTTTGTTCCTGGGATTTCAGTCTATGAGTCTACTCTCCAGCAAGGCCAGCGACTCTAGTCCTTGTGTGCCTTGCGGCCCTCAGCTGGGGCTTCCCATCTTCTGCTTAGAGGAAAGGAGCTGGATTCTCCAGGGCGGAGCCAACCCTAGCATCCTCGCCTCTGAAGGGCCCAGGAGCCTGTGCTTTTTAGTTTACATCGTCGTAGGGCCATCCACAGCGCTTTTCTTCTCCGCCCCCTTTAAACACTCTGAGCGCAGCCCCCCTACCCTCCATGTCTGGGTTCGGCTGTCTTGTCTACCAGGTAGAAACGGAACCATACGGTACTTGTCTGCAGGTGAGGGGTGCCTTCACCCAGCGCGAGGTCCTCGGGGTTCGTGTGGGGTGCAGCAGCTGTGGGGTTCCTTCCCTTGCCGGGCTGGATGACCCTCCTGTTGTACCCACACGCACTCTGCCGGCGCGGTCATCCGTGGAGGACCTGTGACAGCTCCTAACTTGGTTACTGTGACTGGTGCTGTTTTCAGTCCCTCTGGGGAGCGCCAGGAGTGCTACTGCCGGACCCCGTGGCGAGTCCATTTAGTCTTCCGAGGCACCATCACACCGGGCTCCGGCGTACATGGCTCCCGTCACCCCTCACCCTCACCCACACTTCCTAGTTCCTGCTTTTGATGTAGCGTCCCAGTGAGTGTGTGGTACCCGCGCTCTTTCTGTGGAAATCAGCATAAGGAAAGGGGCCGGGGCGTCTGACTGCTCTCCGGGATCCTGCCGCGCTGGGCCCAAGTCTTCCTAGGTTGTCCAAACCCGGAGAACACCCAGCACCCAGAGGGAAGCCCGACGTCGCCCACGGGCCATGCGTGACAACAGCGGGCAGAGGAGGCGCCCGGCCGTGACAGAGGGGGCACCCCGGTGGGGGAGGGGTGCAGAGGATGGGGTGCCATGTGGGAACCAGGGGTACAGGCACTCTGTGCCTCCTGCTCAATTTCCCTGTAACCCTTCTTTCAAGTAGAGGAGGAGGGTGAGGCAGGGTCAGAGAAGGCAATGTTCCGATCCCAAGATTCGGGGCGGCTGCGGGTTCTACAGCCAGGTGTGCGCCGAACGGCTGGACCATCTTGTGGGTTTAGTGTCCTGTGGCTGCAGACAGCATGGCGCGTGACGGTGAGCATGGTGAGGAAGGATAGGCAGGGGGTCACCAGGAGGACAGCCCCTGTGGGAGCTGCTCTGGGGACCCTGTGTAGGCTGAGTTGCTGAGGTCCCTTGTCTCAAAATGGGAGAGGCACCCAGCTCGCCGGCAGCCGTGGGCATTAATGTGGGACACAGGTGAGCACAAAGGGGCGAAGACTGACACCGGGCAACTCTAGGTGTGAGATAAGAAGTTTCTGGAAATGAGGAGCAAGGTTGTTCGCCAAGCCCAAGCACACAATTACGAGATCCCTGATCTTATGCCAGGAGACAGACACCAGAGAGGGATGACAGCAGGACATGGGCACAGCCCTAATGGAGCCAAGACCCCCATTCCACCCCAACCCGGAGTTTGGAGCAAGGTGGCCCCCAAGTGCCCATGCACAGCTTCCTACACACAGCAGGAGGCGTGGGGCCAGGAGGGAGGGAGCTGACCTCCACAGCACATAATCCTGTTAAAATATTCACCCTCACTGAGCCAGGCAGCGGCGAGATAAAGATGCTGAGAGGTTATACCAGGCAGCAGAACTGACACAGCAGAGAAGCCTGCTAATAAACCCTGCCTGGCCCTGGTATTGGAGCACAGTTGGCACCAGGCAGCCGGAGCACAGAGGTGTCCAGGATGGGACAGGACCCAGAGCTGGGGCGGAGGGGTACAGGTCTGCCAGCCACTCTGGGGTCAAATGGGAGGCTGCTTTTCTCAGCTCCACCCCGGCGAGCCTGTGGGCTTTGGGGCCATGGGAAGGGTTCTCAACACCACGGTCCTGAGAGCCAGCAGTCCCCAGGACATACATGATGATCTGTGTCCAGGCCCGGTGGCCTCCGCTGCCCCCAGTGTCCGAGGGACATGTGGACACACCTCCACCCCACCAATGGGCCGCAGAATCCTCCCCAGAGGGCAGACAGAGCCATCTGAACCCCGTCTGCTGGGCAGACTTGTGGCCAAGTCCTCAAGAGAGGTTCTTCTGTGTCCAGTTCCCTGCCTGCAGGACTCCAGCCAGGGCACACAGCCAGGCCACTCTGCCTTCAGCGTCCCCAAGAGCAAGCAGCATGTCCACCATGACACCTCCAAAATGCTGCCCTAGGAGTCCGGAGACCCAGCTTCCACCACGCTGCCCTGTGGTCACCGCGGGAACTGGGGGGTGAGCTCAGGGCTCCGCGACTCCTTCAACAGAGGGCACAAGCGCTCCCACAGGCATCTGAGGCCTCTCTGGCAGCCACAGCCAGAGAAAGAGAGAAGACCCACGAGGGCACCAGGCACTGCTGCGCAGCCGGCGGGGAGGTCAGGCACCTGCGGGGGCAAGCAGATGCCCACTGGGCCCCAGCACTGGGCCACTCTGGGCCTGCTGCCCACAGGACACAATGACAAGCTACGACTCATTCACGTGGGGTGATGAGAACAGGTGTCACAGGCACCACAGGCCCGTGAGGGACGATGCTCTGTATGTCCCTCGGCCACCAGTGGGGATGGAGCGCAGGCCTGGGCTGGCCAGTCCGGACCTACAGATGGTGCCCCGGACCTGAGCCCCGGGCACAGCTCTGCTTGCACAGGTGCTGGTGCAACCTGGTCCCCAGGTCCGGTCTTCCAGGGGCTAAGAAGCCCTGGGCAGAAAAATAGCAGATAGGGCTGGGGATTTAGCTCAGCAGCACTGTGCCTGCCTCACAAGTGCAAGGTCCTGAGTATGATTCCCAGTACCAAAAAAGAAACACAGGGCCAGGGATTTAACTCAGTGTTTCGGTGGCCTGCCTTGCAAGCTCAAGGACCCGAGTTCAATCCCCAGTACCAAGAAAAAAAAAACAAACAAACAAAAAAGAAACACAGCAGACACCGCGTGTGCATGCCTATATGGCGTTCTCAGGAAGCAGCACTCCGCACCAGGACTGGCTGCCCACAAGCCGTGCCTGTCCAGACTCAGCCTCCTAATGAGCTGGGGAGCCCATCAGAAAGAACAGCTGGGGTGCACACAGGTAACCCCAGCACTCGGGAGGCTGAGGCAGGAGAGGCAAGAGTTCCAGACCAGCCTGGGCTACATTTGAGACTTTGTCTATCTCCAAAAAATCCCAATAACAAACTGGGATGATAACTTTAAATGCTTCTGTCTTTTTAGGAAGAGCAACCTAGAACCACTTTGGAGGCTGAAGGAGGATCATGAGTTTGGGTAGCCTGGACTACATAGCAAGTTCAGACCAGCCTGAGCTCCATGTAAGACCTGCTCCGTTTCAAAAAAGAAAAAAAATAGCAGGACTGGGGCAATGACCTTCGACATTTCCAAACTTGGTAGCAAAGAGCAACCCAGAGTGAGGTGTGGTGGTGCATTCCTGTAATCCCATCACTCTTCGAGGCTGAGGCAGGAGGATCACAAGTTTGAGCCCAGTCTGGCTCAGAGACCTTGTCTCAAATAAAACTTTTTTAAAAGGCTGAGGACGTAGTTTAGTGTGAAGGCCCTGGGTTCAATTCTAACTAACTAAAAAATGAAAAAACAAGAGTAACTCTTATCTGATCTGATCCAAATCTAGGACAGAGGCTGGAGACTTTGGTGAGCTTGGGGCACCTTGTAGTGACAGAGTGGAGGTGCTCGACACACACAGTCACGGTTACACACACACACCAAACAGATGCGGACGTGCACACACCTCCATGTACACACACACAGGATACACACCTGCGCACTCGTGCACACGCATGTACACGCATACACAATACTCACACGTACCACATCATGTGGGACGGACACAGACACACCCACACTGCACACGCCACACCACACCACACATATACACGAGGGTCATGTGACAAGGACAGCCGCCAACCGACAGACCCCTCCCTCAGGGAGGACACCCCGCCACCGTGGTGTGAGGCACAGGGCTGCCTTCCTCCCCGGCCGCAGACAAGGCTGAGGTGGGAACAGCAGGTGGCCACGGCCAACCCCAGGCCAGGTCCCACTGACCACGACATGAGGAGACGGCGTTTCACCTCAGAGTGCCGCCTCGAACCCAGGACCTCAACCCAGTCATGAGAAAGCCACAGGAACCCCGACTGAGGGTCATTTTACAAATCCCTGCCCACCGCGCCTAAAACTGTCACAGTCGTAACAAACAAGGACAGAGGAGCCAGAGGACGGAAGGTCATGGAGATGATCCAGGCCAGAAAAGGATTACAAATTTAGGTTACAAACTAAGGAAACCTGAGCAAATGCGGACTTGGGCTCACTGCAGGTAGCTCATCAGTAAGGCTCGCTGATTATGGCAGTGTACCATGCAGCATCATGACAGGGAGCTGTGTGTGCGTCTGTGTGCCAGTGGGTGCTGTTAGTGACCAACCCAGTGCCTTCTCACTGAGCTACGCGCCATGCCCATCCCTTTCTGGAATTTTTATTTTGAAACAGGATCTTGCCGATTTGCTAAATTGCCCAGATTGAGCTCCAATCTGTGATCCTCCTGTCTCAGTGTCCCAGAGTGCCGGGGTTACAGATGTGTACCCCTGCACCTGGCGTGTATCGGAGCCCTCCATCCTGCCTTGGCAATTTTGGGGGATACCTAAAACTGTTGTAAAATAAAAAGTCTACTTTTTTTTAAAAAGTTTTGGAGCTGGGCATGGTGTCATACACCCATAATCCCAGCACTTGGGAAGCTGAGGCAGGAGAATTGCTTTGAGTTTGAGAGCAGCATGAGCTAAATAATACGTGCAGGGCCAATGTGAACTACATAGCAAGACCTGGTCTCAAAAACAAATTTGCCTATGCCAGTTCAGTGGCTCATACTTGTAATTCCAGAATTCTGGGAGGCTGAGGCAGGAGAATCATAAATTCAAGCCCAGCCTGGGAAACTTAGCAAGTTTGTGGCACCCTGTCTCAAAATTAAAACACAGCACAATAAAACAAAAGGCCCAGGGTTCAATCACAAGTACTGCCAAAAAAAAAAAAGGTTTTGCCTCACCAGAAAATATAATAAACAATGGTATAAAATTTCCCCTAAACTGATTTATTCATTCAACAAAACTGTACTGAGCCCTTTCCTCCTTGGGACGCTGCCAATCCTTGGGGACACAGCAATGACCAACATACCAGGCCCTGTCTTGAGAAGCTGAGACTCTGCCACCTACCAAGGCACACCCAGCATCCGAGGGACAAGATAAGTGATGAATGTTTACCAGGAAAATATATTCCAAGTCACAAACCCCAAAACTACACACTGCCAGCGACATAAAGACCCTATAGCACTGCAGAACGCAGAGCAGGAGTCCCCTTCATCAAGGGTAAGGGCAATAAACAGCCTGCCCTTGGGGAGGCACACAAGCAATCTCAGGCACAAAAGCACCTAACTTCTCCAGCTAATGGCTTAAAATGCCAGCACACACCCGCTCAGCCACCAAAGAGGAACAGTAAAAAACTCAAAGGAGGCCGTGCTGAGAGGGTAGAGGAACGGGGGGGGGTGCACCACCAACTGCCTCGACTTTTTATTCTTTGGGGAAGGAACTCGGGGCCTCACACATGCTAGGCAAGTGCTCACCACTGAGCTACGCCTTCAGACCCACTTCGACCTTTTCATTGCTAAGGAAACATTATTCATGACTCCTGTTACAGACAGGAAGGAAGTCTGCACAGAGGGGGCCGGTACAGTGGGGTTTTATAGCACAGGAGAGACAGGGCTCAATCTGACTCCAACAGAGACAAGCTGCACAACCTCGCCCGAGGAACAGGGTGGGGTCCGAGAATTACTAAGAGAAAGCATCAAGGCCAGGGGCATTCTTGCTGGACCACTCCCCAGGATCCCTGCTGCAAGTAGAGACAGGGAGATGGGAGACCGAAGTGAGGGAGGCGGGCAAGGAATCTGCTCAGATCCCAAGGGTGGTGATCAGACAGGATTTCTGGATTTTTGCCAAATCAACTAGCAAGAGGCTACGCTTAGGCTCGATGAGCCAGGACAGAGGCCAAGGTCCAGGCCTTGAAGACACAGAAGAGGCTAACTAGAGATAGCTCAAGGAGATATAGTCTTGTCATCTAAGCCGGCCCACTGGCAGGAACCCGAACCCCTAAAGTCGTTTGTCCAGTGCCCTCTCTAAGAACTGCCCCCCAAAGAAGTAAATGTAATGGAAAAGAAGGAAAGGAAAAGGAGTCAGGGATGGCACGTCGTGTACAGCTGCACTATTTTGTAAAGAAAAAGCTCTCTGTAGTCCCAAAGCCCAATAGCATCCTAAGTGATCAAGGCTGGCAAATTGGCGGTATGCAGAAGTGGTTAGAAGTAGTTAAATGTGGGTTCAAGTTCAGCCCCTCCACTCACTGAATGGCCTTAACCTCCTCTCTCCACCTCGGTTTCCCAGCTGCAAAGCAAGGGTATCCCTAAGTGCCACCGGCAAGCTCAGAGCAGCATGAGATCCTGGGTCGAGCCTGCTGCCTGGTCTATAGGAAAAGCCTGGAACCAGCAGCTACAACCATCCACGGCGCACTCTGAGGCGAGGAAGGAAGTGGAACGAAGACGTGAATGAGGTGCAAAGCCAGAACAAGGGACAAGTTGGTCAAGCACAGCAAAAAGGTCCTGAGGACAGCAGGAGCAGACTCTCACACTACACCCAGGCGGGCGGGAGGGGATGAGTAGGGTGAGGGCAGCACGAGAAACTGCAGGGTGACAACTTGCACCTGGGCATGCATGTTCCACCGAGCCCAGGGCTAGCCCCAAATGTACAGCTCTGCCCTCTCAGCCAGACCCGGACCAGGCGTCGGCTCCCAGCTTTCCTGTCCCCACCAGGCACCTGGCACAGCCTATCTGGCCCCTTCCTGCACCCAGAAATGCCTCCAGCCCTGGGATTCTGTTATCAGCTGGGACACAGTACCACTGAGAGTGACAGCGAGCCCTCTGCAAGGGAAGCAAACTACAGCAGGGCTGTGCTGGAGTCTCCCAAGAAGATGAGCCTAGGGCCAAGCTGCCCAGTGCTGGCTGGGGGGTACGCTGTTCAAGACACCCTAGGGATCCTTTCAGCCACCCCCACCATGCCAGGGAGCTCCCAGCACCCTTGGCACTGGGGGCACCAAAGGGAGGAAGAATCAGAAAAGAGTGAGGCTGTGTTCTGCGGCAAGAGCCTGGGTGTTGTCACATTTCTGCTGCTTCCATCCCATTGGCCAGGACATGGTCACATGGTCAAACCTTGCTGCACAGGATGCTGGAAAATAGAGTCTTCCTTCTGGCAGCCATCTTGCCACGAAGAGTGGTTGTTGTAGACAACTTGCCATCTCTGCCCAGTTTAAAACCCAGACCCATTGACGATCCGCGGGTTCCTGGGTGACCCCACTCCCTCCCAGCCCTGGATACTCCTTCACTTCCTGTCTGTCCTTCGTTTCCCAGGATCAGCTCATCCTGTAGGTCTCGCGTGATTGTTAGAGGCTCGCAGGAGCCAGTGACCACGGAGCGCCCCCGTGCTGTCCCAAGCAGCCTGCAGTTTTCCTGCACATGGGTCCAAGTGTGCTCAGCCCACACAAGTAACCTAGGGTGTCACTTCAACACTCCCTCTGTGGCGTGGTCAGCCATCACACGGCTCACGACCTTCAGGGAGGGCAGCGTTGCCAAGCTGGGTGCCAAACACAAATTCTTCCCTGAGGAATGTGTTTCCATAGGCCTGGAAGCGGGGGCCAGAATCTGCACCCTACAGTACCCGGGCCACACAACGTTGGCTTTACCTCGGTACAGGCTGCTCATCGCGTCTGTGAGGTCACACAAATGCAGTAGTGACCACCTGGTGACTGCTGCCTCAGAAGGCAAAAGGGAGGCGGGCAGCTGTTGTCATGTTTGCAGTTCAAGATTTAAATTTTTGATCTGGGTGTGGCAGCACAGGCCCGTAATCCCAGAATTTGGGAGGCTAATCGCTTCTTGGCCTTTTGACTAAAATCAAGTCCAGAATTTGGGAGGCTGAGGCAGGAGGAGTTCCAGGCCAGTCTGAACTACATATTGAGAACTTGTATTCCCCCCAAAAAATTATTTTAAATTATGACTTAATCCCCCCACTTCTAGCCCCATGAAATCCAGCAACAAGTCCTTTATCAAAACCTACAGAATCCACCTCAAATCCATCCCTATCCATCATCCTACACCCACCACCCTGGTCTGGGCCATGGTCCTGTCTGGCTCACCCCCTCCTAGGAGCCCTTACAGAGCAAGGGGAGGAAGAGGGTTCTAGGCTGGGTTCCACGTGGACAGGGGTAACCTACCTCTCAGGCCCCACCGGGAGGCCAGAAGCCCCAAAGGCCTCCTAGGAGAAGGTCCCCCTGTTCCCCTAGATCCCCAGGGTCAGTGAGAGCTGGGGCATCCCCCCCTGGGCCTGGGCCTGGGCCGGGAAGGCACTGCTTCTGAGTGGAATGTGCCCCCTGCTGTGTCCTGGGCTCTTGGTCCCATCCTCCCTGGGGGCAGGTGAGAATGGAGTGGGGAGGAGCCCAGCGGACTCTGATGACGCAGGAGTTCATGCACTGACTCTGCAGCCAGGCCTGTCCTTCTGGGCACCGCCCCATCCCCGAGGGTGCACAGGACAAGGCACCCACCTGACCCTGGGACTTTGCCCTCCTCCTGGCACGGGCTGCCCTGTGAATCCGCTTCTTCAGACAGTCTGTCATGGCACGCTCGGACGTCCTCGCGCTGACTCTGGCCGCCCTTCTGGCTGCAGGGGCTGGGGCTCCCGTCCATACTCAGGGCCCCCCGAATAAGCTGCTCCTCGTGTCCTTTGATGGCTTCCGCTGGGACTATGACCGGGACGTGGACACCCCCAACCTGGACGCCATGGCTCAAGCTGGGGTGAAAGCTCGCTACATGACCCCGGCCTTTGTCACCCTGACCAGCCCCTGCCACTTCACGCTGGTCACTGGTGAGTGCCAGCCTCTGGTGGGGAGGGCCAGCAGGAGCCGCAGTGAGGACCTAGAGCCCTGCCCAGGGGCCCCGGGGACAAAGGTCACAGGCCTCGCTCTACGAAGGGCCCCACAGTGACAAGGCTGTCGGTGGCATCGATGGAGGGCGAATAAAACACCCAGGGGCCACATTAAACAGCGTCCCGGAGCAGGGTAACAGGCCCAGGGCCTCTGGGGCGGCCGGTATGGGTCCTGGCCCACTTCCCCACCCTGCCGCCTCCTCCTCCCTCAGGCAAATACGTGGAGAACCATGGGGTCGTCCACAACATGTTCTACAATGTCACCACCAAGGTGAAGCTGCCCTACTACACCACACTCGGCATCCAGAGCTGGTGGGACAACGGCAGCGTGCCCATCTGGATTACCGCCCAGAGGCAGGTCAGGCGCTTCTGACAGGGGGACACCAAGAGGCGACAGGGCCCTGGGCACCCCGAGGCCGTGACCTCTAAGAGTTCGGAGCCCCAGGCTCCTGGCACCCCAGCAGAGAAGGGGTAAACAGAGGCCGGAGGGAGGGGCTGGGGCCGAGGACAGGCTCGGGTCACGGCCTTAGCCCTGTCTGGTCCTCTCTGGTGCCCTGAGATCACAGGGCATCGCTCTGCTGTCCCCAAGGGAGGGATGGCCTGCCCCTGGGCCCTTCAGCCCTGGGGGGACAGAGTCGCTGGGGGAGATCACTGAGGCTGCACGTGACAGTCAGCACTGAAGCAGCCACCCCTCCCGCCCAACCAGGAGCTGGGCAGTGGTGTCCAGCCAGAGCCCCGGATCTGCAGTGCTCCAGAGCCTTCCGGTGGGCCGGGGCAAATGGGAGACTTCAGGCCAAGCCCACATGGCCCCCGGGCCCCCTGAGCTCCTGCCTCCTCCCCAAGGCCAAGGCCAGAAAGCTGAAGCAGGGAACTGGGCAGTCCATGGCACTCCACCCGCAGGAAAGACGGGCAGGGCCAGACCGGTGAGGACAGGAGGGTCACAAAGCAAGCAGCAGTGGGTCTACGGGAAGATGGAGGCCAGGGCGGGGGCCAGACAGACGCTTGCCGAGATGAGGGTCCGGCAGGGCAGGCCAGCTGCGGTCACCAGGGAGGGCTCTCTGGGCAGCTTGGCCTGAAGAGAGGGACCCAGAGCCACAAGGATGATGAGACGTGGCGAGCTGAGGCCCCTGCGTCCATCACGTCACTGAGCGCTCCAGTGCGCTGGGCATTTTTATCTCATGCGTAAATTGGTTCTGGCCCAGATAATGGGAGACAAGGGCTACTTTAGAAAATAAAAAGCGTCAGGGCCACAGACAAGAGCAGAGCTGAGGGGGACACAGCCGCAGCGGGCAGGGGAGGTGAGTGGGTGCCGAGCGGGCAGGGAGACCGCGGCCTCAAGGCCAGTTTGCCTCTGCAGGGCTTGAAGACAGGCTCCTTCTTCTACCCCGGCGGCAATGTCACCTACCAAGGAGAGGCCGTGACGCTGAGCCGGAAGGAAGGCATCGCCCACAACTACAAAGACGAGCAGGAGTGGAGGGCGAACGTGCACACCGTGATGAAGTGGCTGACCGAGGAGGATCTGGCTCTGGTCACCCTCTACTTCGGGGAGCCAGACTCCACCGGCCACAGGTATGGCCCCGAGTCCCCGGAGCGGAAGGAGATGGTGCGGCAGGTGGACCGGACTGTGGGCTACCTCCGCGACAGCATCGAGCGCCACGGCCTCACCGGCCGCCTCAACCTGATCATCACGTCTGACCACGGCATGACGACCGTCCACAAGGGGGCCAGCGACCTGGTGGAGTTCCACAAGTTCCCCAACTTCACCTTCCGGGACATCGAGTTCGAGCTCCTGGACTACGGGCCCAATGGGATGCTGATTCCCAAGGAGGGGCTGCTGGAGAAGGTGTACGGGGTGCTCAAGGACGCCCACCCCAGGCTGCACGTCTACCGGAAGGAGTTCCCCACGGCCTTCCACTACGCCGACAACCCCAGGATCACGCCCCTGCTCATGCACAGCGATCCAGGCTATGTCATCCACGGGGTACGTCTGCTGGGCGCCCAGGGCCGGGGCTCCTCCCACTCCTACAGAAGGCAGCCCCGTTTCTTGCTAGCCCCCAGTCTGAGGAGTGTCAGCTGCCAAAGGCCGATCCCTGTGCGACGGGAGTACACATGCGCGTGTGTACTGAGGTGAAGAGGGGCTCCAGCTGCAGAGGGGACACAGGCCACAGGGACCAGGGGTGCTGAGCAGGAAGCAGAGACCAGGTGGGTGGGGCAGATGGGAAGGGAGTCACCCTCAGCTGCAGCCCAGAGGCCCAGCCTAGCCCCAGGCAACCCTGCCACGTACTAAGGTCGCCTCTTTTCAGCAGCTGTTCACCAAGTCTCTGTCTTTGGGGGTCCTGAAATTCAGAGAAACTGAGGCTCAGAGCCTCTCGACCCACGTGGGTGGGAATCCACAGGCAATTCTGTTGGGGAAGGGGAAGGGGCTCTGGGGCCCTGACCCGTGGACTCTTGGCACTGCCCCTAGAGAGTAAGTGTCCAGTTCAACCAAGGTGAGCATGGCTTTGACCACAGAGTCATGGACATGAAGACCATCTTCCGGGCTGTGGGCCCCAGCTTCAAGGCGGGCCTGGAGGTGGAGCCCTTCGAGAGCATCCATGTGTATGAGCTCCTGTGCCAGCTACTGGGCATCGTGCCTGAGGCCAACGACGGGCACCCCGACACCCTGCGGCCCATGCTCCGGTCAGGTGAGGGAGGTGCCCGCCCAGTGTGTGCATGGGGTGTGCTGTGCTCCAGGGGCCTGGTGGAGATCGGTGTGGTGCCGTCTGTCTCCCTCACCAGACCCCTGGCTTCCTACAGGGTCTGTTCTCCTGCCACGCAGGCAGCTCCACC
This sequence comes from Fukomys damarensis, assembly GCF_012274545.1. NCBI lineage: Eukaryota > Metazoa > Chordata > Mammalia > Rodentia > Bathyergidae > Fukomys > Fukomys damarensis. The sequence goes on from NW_022900935.1 coordinate 62,645,943, forward strand.
GGGTGACGGCGCTGCTGGGAGCCCTGATTCTTCTGGTCAAGGTGGCCTAAAGTTCCCCAGTTGAGGTCAGAGGCTGGAAGGAGGGATGGTGGGACCATGCTCCCCAGCCTGACATCCCCACAGTGTACCTGGGCAGCAGGACAGCTGCAGCCCCTCCTCCTCCAGGGTACCCTGTGCTCCCTCAGCAGGGGAGCTGCTGGAGCTGGTGGGCCACCTTACTTCTCTGTGACAGGTCTGGGCCGAGGCAGAGAAAGGCAGGCATCCCTCAAGTCCTGCAGACAGGAGCCTGCTCAGAGCCAGGCTGGGGTCTGGGCTTGAAGACACAGTGAACAAGAGGGACCAGGCCCCACCCTAGAGACAGGGTCAGCATGGACAGGAAGAGAGGGAACCCACACCCAGTGGACTTGGGGTAGGAGCTGAGTGAGGAGGAGACAGTCACACCCAGCCCAAGGGTGGGGGCAGCCTCTAGGCAAGAGCCCTGAGGGTCTGCCTGCTTCTGGAGAGACAGAGGCAGGTGTCAGCAGGTGAGAAGGGTACCAGGTGACGTGCATGGCCCGCTGAGGCCCCCTCCACATGCAGCAGAAGCCCCGGAAGACACTCTGTGGGACACAACATGGCCGGGGGTAGCTGGTCACCTGAACACCCTGGTGCTAGGCAGGACCACAGAAATGGGAGCAGGTGGCAGCCAGTTAGGTGGTCACTGCAGAGGTCCAAGCAGAACACTCTGGTGGCAGGAGTGGAGGTGACACAGAGGACAGACTGAGGACACCTTCAGGAGGCCCTAACTCTCAGCTTGTGGAGAGACAAGTGCAGGGGTGAGGAGAAAGTACAAATACAGGATAGCCTGAGGCTGGGACCCAGGGCAGGCGGAGCCGCTGTGAAGACCTGAAGATGCCGGGGAGGGGTAAGGCCAGAAACCCAGGTCCTGCTTTGGTCTTGGCACAGCACTGGGGTTCACAGCGCCACCCCTCTGCCCTCCCCGCCAACCAGGAGGTGGGCTCAGCAGAGGGAGCACGGGACTTCACAGAAGGGGAGGCGAGCAGCGAGCGGCAAGCCACAGGCGCCCCAAACCTTCCCAGGGGGCTTGGGGACGGACCCCCTTCTCCAGAACACTCTGGCAGGGGCTCACCATTCCCGAGGTGCGAATTCTCCCACTGTGGCCGGTTTGTAGCTGCCAACACGAAGCCACCAAACTGCCCTGAGGGAAGTGACACACAGAAGCCACGCTGCTAAGAGCTGCGGTCATAGCATCCCCAGGACAGGCCCCTGCCCAGCTGGACGCATTCGAGGCCAGAGCTGCCACATGCTGCCAGGTTCTTCCCCAAAGGCAGAGCCTGAGGCTCTACCGAAAGGGAGGTGGCACTACAGGGCAGCCCTTGGCTGTCACTGACAGAGTCTGGACACTGCGGAGGACCTGCAGGGGAGTATGGGGTCCTCCTCCCTCTGAGGTCCCCCCCAGCCCGGAGAAGGTCCTGAGCCCCCCTGTGCCTCCATCCAGCAGGCCATCGGGAGTTTCCAGGGACGAGCCATGCCCTGTCTGACCGTTTCCCAGTCTCCCTGCCTCTGCTCCTCACCAGCCTGCCCCTCCCTCGAAGCTGACCCCTGTCTTCCAGGAAGCCTGAGCCAGGCCCCTGCCACCACGGTCGCCTGCACTCCAAGGGACTTCATCGGCAACCACACCCGTGTGCTCTGTCCCCTGCTGCATCGGCCCGGGCCTGGCCAGCCCAGTGCCCGCCAGGTTCACACTCCACAGCGACAGGCCTACTCACACATCCTCAGCCCCTCCGAAAAGATCCACCCCGGAAATCAGCACTGGGGTCCCCACACCAGGACCCCAGGCACTGGCTCCTGCCTCAAGCTCTGGACCTGCCACATTCACCCATGGGGGGCTGCCCAGCACACTGCACCCACAGAATAAAGGACCAGCTGCAGCACCACCGCACAGACGCTAAAAAGTTGCAGTAGCCACATGAGGGGGGGTCTCCAAACACTGCGGCCGTCCTGACTGCCTGATACTCCCCCCAACACGGAAGAAATTGCTAATTCATTCCTTGACAAACACAGTACACCTGCACGTGGGCCGAAACCCACTAGCCCAAAAAGTCACCAGGAAGGACACCTGCTGGCCACGCCGGCTGGGGTCCTCCTGGCCCGAGGAGTAGTCTCTGTCACCATGGGGGAGGGTCAGCAGCACCGGAGGTCCACACAACCTCAAAAGAGAAAAGACCTAGTTCAGAGCCCATGTCTGTGTAGCAGCCTCACCAGTCTGCTCTCTAGGGAGTGGGCCAGGGTACTTTTCATTTTTCAGTACTGGGAATCGAACCCACGGCATTGAGCTACATCCCCCGTCCCTAACAAACACACACACACACAATTTTTTTTTTTTTTTTTTGAGACAGGGTCTGGCTAAGTCATTAAATTACCCAGACTGGGCTAGAACTGGCGATCCTCCTGCCTCAGCCTCCCAGAGTGCTGGGACTACAGGTGTGGGCTACCACACCCAGATGCCTTCTATTTTTATGACCCCTTTCAATATTTAGTTGCTGTTACTGATTTACCATTTACATCTGTCTTAAATGTTTTTTCCTTTTAAAATTAACTTCAGTAACTAAGAATGCGTTGATTTAAAGAAAACTGTTGACTAAACACAGCTAGCTGGTGGACAGGACGAAAGAGTCAAGGGATCTCACACCGCCTGCCCCCCTCCCAACCCGCCAGCTCAGCCCGGAAGCTGCTGGGACACCTTCCCTCCACGCCCGCCCCGGCCAGAGCCCGACTTCCCCAGGCCCAGGCCCGGCGGAGACGCACTGCGTGTCCCGGGTGCCCTGCCCGAGCGCCTACCCTGGCACTACTGTACAAAGCGCACTTCGCCATCAGCCCACCTGAAACAGCCCCCAGGGAAAACCGGAGCTAAACAGCCAAGCCCTGCGCTCTGCAGCCACAGGGCGCTGACGCCGACACTCCGGTGTCATCCACACCCGACCGCGGCCAGTCCAGAGCTGCGGGAACGACGCCCAGGACCACAGCAGTTGCTGCGCTGCAGGCAGGGTGTTGGAGGAGCAGAAAGCCCTCTTGTCAGGCGGTCCTGCTCCGTCAGAGCTGGCACTGCACACTGTCACCAGGAGGCGGCGCTCTTGGGCTCCTCCGCACCCTATGAAGCCTTTTTGAAGCAGTTTCTAAAGTGCACAGGGAGAACCCAGGCGTAGGCTGGACGCCTGTTATCCTGGCACTTGGGAAGCTGAAGCAGGAGGATCACCGAGAGTTCAAGGCCATGGGGAGATCCTGTCTCAAAAAATAAATAAGGAAATAAAGTGTGCAGTGAGAGGATCCTGAAACTCCTATCCCTCCTTGCCGCTTCTCCCTCCTCCCTTACAACAGCACCCGCGCTGCGCTGGCCCTGGGGGAGGGAAGGATAGAGTTTGCTCGAGGTTTCAGATGGAACGCAAGTGGGTGCCCGTAGGTTCGGGATCTAGGACTTCCGGGACCAGGTCTTATTTGGGTGCCTCGGGGAGGGGGTTCCTGGCCCTGGGCTGAGCACCGAGGCTGCCCGGACAGGCGCTTGGCCCTCCGGATGCGTGCGCCTGGCTGCCCACCGGCCTGCACTCCATGAACTTTCCGCATGGGGGGTGACTGGGAGCCGGTGCCGCACAGCCTCCGGCGTCACTCGGCCGGCTCC
>NW_022900935.1:62650224-62700607 GCF_012274545.1 Fukomys damarensis
CGCGGCCGTCCTGGGCCCCGCTGCCCCAGACCTGCGCACCCCACCGGCATCCCTATACCCGGGGCCTGGCGCTGAGAATCCAGCGGGGCCGCGGTGTCCCTGTCCCGCCGGCAGGGCGCGTGGACCTCAAGGCCTATGAGTGGCAGGGCCTTGGGACCCGCTGTACCCTCTGAAAGGGGCCCTCGTCCCACTTGGCTGAGGAAGGGAAGGCTGAGGAGGAGGGCGAGGCGCCCCACACCGGTCCCGTTAGGAGCCACGGTCCTGACAAGGGCAACCGTCCTGAGGGAAAACCCACTCGGCAAAAGGTCTGGTGACATCTGCGGTGACAACTGCAGTGTGGCTTTTGGCTTCCATCCCCAGAGAAGAGCAGAGGGCAGAGCTGTAACAGAACTATGCCTCTGCCATGAATGAATTTAATATAAGCAAGTTTTCTTACCTTAATCTACACCGAAAACCAAACAGTCTGGCAGGGCCATAATCCTAGCACTCGTACAGGCTGAGGTAGGACCATGGCAAGTTTGAGCCCAGAGACTTAGTGAGACCCTGTATAAATACATACACTCATGCCTACGTGCATATGTGCACACTTACACACATGCACACGCATGCACACATGCAAGTGGAGTGCCACCCAGCGTCAAATCCCGGGGTTCAATCCACAAACAGAAACAAAAAGCAGGGATGAAATTTAGAGCTCATCTCATAATTTCCATCCAGTGATACATAAACACACAGCCCCATCCTTCTCCCTAAGAGGTAGAGTCTGGCAATTATTTAACTTTCAAAACGATAATGTCTCGGTTTTAATGTATTTATGCTGCTTCAAACTTCAGCTATAATCAAAATTTTTTGTAAATACTGAGAGCCTTAGGGTCAGGGGAACTAAAGCTAAATTTAAGTGGCAACATGTTCGTGTCACACGTACGCCAGGGTGATCAGGAATCCTTTCAAGCGTGCACACAGTTTTGTTAATAAAGTTTGCCGAAGAAACGAGTCAGAAACCAGGTGTGCAGGAGAAAAGAACTAAGAACTTGTCCTTCAACTGGGTGTTCTGGGCTTACACCGCAGCATTAGCTGCTCCTCATTTGCTACATATGATTAGAAAAGAGTTTAAAATTAGACAAACTCAGGAAGGTACATTTAGGAAAAGAAAATTTTCTTGCAGAGAGGGCAAAGGACTCGGGCTTCAGGAAGACGTGGTCACTGCCAAACACAAATGTTAACGAGTATTTAGAAGCAAAAAGTTATCAGCAAACCCAGGGGACCTAAGTCCCGTTCACCTGTCCTGACCTTGCCGTCCCTAAGGCTGGACCATGTGACAGGAAGAGCTGGGACTCTCACCCACGGAGTCCACGCCCACACGAGTGCACCAATACCTCATTGCGGGTGGTTTCTGGTTTGGGGTTTACCTCAGGGTGCTGGGCTGAGGGTGTGGTTTGTTTTTTAGTGAGGAGCTGGACCTCCCAGGGACACTGGGAGCCCACAGAGTACTTTCATTTGTAAAACGTCCACGTTGACAGTGCAGCAGGAGTCACAGACTTCACCCTTGTTAACCTGGTGGGGAAAACACTGTAGACATCAACTTTCCACAGTGCCAAGGGGCTGAACACCCTCCAAACGCTTTCAAGGGCTGTGAGCCACTGAGCTGCGGCAGATGAGAACCCAAGGCCTGGAGGAGGGCAGCTTGTGCATGGGCACGGTCGGTGAAGACGAACCCATCAGTGTACTGACCCAGTACCACACATCCCTGATCCAGGCACTCACAGAAGCCCCACCTATGAGCACATGCGGCTTAGCGGGGAGGGGAGACATCTAGATCTAGTCGCTATATATCTACAGGCACTTTTGTGTGTGTGCACCAGGGAATCGAACTCAGGACCTTGCAATAGCAAGGCAGGTGTGGTGCCACTGAGCTAAATACCCAGCCCTCATTTTTTTTTAAGAGAGAGAAACGGAGTCTTTCTCTGTAGTCCAGGCTGGCCTCAAACTCATGATGTATCTCAGCCTCTCAAGTTGCTGGGATTATAGGCATGTGCTGCCTATACTTTTCTTTTAAAGGAAGATAAGTGTCAGAGAGGCTGTGACACAGCTGGAACACTCACAGATTGCTGCTAGGAAGGTAAAATGGTGCAGCTGCTATGAAAATAGTTTGACATTTTCTCAATAAAACTGTAAATTACTGTATGATCTAGTAATTCCACCCCCAGGTCCATATGCCCAAAGAAATGAAAAGCAGGTGTTAAGCAAAAGAACATGAATGTTAATGATAACATTACTGGTAACAGCCAAAGGGTGGGAACAACCCAAACATCCATCTCAACAGATATACAAAATGTGCCACCCACACCGTGGAATATTATTCAGTGATGAAAAGGAGTGAAACACTGATTCGTGCTATAACATGAGTAAACCTTTAAAATAGGATGGTAAGGGAGAGAGGTGGGACCCAAAAAGCCGTATATCACATGATTCCATTTATATAAAATGTCCAGGATAAGTAAAGCCATAGAAATAGAAACAAACTGGGAGTTGCCAGAGGCTGGAGAGAGGGGAAATGGGAAGGGACTTAATGGATACAGTGTAAGGGGATATTCTGGAGCTACAGAGTAGTGAACGTTACAAACCATTGTGATATATGAGATCCCACTGCACTTTACACCTCAGGGGGTTAAAGTGGCAAATTTTATGTTATGTGTATTTTATCACTGCTTTAAAAAGTCAGTTTCTAGGCCGGGGATTTAGCTCAGCGGTTCGGTGGCCTGCCTTGCAAGCACAAAGACCCAAGTTCAATCCCCGGTACCAAAAAAAAAAAAAAAAAGTCAGTTTCTGGGACCCCACAAAAATATGTCTAAAAGCAGTGTCCACTTCTGGGATCAAGACAGGATTTGCCCAGCGGGCCTCGCACAGTGCTGTCCTCCAGTCAATTCGCGAACACGGGGCTGGTGGGGACACAAAGCAGGCAGGAGCAGCCTGGCCGTGTCTCTGCTCTGAGGAGACTCCCGGCCCTCACCAGAACCCACGGGAGCCCCAGTCCTCAGTCAGAAGCACGGAGAAGATGAGAGACGCCCGGACATTCTGGGAAATCACATGCTTCAGGGGAGGGAAAACAAGTGTTCCCACCTCGTGTTGATCAGTGTGGGCAAAAGCTTTCTACTAGGCTGCTTTGTCTTGTCTGCCAAATTTTACACACCTTCGATGTACAAATTTCACATCAAGGAGAAATGTGAAAAGAGCTCTTACCTACCATGCCTGAGGCCACAAGCTCAGTCCTCAGTACCACCAGAAAAGGCAGTGAAATATTAGTCTGCAAAAAAAAAAAAAAAGAATTCTGTGAATCTTACAAACTGATGCTAAGTAAAATACGCCAGATAGAAAAGAATCAATACTGTCTCTCCAACTGCAGCAAGCAAGCCCACTCGGGCTGCACGGCGCCCCTCCCAACAAGCAAGCACGCCGGTATGGGGCAGCACCCTCGCGCGGGCCCCTCACCCTGATGCGAGGGCAAGGCCACCAGCCAACTCCAAGATGGCTCTGCATTTTACCTCCCCTTGGCACAGGACAGAAGAGACAAGAACTCATTCACCAACCCACCTGATCCTGGACAAGAACAACACGCAGGGAGAAAAGAGAGCCACCAGACCCTGACTGCCCGCATTGCCCAGCAGTCCACTGGAACCCCCACCTCGGAACCCACATCCAGCAGAGACCAGAAGGCTGGTCTCATCTCCCACCCACCCGTGGGAGCGCGGACACAGTGGATTGGACAGTGACCAGAGTCTGGGGTGAACGGACAGAGAGGCCTCTGGAGCAGAAGGCCCTAAAGCTAGGTGGAGGACATTATGAGTGGCTGGATCCAAGACTGCAGAAAAGAAACTACTCATTCAGAAACATAATACTTTGCTTGGACTCCATGTTTTTTCTCCCTATATTTTATCATTTCTATGTTTCCCACTTTGGGTTTTCTGGGGGGTTGGAGTTTTTCCTGTCTTTTTTTCCCCTTCTCAAGGTTTATTTTCTCCCCTTTCCTCTCTTCCTTTTTCAAGTTTTCTCTTCCTTATTTTCTTTTATTTCTAAATTCTTTAAGAATTTCTTGTAGAATTTCTCATTCCGTTGTATCTTTTTTCTTCGTGTTCTTCCCTGCCACTGTCCTCTAACACTGTTAATTTCCTTTTGCTCCTCAGCAGAGCCCCAATCTCACCCTTTTCTCCTCCTCCTTGCATCCCACTGACTAATTTCTCAAATTTTGCTCTTTTCATTCTCTCTCTACTTTCCTTTTCTCTCCACTTTTACTAGTATAACTAATAAGCTTTATGAATCTCGAGATAGCTGGTAAATGTTAGGCTATTGCTGGATTCTGTTTTATTTCTAATAGAGGTAAAGTTGATCCATTTAGGAGATATTTACTATTACAAGTCAATAGTCGGCCAACATTTGGTTTTAGTATTCATATTTCTTCTATGGTGAAGTGTGGTGGTACCGGGGATCAAACTAGGGCCCTTGTGCTTGCAAGGCAGGCGGCAGAACCACTGAGCTAAATCCCCGGCCCCGTTATTGGTTCTTATGGCTTGTCAATACTCAGTTTTTGACACTGTAATTAATTGATGTTGATTTTACTACTATAACCAAGGTAAAATATTTGTTGCTATTATTGGTTTTCTTGGGATGCCAACATCTGGATTACCTTGGGTCATTAACCATAATGTGGCCCATTCCTGTGGTACTGGGTACTGGGCTAAATGCTCTATGACCTCCCATCCCAAATAAACCTTGTGCCGGAGGCAAAGGACAACAGTTACGCACAGCCAGAGGACACCACTGAAGAGTAGAAATTAAAGAGGTCTCTATTAGAAACAAAGCTGTCCATTACAATCAACCTGAAGCCTTGACACAAAAACAAACCAAAAAAGTAGAAACATGAAATGACAAACCAACAAAATGCCTCTAAAACTCCCACCTCTCCCAAAGCTGACCCATGGGACATTGAAGAAAGGAAACCAACCTGGGTGATTTGAAATGCTATCATAGGGCATACAAAACAGACCAGGAAGGCACCTGGCAAGCTCTCAGAAGACAAGGGTACACAGATACTAGGGGGGAGATCAGCAAGTCTACAGCAGACTCCAATAAAAAGCTAGCTGAGCTAAACAAAGCAATGTCAAACATGAATGGCCAGCAAAAAAGAGAAAAATCAGAGTCAATAAAAAGCTCTAAAGGGAAATTCGGGAGATTAGAAATACTATCCAAAAAGCTGGATGTGGTGTCACACGCCTGTAATCCCAGCACTAGGGATGCTGAGGCAGGAGGATCACTGTGAGTTCAAGACCAACCTGGGCTACCTAGTGAGTTCCAGGTCAGTTTCAACTATACAGTTAGATCCTGTCTCAAAAAAACAAAACAATAGGGGAAGAACAAAAAGGGGAAGAACAAAAAGGGAAAAGAAAAAAATGTGAGAGAATGAAAAGATGAAAATAAAGTGTTTGTAGATGGGGAGAGGAGGAGGGGGTGAAGGGAGGTCAGAGGTAAGGGGAAAAAATGAGAATCAAGACTTGATATGTAAAGGTACATGATCCCAACAATGAATGTAATTGTACTGTATCCCTAAATGTACCAATAAACTCAATAAAATTTAAAAAAAAAAAACAAAGAAATACTATCCAAACTACAGGTAGGGCTAGGGATTTAGCTCAGTGGCACCACACCTGCCTCACTAGCACCAGGTCCTAAACTGAATCGCTGATACTGCAAAAAAAGAAAAGAAAAACTATGGGCAGAAGTGACCAAAGTGAGGACGTCGTGTGGGAAACAGAAGACAGAGCTGTTGCCAGTGTCCAGTTAATAGAGATACCGTAAAAACAAGAAGAGAACATGAGAGCCGGGGGTTTGGCTCAGTGGTTCCACCACCTGCCTCAAAAGCACAAGGGCCCGAGTTTGCACTCCAGTACCAAAAAAAAAAGAGAGAGAACATGAAAAATGGATCCAATGGCTCCTAGATGACACAGAAGATTAATCTAAGATTAACTAGAATTAGTGAAAAATCAAAAGACAACATAAATAACATAAAAACTTATTTACTGGAATAATAGCAGAAAAATTTCCAACTAAGGGAAAAGAATCAACATACAGTTAAGTGATACATACAGAACCCCAAATAAGCACAATCAGAGAAGAAACTCTCTATGACTTATAATCAAAAGTTCAATGTAAGAACAGAATCTTAAAAACAGTTAAAAGAGCAACAAATCACTTGTAACAGTAACCCATTAGAATTATAGCAGACTTCTCAACACAAACCTTACAGGCCAGGAGAACTTGGAGCGAAGTGTTTAAACTCTAACACAAAACAAACTCCAGCCTAGCCTGATATATCCGGCAAATTTTTGGGGGGCAGGGGTAGACACGGTCTCAAAGGCTGGCCTTAAACTCACTATATAGTCCCAGCTGGCCTTGAATTTGCAGTGATCCTCCTGTCTAAGCCTCCTGAGTTCTGGGATTGCAGGCATGCGCCACCACGCCCAACTATCTTTCAAAATTGATAGAGAAATAAGATACTTTCATGATAAAGAGCGCCTAAAGAAATTCATAATCTAGCGTAACAGTAAAAGGTCTACACCAGGTAGAGGAAGCAGTTCAATAGAAGGGAAAGACAGGAAATTAACAACAAAAAATAAGGTAACAACGGGAATATTACCTATCACTAATAACTCTCAAAGTACGGGGTCTTAATTCCCAAATATAAAAACAGACTGACAGAATGGATCAAGAAACAAAATTCACCAATATGCTATATACAAGAAATGCATTTAATCTGAAAAGAAAATCAGACTAAAAGTGAAAGGATAGAAAACAAAATTCCATGCAATGGGAACTCCAAAAAAAAAAAAAAAAAAAAAAAAAAAAAAAAAAAAAAGGGCAAATACTATATCCAGACAAAGTGAAATTATAAGCCAAAACGGATCGTTCTGAGTAACAAGAGCTGAGCAAGAGGCATCACAGTCTTGGACTTGAAGTTATAGTACAAAGGTACAATGATGAAAAGAGAGTGGTGTCGGTACAAAAACAGGAAGATCACCGGAACAGAACAGAGGACACAAAAACAATCCCAAGCGCACCAACTCAGGACTTTGCAAGGCAGCTGTGGTGCCACCAAGCCAAAGCCCTGGCCCAATCTGATGCAATTCTATTTGTTGAGTCTCAGTACTATTTCGTGTGCACCTGAGGTTCTGTTCACAAAGTCCTCACCTATCCTATAACTAAGAATTTTATCCAATTTATCTTCCAGCAGGTTAGGTGTTTAGTTCTTTAGTCCATTTTCATTTTCATTTTGTGCAGCGTGAGAGAGATGGGTCTAGACTCAATCTTCTGTATACGGAGACCCAGTTTTCCCAGCACCATTTATTAGAGAGGCTGTCCGGGGTCGAGGGTTTAGCTCCAGGCCCTGAGTTGCTGCGCTTGGGATTGTTTCTGCATCCTCTGTTCGGCTCCGCTGATCTTCGTGTCTGTTTTTGTGCCAACACCACGCTCTTTTCATCATTGTACCTTCGTGTTATAACTTCAAGTCTAAGATTATGATGCCTCTTGCTTGGCTCTTGTTACCCAGAATTTCTTTTGCTGTTCTGTTCCCTGTTCCATATAAATTCTGGGATTTTTTTTCTTCATTTCTGTGAAAATATTGTTCATATTTTGATTGGGGTTGCATTATATCTGGGTATCAGTTTTGGAAGTACGGTCATTTTGAGTATACTGGTTATGCCTACGCAGAAACGGAGGCTTATCTCTCCTTTTTCTGATGTCCTCTTCAATTTCCTTTTTCAGAATACTGTATTTTCATTGTAGAGGTCTTTCACCTCCTTAGGTTAATTCCTAAAGATTTTATTTTTCTTGGCATTATTATGATGGTTGTTTTTCCTAATTTCTCTCTCAGTAGGTTCATTATTAGTGTGCAGAAGAAATGCTATTGATTTTTGGGTACTGATTTTGTACCCTGCAACATTACTGAATTTGGTTATTCTGAGAGTCTTCTGGAGGATTTTGTGTTTTCTATGTAGAGAATCATGTCCTCTGCAGTCATTATAATTTGATTTGTTCCTTTCCTATACATATACCTTGTATTTTTTGCCTAACTGCTCTTGCTAATGTTTGAGTACTATGTTTAACAGGAGTAGTGAGAAGTGCGGCATGGTGGTGTGTGCCTGAGGGAGGCTGAGGCAGAAGAATCTCACTGTGAATTCAAACCCAGCCTGGTTTACATAGTGAGTTCAAAGCCAGCCTAAACTATACAGCAAGATCCTGTCTCAAAAAAACCCCCCCAAAAAAGTAAAATTAAAAAGGGAGAGGATATAGTTCAGAGTAAAGATTCAATCCCCGGTACAACAAAGTACGCAGACATATGTGAAAATATATTGTGCTATTTCCTTAAGACCCAGGCTCTTTACTCTTCATAAATTATATTCAATTTTACAAACAGTTTTTACTGTGAGCATGTTACTTTTTTATATAGACTATATATATGGAAAACATAATATATTAAAAAATTTAAAAGACAACTGACCAGTTTTCCCCATAAGTATGCATTAGTTTTATACATATGGAAAGCATAATGCATGAACACATATTTCAAATACAACAGATAAATATGTTAACACGAAGTATGATTCTATTTATATAGTGAGCATACATTACTTTTATACACACCAAAAACACACTGCAGAGAGATAAGAGCCTTTGAAATGGTAAACACCCCCTGCGCATGCATGCACATTCAAAAAGAGAGACAGACAGACACACACACACACACACACACACACACACACACACGGCCTTTCTCTCAAGACACCAAGGGTCTTGAGCACTTGGCAGATCATGAAGGAGTCCAGCTTGTTCAGCTTCTACCTATGACAAGGACAGAGATTCCAAGATGGAGAAAAGGGGCCGAGCTCGACACAGGCTACGACCCAGGGAACGTCGAAGCAGGCGATTTAAGAGTTTCACTTTTCTGGCTCTAGCACTGAAATTTTGCTCCCGGCTGTCAAGGTCTTGGACAGGTTCTTGCCTCTGAGGCAGGCAGAACCCAAACTGATCTCACACTGGGGCTGCTGCAGTGGCTGACAAAGAATGCACTGGTCCCCCCATTCCTGAAGTGGTCTGGATTAGCTGGCATTAATTACTGCTCCCGACATAAAACGGATAGAAGAAAGAACTTCACAAAAATCGCATGATGAATTGGAAGCTACTACTGCCTTAAACTTGTTGCACTTTTATCAAATGACTGTACTTTGTCACACTTGAGAGAGGAAAGAAATACTGAGCATTGATCAACCACCAGCTCAGCTGAGAGCTTGCAACTGCCCACTATTCTTTTCAGAAGCTATCCCGCGTGGGATAGCTTTGTGCCTGCTCGATTTGGAAGTAGAAACTTGAAAATCTGTTGAATTACTGGAAATGCTCCTGCTTGTTAAAAAACGCTGCGCCATGAATGACGTGAGCTCTTGACTGGAGGGAGTTAGCTCAAAAGCCTACCCGCGTATCCTCCGGAATGCCACAGACCAGACCCTAAGAAGTTGGTTTGGATGATTTCACGGCGCACAGCTACTGCAGTTCCCACGTCCGCAGCCACCGAGGGGCTGTTTGGACGGAGTCCAGCTGAAGAGCACTCCTTGTTAGGGGCGCGGAGCTTCGTCCTGGAGCTCTGGCGGGCGGTGTCAGGGCACACAGCACTGTGCCGGTTTCAGAGCCATGGGCGGGGGAGTAGGTGGTCGTCTGGTACAGCCCCCACCTGGGCAGGGAGTACACCGCTTGGAGCACCCCTATTTATTACTCAGATCGGATTCGCCCTTTCTTCCTACTTAACCCTAAACTATCAAATGGATGAGGGCTTCTTAAACAGTTGATAATATTTTACACATTGGTACTTTTTCTCCTTGATCTTTTAGCTACTTGGAAAGAGAAGGGAAGGTACTGATACCTTGATTACTTTTCAAAATTTTTAAAGGTAGTGAGCTTCAGGGGTCTTGATTCAAGGGTGGGGGCTGCGCAAATGCATCCTCAGCAGGATGATGGATGAGGCTTTCATGGTTCACCTTAGCTCTCCTTACTCCGTTCTCAGAACAGACTCTACAGCACTCTTCCAGGTCAAGCGCCTATTTGGTTTTGTTTTTTAAATGATCGGTGCACGACGATCAGATGCAGACCCCACACGTTTAGGAAAGACGGTCATGACATCTCTGTGAATTTATTATGTGGTGTCTTGAGGTTTCTGTTAAAGTAGAAATAACTGTTAGACCAGGACTCATAGACAGTTGTATTCGTAATGCCTAAGCGTTGTCAGACGATAGTATTTAAAATTTCATGATCTGCTAGTTTTGCATGCACCTGTCTGAAAGCAGTACAGGAAGTTGAACCGAAGTAGGGAACTAAAATTAACAAATGAGGATTTAGCATGTTTCATCTCATTTCTTATACTAAAAATTGTGCATTATCATATTTTATTTCCTTTGTAAGGCAAATCTCCAGACTAATGTGTAATATTGTACAGGCACCAAGATTTGGATATGGAGGGAGAGGAGCACAAGTGTTTGCAGCATCACAGTTTTAAGCAAATCTCTGGTGAGACCATCATAAGAGTGGGGGATACAAACTCGGTACACAAATAAGATTTTGGTCAGAGAATTCTGAACCTTACAAACTGAAAATGTAAATCTTGAAAAGGGTACATAAAAATACTATATATTACAGGCACCAAGATTTGGATATGGAGGGAGAGGAGCACAAGTGTTTGCAGCATCACAGTTTTAAGCAAATCTCTGGTGAGACCATCATAAGAGTGGGGGATACAAACTCGGTACACAAATAAGATTTTGGTCAGAGAATTCTGAACCTTACAAACTGAAAATGTAAATCTTGAAAAGGGTACATAAAAATACTATATATATAGGAGCAGCCTGGCCCCGACATCCATCCGCACCAGTCTGGCTGGCCAAGATGGTAGAGGGTGCTGGGGCTACTCAGGGTTTCTGCAATGAACACAGCAGTGAGGGCAGGAGAGCCAGGGCCAGAGCCACGGTGCAGCCTCAAACGACCCAGCTTGTGACCTCAGCTGCAGCGCCTGTGTTGGAGCTGGGGAGACCCAGGGCCTCAGCTGCGCCCCGCCCTGCCCTGCCTTCAGGGAGTGGCGTCTGCGGGCCCTAGAGGGGTGAGGGGCGGGCTTCCCTGGTCTTGGGCATCTCCAGGCTTGGTAGTCGTGGGTTTGTTCGTTTGGTCCTGGTAAAAACTGGGCAAAGAAGGGAAAGTGAAGGAGCCCACACTCTACCCTGGGGTGGCCCTGCTCTGCCCCCAGGGACAGTGCCATCCGGCTGTCGGCGGTTCTTCCCTACCTGGAGCCACCGTGTCTCCAGGCCACCAATAAGCACCACGGAGGCGAAGGCCACTTGGTCTTTGTCACTCCTGGCATTTTCCAGCTGGAAGCCAGGCCATCCGTGCGACCCTCCGAGGGCCCGGTGGAGACATCTGGTTCCAGAGCGGGGGAGGCTGCGATGAGGGCACCCGGGGCTGCCCAGACGGCTGAGGCCAAGTGCATCTGTCCCTCCCCTCCCTGAATGTCGGGACCCGCACTCTACACAAAGCTGCACACCAAAGGGACAGCGGGGTGGAGGGGACCGCGTGACACAGAGCAGGTACAGCCTCGCCATCAGAGCAACTGAAGAGCCGCCCCAGCCGGAGCAGACTCACATGTTCCAACCGCATCTCAAGACATGGTGGAGGGCGCAGCAGTGCACGCTTGTAATACAGATGTGGGGAGGCTGAGGCAGGAGGAATTCAAAGTCAGAGAGACCTTGTCTCACAACACCCACAACAATTACAAATAAATAAAAGATAATGTGGCAGACACTGCGTGCTGACTGGCCGCGCTGTGTGTTTGAGATCGCCCTGGCTTTAGCATCTAACACCCACATGCTGAGGAGGCGAGCGTCCTACAGCTGCTGTCACGAGTCCCCACCCTGGGGCTCTCTGGGGCTGGGGCCCAGAGGTGCTATGTCACGGTGTCCGAGGGGCCGGTGCCCTCCGAGGCTCTGAGCACGACTGTCCAGGCTGCTCCCAGCCTGTCACGGTCGCTGGTCTCCTTGGGCTCCTCAGCTTGGAGACTCATCGCCCCCATCAGGTGTCCGAGGCCGGTGCCCTCCGAGGCTCTGAGCACGACTGTCCAGGCTGCTCCCAGCCTGTCACGGTCGCTGGTCTCCTTGGGCTCCTCAGCTTGGAGACTCATCGCCCCCATCCGCCTCCATCAGCTCCTGCGGTCCCCGCCTGTGCATCTGCGCCCCACGCCCACCACCTCCCGTGACGCAGGGTCCTCTCAGAGCCCAGCCTTCCTCCTCTCACGGCCACCCATTCTCCACATAATCCAGTCCGTGCTCCCGGCTTCAGGACTGACGAACGCTCTGGAGGGGACACGGTCCTCTCAGACCCAGGGACCCCAGAGGGTGCCCACCCCTCTCCTGTGGGAGCTGCCTGGGCACCCAGCCCAGCGCCCTGACCCACCTATGCCCCTCCAAAATGGGGACGGCTTGCTGTCAACCCCAGGAAGACGACCCCTTCTCTGGGGGTGCAGAGGGACAGAAGCGCCCCCTGACGATGAGACGACGCTGTGCCCTACACCTGTGCCACTTCTGGGCCAGTCCCATCTACTCTTTTGCCTTCAATTTGACTTGGTTCCAGTTGGACGTACGTAAATCAACAGTCAGGCCAAGACAGACATATTGCTCCAACAGAGCGGTCTTGTGGGGCAGGTAGAGTCACTACAAGCTAACAAAAAGTCAGCAGCTGCAGAAGGAAGGAAAGACGGAGGCCCCTCAGTGCCTGACTGGGCGTTACGCCATCCCCAGCAGCCCCTGAAGCCTGCCTGTGCTCTGAGGGCTGTGCTGACTCTCACGCTGGCCAAATCCCACCTGCCCCAGCCATGGTTGGCGACTCCATGGCCACCAAGGGGCTGGTGTCAGAGCCCGGGCCCTGACATCCGTGCGGCTGGAAGGTCACAGAGCTCCTGAGACAGGAGAAGCCCTGCAGCAGCCCCCACCCCCTGGGCCTCACCATGCAGCTGCAGGTCTGCCCGGGCTGGTGGGCGGTGTGGGGTGCAGACCAGAGGGCGGAAAACTATAGTGGCCCCATTGGGGAGGCCAGCAGCAGAAGCAAGCCAAGAGTGTGGCCCAAGCCAAGAGAGCCAGGCCCGGGGCCCCAGGGGTGGCCTGGAGTCCAGGAGGCAGGAACGAACACGGGCAGGCTGGTCCCAGCACGCACCTTTCAAGTTTCACTCTACCCAAAAACAGCCAGATGCCACTGCCCCATGGCCGCTGCTCTTCTGTTCCAGGGTGGTGGTGGATTGACGTGTCAGCCTGAGTAAGTGAAGCCCAACTAAACGACTCGGCATTGCTCAGAGGGGAGGATTATCACAAGAATGGTACACAGGGGAAACAAGGAAGGCAGGCTCGCTTCTGTCTCCTCGCAGGGGCTGCAGTCTCCTCCGTCACCGTGGACATCGTCTCCTGGCTTCCAGCACAGACCCTTCAGCCTCCTGATATGGACTCGCCCAGGACACTGCAGTGAGCTCCAGGCCTTCGACGGGTAACCGGATCCTTCGGGTCTCCAGTGCACAGATGGCCTTTCTGCTCTCTTCCACACCCCACTCTGTGGGCGGCCACTGGATAGCAATCCTGGAAGTTCTTATACATTTGTGTATCTTGTATTAAATCTTGTCGCCTCTAGTAAGTACTGACTGATACACTCGGGCAGCAGGCAGCAGGCGCTTTTGCTGGCTGCACTCACAACCTCCTCACTTTCCAGCCCAAGAGCCCTCCCAGTGAGGCTGTTTAAATCTCCTTTGTACAGAGGAACAAACCAAAGCACAGGCAGGTGGCCAGTCCCAGAGGAAGTGGACATTGGCTTTGAAGGCCTGCAATGCTGGATCTGTCGGGTGTGACCTGCAGCCAAGTCTTAAGGCTGGGCCCAAGAAAAATAAAAGTGTCAGGAGATGGAGATGACAGATTAGGAAGGGAAGCAGCCAGTGGCCGCCCTGCTTCCATACCAGGGGTCCGGACCGCTGGGGTGCAGGGCAGGCTAAGCAAGGATTCCCTGCATCTCAGGCCTCCAGGCCCGCCCTTCTCAGGTTCCCAGCCTCTGCCCAGGGTGCCCAGGGCCGTCTCCAGCGGGAATGCAGCTGCTGGAAGCAGGTGGTGGGGAGCACTGTCTGGTGGGTGCCACCTCCTTCCTCTTCCCTGGGGGCCCTGCAGGTCCAGGTGCTGATCCAACCCCACAAGACAACTGGTGGCAGCCCCTAAACCTCTGAATCATTTGCTTTTTTTTTACCAAGAACACAGCAAAGAGGGCCTTGGCCTGACAAGAGTGGGGCTCTGGGTGCATGCCGGCTGCTCTCAGCCACAGGATCAGGCTGCGGTGACCTCAGGTGACTTCCCTGGGTGCTGCAAAGCATGCGATCTGGAGAGTGCACCCGGCAGGACCCCTGTGCGGTCCTGACAACCCTCCATTACCAGCCTGGAGCGCAGCCCCTTCGAGGGGGCAGGTGGAATCCCAGGCAGCCTAGCAGCTAGCTGGTCCCCTGCTCCTGGAAACCGCTTCTGGCCTCAGTGCACTTTGAAGGCAGAGAAGGTCAAGTCCCTCCACAGCCAGCCCCACGGCCCCACCTGCTGCCCAGAGCACGATGGTCAGTGGGGGTGAGGAGCCCGTTCACTTGATAGGCCGCACTGACTTGGGCACTGCCCCGAGGCGGGCAGCGGGTGGGGGTCAGACAGAGCAGAGCCTGCAGGCCACCTCTGAGCCGCTGAGACACGAACATCCAGACCACTAATTCAGAGGCCACCGCATGGTGGGGGGAGCAGCCAACACAAGGCAGGCAGATGGCAGGGGCAGCTCCTTGGGCAGGTGAGACCGCCCCTGCCTAGTGGTCAGCTGGCAACCTCGTGCAGCCCCAAGCACTGGGGTGTACGTGGGACAAGCCTGCCAAAGCAGGCCCCATTCACACAGCATCCCTCTTGCCTTTCAGGGAGAAGCACCTCGAGTCCCTTCCAGTAGGGTACCAGAGGCCAGGGCTGCCCCCAAGAAAGCCAGGCGTGGATCTCCAAAGTGAGCGCCTTGTGGCTTCACTCCAGCTCCACGGTGAGGGACTCACTGCTCACTTCTGAGTCCACAATCTTGAGACAAAACCTCAGGACCCCGGCGTGGAAGCCTAGGTGTCCTCCAGGGCACAGTTAGGGCCAGGCATGCACCACTCCCATCCCAGCCTCCCCCGGGGCCTGCCATCCTGCCTGTGCTGGAGACTGGCAGGGCAAAATCACACCGGCAGAGGAAGGGGCTGTCGGTGTCACGGAGCCAGGGCTCTCCACTCTGTGCTCTGAGCCAGTGCTCACACCCCTCACCTCCCCGGCGTCCTCCCAGACTCACACTGCAGGACCCCAACATGGACACACAGAGAACCCATGACAACAGCAAGGGCACACTTCAGTGTCTAGGGCGAGGAGGGACCAGAGCAGACTCTGCCATCCTTTAAGGGTCTCCTGTCAGGAAAATAGTGGAGTTTTGAGGCAGGAGTAAAACAAAGAATCTTCTTTGCCCATGGACCTTCTGAGGGCATCTGCTCTCTCTACCAAAACTCAAGATGAGGGTGCGGGGTAATGGAGCAAGAAAGCTCTGGGTACAGGACCCAGAGCGTGAGCTAAAAGATTCTCTGTCCCCAGGGACCCTGTGCCATTTCCTGCCCTAGGCACATCCCACTGGAACTCAATTGATGGCACAGTGACACCCCCCATGGGGTCACAGGGCAGAGCCGACACCTCCCCTGTGCTACAGAGGCCACAGCCGCCTGCAGGCTGCCAAGTGGCCTTCCCCCATCCGCAGCTCGGGACGGACAAATCACCCAACCCGCCAGCCACCCCCTCTCGTCTGGCCCGGGCCTCCGCATGCTGGAGGTCCGAGCGCGCGTGTGCACTCAGGAAGCACCAGTCACTCCCAGGCCTGCCCCACATGTGCCACATCAAACAGTCCAGCACGACACAGAGAAGCAGGCCCAGTCCGCCAGCCGCGCTCTCAGCCACCCACTGCCCCTCCCAAAGGAGCTGCACCCCGTCAGCCCGTGGGGTACTGGAAGCTTGCACCCGCGGCAAGAGCCCTCTGCCTCAGCCCCCTTCACAGCTCCAGAGGCGGAGGGGGACAAGGGGACAGAAGTGGTACCTGGGAAAGAGGATTCTTTCTTTCCCAGACTTCCCGCACCAACATGGAAACAGTGGTCCCATTTGCAGTGTATTTGCCCACCGAGACTCAAGGGTGCAAGAAGAACCGGCCTCCAAACGTTCAAATACACAATAGACCGAAAAGGGAACGGGGCCCAGGAAACCGCCTGCCTGTGCCCAGCAGAGGTTCTGCAGCACCAAAACGGGCATCTGGCAAATGCTGGAGGTGGGGAGCCATGGACCCCTTCCTGTAACTGCTGCCCCGCAGCCTCCCTTCCTGGAACGGCACCTGGCCCTACCCCTGGCAGTGGGGCGGTCACACCTGCAGAGACCTGTCCCGTCTGCGGGGTGCGTCGGGGCAAACCCTGCCAAGGGTAGCGGGACCCGTGACTAAAGACCACCTTGGCGCTGGTGTGATGCGCACTTAGGATGGAGGGGAGGAGGCAGTCACAACAGAATGGGACTGGTCTGACCAAGAGGCCAGAGAAGTCCCAGTTTGACTATATTGTTTCTTTGATACACAGAAAAGAAAGCTTGAAATAGAAATCAGTGGAACTGATTGGAAAGAGCAGGCTCGGTGAACATCCAGTCGGTGGCCCGGGCAGCGAGCAGCCACTATGGGGACGGCTCACCTGTGCTGTGACACACCTGGGGTCCTGTGGGGTCCTGTGAGGCCCGAGGGGCCTGGTGATGAGGGCCAGGAAAGTCATTCTCTCAAAGCAGCGTGCTCACTAACTATTTCTAATGCACCAGGTTATTAATTCTTCAGTCAGCTTCCATGGATTTTTTTCCACTCCACCTATGAATGGAATTGCACAGACTTGTCCTTCTGTGCCCGGCTTATTTTACCTCAAACAATGTCCTCTGGGTGCGTTCGTCTCATTCGTACCAAGACTGCTCCTACCCTAAAGACACAGGTATTTGAAGTGTTGGATAGGCTGTCATTCCAGTGCGGACGTCTCCCAACCACCCACCTGGACCCCAAACGTGTACCCACAAGGAAGGCAGAGCTATGCACAGTGACTCGTTAGTGACCCGCGGTCTTCGGAAGCAGAATGGGCTCAGCTGTCTTTCAAGCGCCTTTCACAGGATCCTGACTCAGACACGGAAGTGACAGGTGCCAAGAAGCGGGGAGGACCTCCGGGAGACAGACCGCAGTGCAGGCACCCATGTGCCTCGGCGCCGCCCACCCTGCAGAAGAGCGTGAGGAAGGCGCAGAGCAGTCCCCTCACGGCTGCCGGGGGCTCTGGGGATCCACACTTCCATTCTCAGCACCTGCCCTTTCCACCGTCCCCAGGGTCACACAGGTGCTGCTGCCACAGCTGGCCCTCGTTCAGGGACCCTGCTCCCCAGCAGTACCCTCTGCTGGGCTCGTGACCCACAACTCCCAGCAGACACCTCAGAGGGCCCAGGGTCAGCGCCACAGCCTCGCAGCATCTTGTGTGCACACACGCATGCACACACACACACACACACACACCCTTGTTAGTGCATTCCGGCATTCACACCCCAGCTTTGCTCTCCTAATCCAAAGCTGTGGCCACACAGAGTGCCATCCTCTCAGGCCGAGCCGGCAGCTCAGGGAGCACACTCATAGTATGGCTGGGTTTCCAAGGGTCACACCTTCCCCAGCTTCCAGATCCCTGAGCAGGCCTTGCCTTCGGCCATGCCCCTGGCCCTGGGGCCAGAAGGTCGTGCCAGTCGAGTCTCTTGGGGTGATGGGGGGCCCACAGCTGCCCATGCCCCCAGACCAGCTTCCAGGCCAAGCCACAAGTATCCAGGGACTTCGCATCCGCTTCCTGTCAGTAGGACTCTTGACCATTCCGGGACACTGTGCTCCTTTCTGGGGTCCCTACTTCAACCTGCCGGACTCACCAACAAAAGGGGAGACAGGCTGTGCTCACAGATGCAGCACACCTCAAGCCAAGACAGAGCACTGGGCAGACCGACTCCCTGGGTCACCTGGGAGCAGGAAGGCTCCTCTGGAAAATCCTGGTGACAAAGAAGCCCAGGCCCTCTGCACAGGAAACACGGCGGTTAGAGATGTGAGAGACCAGGAAAGGGACGCCTGAGGGAAGAGCCCACAGCCATGGAGCAGGAAGACCATTGAAGAAGGGGCCCGGTGGGCTGCTGAGGTGCAGGTGGCCCATGGAGGCCCATCTCCCTTTGTACCCAGGCCTGGGGCTCTGCAGAGAAATCCCCAGGCTGAGTTCCAGAGCCAGAGCTAAGAAATCCCAGGCCTTATATTAGAGCCCCTGTCCCCCCAAAAATGGTACCAGTCAAGGCTCTACTCAAGGTTTCCTGCCACCACAGAAGGACACACACCACCCCTGGGCTGCCACCAAGCCCTCCACACAGCTGAATGGCACAGGGTCCTGGTCTCCTTGGGCTGCAGTTTGCCCAGAGATCCAGCGAGCAAAGTAGCAGACACAAGTCACCAGAGGCAGCCCTGAGGAGCCTCACACTTGATAGTTCTCTGAGGAACCAAGCTTCCTCTGCTGTCACAAAGGTGAGGGGACTTTGGGCACAGCCCCAGCTGCTGAGCTGGGTTTTTGCCCGACTGGGAAGTGCAGGTGGTTCTCCAGCAAAATCCCAGAGCCCTGAGGGGCGAGTCCAAGGTGCTCCAGGTCTCAGCTCCAGCTCCACACAGCCCTCCTTGCCCTCTCCCCTGCGGGCCTCGGGGACTAAGGCTTCTCTGCCTACAAGCCCAGCAGAGGGGCACTGGAGGAAGCCAGGCGTCCTGGGCCCAGGGTCCCTCTGAGATCTGCTGCAGTGGCTCCTTCTGAGGAGCCTATGAAGGGAAGCACAGCTCCTCGGAGACCCTGCCAGGGCCCTTTCTGCACACCCCGGCCTCAGCCTCGCCTCCCCTGGAGGAGGGCAAGGAAGGCACCATAACAGCAACTCCTGCCTCAGGCTCCTCCAGCTGCCCCTGCCCTTCCTCCTGTGCAAGCCCAGGGGGGACTCGGAAAGAAAGGGAGGACCCTAGCCCTTCGCGTCCCACTAACTCCGCTGGAGCAGCAGCTGCCACTTTTGCCTTCCGCACCGCCCCAGGACAGCAAGAATGGGGTCCTTCACCCCATGAACATGGATGCCCATGTTGCTCCTCCGGCCTGTGCCTTCACAACACATGGCAGTGCCCGCTTCCTCCCTGGGCTGCTGATTGTCCCCCAAAACAAGGACCAGACTGAAGATTCAGCCTCAGCCTCCCACCAAGCAGGCTGGGTCCCCAGTGTCTGACGATGGCTTAGCCTACCATATCCAGGGGACGGATTCAGCTGGTATTTGCTATTACAATTATGGTTGGGTGCAGGTGGTGTGATCGTAGGTGCCAGGTGTCCCTTTTCTGATTTCTGATTTCGCTCCATCTTTCCACATCCTTGAGCAGGTGGCTGGCACCCCAGGGGCACTGGTGACTACGGGACAGGCAGCACCCAATTTGTGGCTCATTCAGCAGGGTGAAGGGAGCACAGGGCTTTGGGCTGGTGATCTGAGCAGGGTAGACAGAAGATGCCAGGCAGCAGGGCACACGTACTTTCTGGGCAAGTGGATCGCTACAGATTCTTACTGTTATCAGGGAAAAGTTGAAGTGGAAGCCCAGGCTGTCTGCGGGTGGGGCCTGGAGCGAAGTGGTTGGGAAGGGAAAGATTTTGAACACAGCAGGGACCCCGTGTCCCCTTAGCAGAGGCAGCAGGCCTCGGGGTGGGTCCAGTCCCTTTTGGAAAGACTGCATCCCAACTGGTGGGTGTCCACTCTTGTGTGCCCACGCCCAGACGCAGCCCTGTGGGGTCAGCGGGTGCCTGGAGCTCACCACCTGGGTCACCAGGCTGCCAACCAGGATGGGAGGTGGAGTGGGCAGAGGAGCTCTTCACTGGCCAGGCCCGTCTGGCCATGCACTCACGGTGGGCTTTACTGATGATGGCAGACGAGGATGGGTGGCTGGTGACCAGGCTGGTGGCCCTGAGGTCCGGCCCCCTAGAGGACAAGGTGTTGGTGGGGAGAAAGAACCTGGGAGTCCGGCTCCAAACCTTCCTTTTGTTAAGTCTGCAACTTCCCTGTTGACCCTTGATCTGGTGACACTGCACACTGCCCCGACAGGTGACAAAAGGGGACTGAAGGATGTGGCCTCACATCTCTGTGCTGAGGGGGGTAGGGTGGTGTTTGCAGGGGCTGAGTTCCGAATCAGTAATCTGGGGTCAGTGTGACTTCTGCTGGGTAATTTTGGGCATTAAACAGTCCTAGGGAGGGGAGAACAGGAGTGGGCAGTCAGAAGGCCTGGTCCTGATCAGGTGACAGCAGAGGGTGACAAAGGCACACAGAGTGACAAGGACTGTCACGTGGGCTGGAAGCCCTGGACGAAGGGCAGTGGGGTGGGTCCTGGATCCCCAGGAGGAGGCTGAAGTTTGCTAGGCAGCCTCAGCGGCACCGCTGAATGCCCCGGGCACCTGGGAGGTCATCTGGGGCCAGTGAGGAATGCGTAGGGATGAGGCCCTTACTCGGGCTGGCCAAGGCGTGGGATGGGATAAGGAGGAGAGAGAAGCAACTCTCTGGGGTGCCCGCCCACCAGCTAGCCCGGTCCCATCCCACTGTGGGTGGCAGCCCCTCCCTGGCATTTGCATACTCCCAGCGCTGCCACCCCTCACACGCCCACCTTCCGGGCCCTGGAGACCACGTGGTCCATGATGGTGGCCAGCTCCAGGCTGTCCTCCTCCTGCTCTCACAGGTACACTTTGTAGAGGTTGTACAGGTTCTCAAGTACACTTCACAGAGGTTCTCCAGGATCTGGGACAGGGAGGTTGGATCTGTGGGGGAAGGGCAGGGCTCGGCAGGGGCCAGGGCCCTCTGAGCAGCTTGGTCTGGCGGATGTGGGCCCCAGCATCGATGATCTGCCCAGGTGACCTCACACTGTCACAGAGCATCACATGGGCCACATCACAGTGTCTTCACACAGACACCATTCCTCTCTCCTGTCCGGGGGCCTCCTGCTGGCCCCAGGGGAACTTCTTCCCCTGAGGCCAGGCCATTCTGGTCCGCCTGCCCACTGACAGCACGGCCTCAGCCCTGGATACTTTAGGGGGACCTGGGGTTTCTATCACCAGGCCTGGTGTGCACAAACAGGAGCCACACCATCCCTTCTTTAGGTCGTTCCAGTTTGTGACCAGGGTTATGGCTTCTGGTCCCTGCTGGAGAATTGAAGGGCAGAGGAAATTCTACCTTAGTGAGCCCCTCCCTCATTGCAGATGTGGGAAGACACCGGCCCCAGAAAAGGAGCACAGAAACGAGGACCCAAGAGGGGACTGACACCTGGCAAGGCAAGGCAAGACACAGGAGCAGCGGGGACCTTTTCTGTTCCCATGGCCATCGGCCACTGCTGCACCTGTGGACGTGAAGCGTCACTGCCACTGCTTAGAGGAAGAATCAGACAAGAAGTTCAGTCTGCATGGCATTCACTGCATCCTTCATCCGCTTTTTATCCTGTCCTTCGTGATCTCCTTCCGGCCAGACAAGGGCAGCAGATGCACCTCTGTGATCCCAGACCCTGAGAGCCCCAGCAGGTTGGTCCCAGAGGACCTCCCAGGCACACTCTGCCTCCCGGCCAGGGTTACCCCCAGGCTGTGTCCCTGTCCCAGATTCCTTCCCTGGCCCTGGTGAGTCCTGAGCCCCGCAGCTCCTGGATCAAGCAGTGATTCCCAAGGCCAGGGGAGGCACAAGCCACAGCAGAGTGTGAATACGACTACCTCCACGTCCCCACCGTAGACTAGAGATGTACACTAAGAGAAGTAAGGTACCCATAGCTCGCTGCACATCATACAGGTTAAGGATTCATACTGGAAACAAGACAGTAAGCGCGGCACTCAGGAGGCTGAGGCAAGGGGACTGCCACGAATTCAAGGTTAGCCTGGGCAGCAAGACCTTGTCTAAAAATGTTCATATATTTCTTATATTTATATATTTGTTATATTTTATATTTATATTTCTATATTTTCCATATTATAATTTAGAATAAACATAAATATATATATAAAAACCCACGCTGGTTTTCCTTTTTAAATCCTTTGGTGCAAACACAACCCCATCTTACTTTTCTCGATGCTGAGACAAAATATCCAACACCCAAAGTTAAAGGAGGAAACGTTTATTTCACTCAGTTCGTACAGGTTTCAGTCCACAGTAGGCTGCTTCCGAGGCAGGGTGGCGTGGCAGAGGGGCATCGCAGAGGAGAAACCGTCCATGCCAAGCAGGCAGGTGAGAGCACATTAGCCCTCCTCCTGTCCCTTAGATTTTATGCAGGGTACCCGCCCTAGGGTGGGTGTAGTACTCACACCCTTAATCCTAGCCAGAACTATGCTAAGCTAGTCAGTGGACTGATCCAGAACCACACACTCTAGATCCAGCCACCACTGAAAAGCCCCCCTCTGACTGCGTGAGGCTTTGGGGAATGCACAGACAGACACAAACCATAAAAACCCTGAGGGAAAACAGCTAAGCACAACATCCGGAATCCCGTGGCTCAGCACCCTGCAGCCGAGGGTTCACTCAGCCCTGCACACGCGGAAACCCTGTGCCAGCCTCCTGCTCTGCCCACCCTTCCTGGCCTATGACCACAGAGCCTCTGCTCCCTGCCCTGCTCATCATGCCCAGAAACCATAGGGAGCCCCAGACCTTACTCTGTAACTAGTAAGGTGGGGATTACTGTTCCAGTCCACCCACGGGATGGCATTACTGAAACAGCTCACTAAGACATGGGCTTGTTTAGAATCCTAGGGAGCCACATTTGATGGTTTCACACTGATGCACTGTGCAATATAGAAATAGAGCCTAAGAGGAGAGTGGAGGCCCCGCTCCGCCCACCAAGCCACCAAAACTGCCAACATCCGACAGTGTCTGACAAACCGTGGCGTGGCTGAGGTTGGGAGCAGAGGCCCCGCCGTGTCACAGCCATTCCTGATGCTGGGCACTTCACCAAGAACCACACAGCCCTGGTCAAGGCTGCAGGCCCAGCTCGGCCCACACAGACCAGGCACCTAGGCAAGCTCACCACCGCTGCTGAAACCTGGCACTTCAAGCCACGACCTGAGAGGAAGAGGAGAGCAGCCCAACTACCAAGTCTTAGCTAGCTCTGCGCCTTGGCTCCCCTTAACACGGGGAGGCAGAAGGGACAAAGACCAAGCTAGGACAGAACCAAACCTGAAGAGTTTCACCCAGGACTAAAGGGTTCCCCTCTTCCACAGAGACTGCGTGAGAGACAGACCTGGGAGACAGGCTTGGAGAGGGTGACTGTGCTCTCCTGAGGGCCCCTGAGAAGCTCAGGCTGGGGCCAGCAGGGCCACAAGGCCTGTGTTCAGGGGCGGGGAGTCTGGTGGAGGTGACCCTCAGAGGGCATGGGACTGAAGGGGGGCATTGGTTCAGAGGTCTGCTGGAGTTCAGCCTCACTGCCTATATCCAGCAGGATCTAAAGGTTTGATTTACTTCGGGTCAGTATCTGAGTAGCCCGTGTGTCCACACTAAAATCAGAGCGCTTCACTCTGTTTAAGGCTGGTTCATGACTGGTTCTTAGGATTTGCTAGGATCCAGTTCATATCTGGCGCCCTTGTTGCTATGACTACGACTCTAGTGAAGAAGACATAGTTGGCGCTGTCTGTTGTCTTCTCTGTAGGCCTGGGGGTCAGAAACAACACTGTGGATCATTCCCGAAGACCTGGAAACTGGGCCAAAGAAGCTGCAGGCCCCAGCACAGAAAACAAAACAACACGAACAAAAAAACAAACAAACATGAGAAAACAAGGCAGCAAAAATGTCTTCAAAAGCAGATCCAGGGGGCACCAAGGCAGAGGAAATCAGGCCACACAGCAGAGATGTTGGAAAGGGCATCAAGGGAGGTGGCCAAACCGTTTCAGTAAGGTACTCAGCAAATCCAGAGAAGTTATAACTGAACAGGTAATCACCCTAGCGAGACAAATGAGAAAGAAGTGAGTCTAGAGAAGACACTAATAAAAACTGAGTGAGGCTGAAGATGCAAAACATGAATGCCAGCACAGAAAAGAGTGGGAATCTGTAAAATAAGTTCCAAGCAGAAATCCTGGAGATTAAAAGCAGGTCTGAACAGTACGGCAGCAGAAGGGGCCACTGAATGTCAGATCTAGAAGAGAGGGCTGTGTTAGTGATCGGCTAATGAGAGACACCTCAAACACAGCAGGAGGGGAGCAGCTACTGGAAAATCCAGAATACAGACTCTTCTGCAGGGCACAAGCCCGAGACTGTATGTCGATACCACTAAGCACACTCGGGGAACACGCCATACAGCGTTCCTCAGCTTGGGGAGACTCTTGACCCACCCCGGCCACTGACATTACAGCAAAGCACAGCCATACCCAGTGGTCCTGAGATTCGGTATCTGTCAAAACCTGACTCCAACCATTGGCAGCCTAGAGCCGGAGATTTCTCCAAGAGAAGCAATGGACTTCGGGGGCAGGCCGGGTGGTGGGAGGACAGGGTCCTCGCTATCCGGGTGCTCTGAGGATCAGGGAGGAGGGACAGCACCATCCGGTCAGGAGTATGGACGCTGGTGACAGGGATGTAGGACCCGAGGCGTCCTCAGGAAGGGTTCTCGGGTGGGGTCACAGACAGTGGTGACGATGGCTCTGCCCTTTGCGGCAATAAGGCCCCGTCCCCCAGCCCTGTGGCACAGAGCCGGGGTGAGGAAGAACGCCCAGCAGAGAGGCCGGCATGCGGGGCAGCACAGCCGCCATCTGTTCCCAGCCAGGCCTCAGTCCACCCATGCAGTCAGACTCCGACCCGTGCTCAGCATGGCCCCTCTGCTGCCGGCCGCAGCCCCGGCAAGTGGGACACACAGCCCGGGTAGCCAGCGCGAAGAGCTTCCGCAGAGATGATCAGAAGTGGAGGTTGTTCAAATGCCACAAAACGGTCACCGATGTGCGATTCTCCTCCGAATGCTCTTCAAACTACACTAACTCCCGTTTTCTCCCCTTGTAGTGAGGGATCAAACCCAGGGCCTCCCGAAGGATCGGCAGGCACTCTGCCACTGGGCTATGACCCTCCTATTTTTTATTTTGAGAAAGTCTTGCCAAGTTGCCCAAGCTGAATTCAAACTTGCCGTCCTCCTGCCTCAGCCTCCCAAGTATTGTGAAGTATAAGGAGAATACTCTAAGGTGGGAAGTGGTAAAATTCCAAAGATGAGACAGAGTTAGTAGATACGAGGTGAGCAGGAGTTTCTTGAATACAGAGAATTATTTGTTTGGGGGCGGTGACTCAGAAAAAAATCAGCGTAGTGAATCTTCAGCACCACGTAAAGGAAGTAGGGTATTCCATCAAGGCAGTAGGGAGCCGCTGAAGGTTGATGAGCAGAAGCAGCACTTTAGGACTACAGACCTAGCAGAGACATGTTAGATGTGACAGAAAGACATGGAGTTGAAGTCAGGGAGGCCCTACTTCATCAGGACTGAGAGAGGCAGAAGGGAAGGAGAAAGGAAGCCATACCAGAAGGTCCTGAGAGGATGGAAGAGAGCCTGGCTCCTGGGGGACTGCACCCCTCTGTCCCCGCCCTGTGCTCCCTGCAGGTGAAGCACAACTCTTTCCTATCACATGGCCCATTATACTCATCATCCAGGACCTGCACAGTGAGATCCAACAGCTCAAAGGCAAGATTTACCATCAGGCTGGGCAGGTTGGACACAGGTGACTTCTACAACATAAAAGGTGTTGTGCAAGTGGGGAAGGTCGTGCTGAGCCAGCTGTTATGGGATGGATGGCCTTGGGCTGCTCACTTAACCACTCTGAGCTTTACACCGTATGCTTGGAAAATGGGATGCCGATGTCTGCAAAGGAGTTCCAGATGGGGGTTACGTACCTCACAGCCTAATATTACCAACAACTCAGTATGCGGGGCCCACACTGGGGCTGCCTTGTAGGACGCTGGGGACACCACCTTTAGTGATGGGCATGAGGTGCTGTAAGGGTGGGGGACTCTGGGTCATGAGAGGACCTGGAACTACCTTTGGGCTACAGCCTGAGACACCCTATGGGGCCGGGGTGAGGTCTTTCTGGAGGAAGTGCTTGGACAGGAAGTGGGCTCAGTGGTTTAGGAGGAAAGCTAGGGAAGGGCTCCTGGGGTCCTAGCATCCTTAGCCCCAGCCTGCCCCTGGTCTGACTCCCTTTCCCCACCCCCAGCAGGCAGCCAAAGTGAGGCTGCAGGGAGAACAGGCCGAGATGAGGGCGCTGCACAAGCAGCTCAGCAGCGCTTTTCAGAAGGAGATGGGTGTGTGCAGTGCCTGTTAGAGCTGCAGAAGAAGGCCATGGAGACCACGTCAACACCTCTCTCCATTCACTCACCACTGAGACCCCTCCCCTTCCCTGCAGCCCCACAGGGGCCAGGACGCAAGAGCGGGGAGCTGTGGCTGCACACTGAGCCCTGTCCCACGGCCTCAATCTCTGTCTCCTGGGGTGGGAGAGCTGGGAGTCCAAGAAATCGAACTGAGCTCTCAAATGGCGACAAGATGAAGGAGGAGTGCCGCACCGAGGACAACGGTGAGGACTCGGACACAGGCAGTGACCTGACAGATGTCCTAGGGCTGCTCAAAGGGGCCTCAGCCCTGGAGAACAGCACTGCCTTGGCAGTACAAGGAGAAGACACTCGATCGACGACACAGTGACACCCCCCATGGGGTCACAGGGCAGAGCCGACACCTCCCCTGTGCTACAGAGGCCACAGCCGCCTGCAGGCTGCCAAGTGGCCTTCCCCCGTCCGCAGCTCGGGACGGACCAATCACCCAACCCGCCAGCCACCCCCTCTCGTCTGGCCCGGGCCTCCGCACGCTGGAGGTCTGAGCGCGCGTGTGCACTCAGGAAGCACCAGTCACTCCCGGGGCCTGCCCCACACGTGCCACATCAAACAGCCCAGCACGACACAGAGAAGCAGGCCCAGTCCGCCAGCCGCGCTCTCAGCCACCCACTGCCCCTCCCAAAGGAGCTGCACCCCGTCAGCCCGTGGGGTACTGGAAGCTTGCACCCGTGGCAAGAGCCCTCTGCCTCAGCCCCCTTCACAGCTCCAGAGGCGGAGGGGGACAAGGGGACAGAAGTGGCACCTGGGAAAGAGGATTCTTTCTTTCCCTGATTTCCGGCACCAACATGGAAACAGTGGTCCCATTTGCAGTGTATTTGCCCACCGAGACTCAAGGGTGCAAGAAGAACCGGCCTCCAAACGTTCAAATACACAATAGACCGAAAAGGGAACGGGGCCCAGGAAACCACCTGCCTGTGCCCAGCAGAGGTTCTGCAGCACCAAAACGGGCATCTGGCAAATGCTGGAGGTGGGGAGCCATGGACCCCTTCCTGTAACTGCTGCCCCGCAGCCTCCCTTCCTGGAATGGCGCAACACGAGCCCAAATCAGCAGTGATTGAACAGAGGAGGAAGGATGTGAATGAATAGGAAGGTGCCAGCTCAGTTCAGGTACAATATTACCCAGCTACAGCCAGGCCTTGGTCTACCCGCCCAGCCTCCATTGAGAAGTTTAGGAGTCAACCAGAGACCACAGACTTGCACTGGTCTACATCCCACCCCGCCAGGCCACCTTCCCCGTTCCCAGTCAACTGCTCATCTAGATTTGTCAGTTGGGTGAAGCTATTTATACCACTGTCAGGTGGGCAGTTGTTCCGGAATGTTCTACGTTCTGAGGCAGTTGGGCAGTTCTTCCAGAATGTTCTAGGTTCTGAGGCAGTTGGGCAGTTGTTCCAGAATGTTCTGGGTTCTGAGGCAGTTGGGCAGTTGGTCTGGAATGTTCTGAGTTCTGAGGCAGGTGGCTGTTACATAGCATGGTCACCTGACCCCAGGCCCCAGGGGAAATGTAGAGGCAGGAGTTGAGGCAGGTTGGGCCATAATCTGGGGTGAGCACTTCCGCCAAGCATTGCCCTGTAGCCACTCCGGGGCAGGAGGAAATGGGAAACGGAGCGTGCCGTGCTGGCGCTCAGCATCCAGGCCATAATCGAGGGTCTGCAGGGGCTCGGGGTCTCTGTCCCTCGGGAACCAACTACATTTGCTGCCTTAGATTCATCCCTGTTCAGTGCTGTGGCTCTGCGCAAGGCCCTTCCCGTCTCTGAATTTGAGTGCCGGGACCCATACGCCAGGAGTCCCAGCCCTGCTCTACACCTCCCTGCAGACACGATGTGGTTTCTGAGAGCGGTGAAGCCTCGCACCCCTCAGCCCTGCCAGGGTAGGAGAGGAGCCAGCACTTCCCGGACTTGTCCCTTACTATGTCCCCCCAGTGTCTGGGGCCCCAGGGCCGCAAGTCCTGCTCTTTCTTCCAGACTCGCCACGGCTGGGCACTCCAGAAGCACCAGTCACCTTTCTTCGGGGTTTGTCTGTTTACTTATTTTAGCCTCATAACAAACAGCCGGCAGTTGCTGTTGACATTTCTACATCGCTGAACGGGACTGAGAAGCAGGATGGGCGGCGCGGAACACTTCCAGCCCCACACGGCTCTGGCTCTAGGCTGTCAGGGACCAGCACCGGCGCTGTCCGCTACCCTGCAGTGCCAACTTCTCCAGTTCCTCACCTGAACACGGCGACGTTTCCTACACAGCCTCGTGGGTGTTTCCAATGCGCGACCCATCCTCTGATTCGGGCAGCTCCCTGGGCACCTAGGGGTCACGACTTCCAAAGCTTTCCCGGGGAGTCATGATCTGGGCATCTTCCTTGACCAGGAAGATATCAACTGTTATTTACACCATCTGGGTATTATGTTGACTATTTGGCTATTGCAAACATTCATGCACAAGATTTTGTATGAACATTTAAAAGAATTCTCCTGGGTATATAGGTGGGTGTAGGATCCCTGCATTGTTTGGCAACTTTGTTTAACTTTCTAAGGAATTTCCAACCTGTTTTCTTTGCTCCATTTGCACCAGAAGGGATGAAGATTTTTATTTCTCCACACCATTGCCAACAACTTCTTTCTCAATATAGTGGGTGTGAAGTGGTTTCTTGTTGCGGGTTTGATTTTCATCTCCCTAATGAGTAGTGGCTCTGAACATAGTTTTGTGTGCTTATTAGCAGCATATCTTCTTTAGAGCAGGATCTTTAAAATTTTTTTATTTAAAAAATTTAGTGATTTGACATTTGACTGTTGTCAGTATCCTTTATGTATTCAAGAAATTTGACCAGATCATGACTGCAAATACTTTCTTCCATTCTGTGGGATGTACTCGTGCATTTCTTGATGGTGTTTTCTGAGGCACAAAATGCTTCCATGAAATCTCTATTTTTTTCTTTTGTGGCCTGTGCCTTTGGTATCATATCTAAGAATCCACGGCCAAATCCAGGATTACAAAGATTAAATGAGTATCATGTGCTTACTTTATCCCTAAGACTTTAATTGTTTAGCTCTTCTATTTAAGTCTGATCCATTTTTAATTATTTGCGCTTGGTGTGAGGTAGAGGGCCACCTCCATTCTTGGCATTACGTATCCAGTAGTCACAGTACTATTCGTGGGAAAGGCTGCTCTCTCTGCCCAATTGGCTCCGCCCTGGTTAAAAATCAACTGACCATAAATGTGAGGGTGTCTTTCCAGACTCAGTCCATTCCATTGATTCCTGTCTGTTTTTATGCCAGGACCATATAGTCTTGAACATTGTAGCTTTATTGTAAGTTTCTAAATTGGAAAGTGAGTCCACAACCTAGTAGCTTTTCAATGATTTCTTTTCTACACTTGGTCCTACTCATTTCCATATGAATTTCAAGATCATCATGTCAGTTTGGGCAATAAAAGCAGCTCGAATTTTGATCAGAACTTGTTGAACCAATGATAACAGCACGACATCTAAACAGAAGCATTTATACCTGTGAAAGTGCATCTCTTCCCATTGGTTTCCATTTTTTAAGCTTTCCTGAGTTATAACTGAACAAAAAACTATGCACAACTTAATGCACGCATATTGATGAGTTTGGACACAAAAGGGGTGATCAAAAATTAGAGCGAATGTTTAATTTTTTAAAGTTTATTCCAGTAAAAGACACACTGCCACTTAATGACCCTCAAAATAGCCCACCTTGCTCCAAACACACTTATCCCATTGTTCCTCCACCTCCTGAAGTGGGTCCTCTCCTGTGGCTTTTCATGGTGTGGTCAAAAATGCAGCCAATTCTCCTGCCAAGTGCCATCCAACCCAAAGACAGGCAGGCCATCAAAACATTATAATGCAAAAGAAAACTACGATGTATCCTCATCACCTTATTCAAAAGATCTGGCACAGAGCGACTTCTGGCTCTTCCCCACAGTCAGAATGACTGTGAGAGGTAAACATTTTGAATCAGTTCAAAACATCTGAAGCAGCCACAACAGTAGAACCAAAGACACTCACAAAAGAGGACATGGAGAACTAAAACCCAAAGACTGCCCATAACATAATTTGTTGTTTTTGCAGCATCGGAGAGGGCTCGTGTGTAGCAGTTGTTCAAAAAGTATTTTTGAATGAAAACAATGAGAGCATAAAAATAAAATTATACCAACTTTCCTGCCACAGCCTGTGGGCTCAATGTGACTGAAAATAGTAGTTGAGGTTTGCCCTTGTATTCATGTTTGGTTTTGTTTTGCTTTGGTTTTGTTTTTTGAGACAGGGTCTCACTTTGTAGTTGAGACTGACCTGGAACTCACATTGTAGCCCAGGCTGGTCTTGAACTCACAGCGATCCTCCTGCCTCAGCCTCCTGAGTGCTGGGATCACAGGCATGCACCACTACGCCCGGATTTGCCCTTGTATTTTGAATATAATCATGGCGACATGTGTTCATGCATTTTTTTGGGAGGAGACTAGGGATTGAATCTAGGGCCTTTTGCACTGAGCAACATCCCCATCTTTTTTATTTTTAATTTTGAGACAGAGTCTCTCACTAAGTCATTAAAGTTGCCCAGTCTGGGTCTTGAACATGAATTCCTCCTGCCTCAGCCTCCCCGAATGCTGGGATTACAAGCCTACAGCACTAGGCCCGGCTTATCTATTTCATTGTGGAAAATGGCCTCAGAAGTGTTCTGTTGTCTTTTTTTGTTTCTCAAACAAATCTCCTTTTAAACATGTAAATAAATATCTTTAAAATATTTTTTTCTCCAGAATTATAGTTTTGGAATTTTTATCTTTTGATCTGAATTGCATTTGGGAGGACTATGGCCCAAACACACTTTTTTTTTTTTTTTGGCAGTACCAGGGATTGAATTTCTGACCTTGCGCTTGAGAGGCAGGTGTGGCACCACTGAGCTAAATCCCCGGCCCCCAAACACATTCTGGACACCCCTATATGCTCTTCTGTTTGGATGCTTCCTGGCTCCCTCTCCTCTTCTGTTCTTGTCTGCTGTTGCACTGCACTGTGCTCAAAGACGGCCCCCAGCCTCCCCTTGTGGACACTGACAGTCTTTGTGGCCCAGGACACAGACCACAGACAAGCAAACTCTGCAGGAAGTGGAGATGAAAATGCGACCTCAGAGGGCCGGGGTTTAGCTCAGCGGTTCTGCCACCTGCCTCCCAAGTGCAAGGACCCAAGTTCGATTCCCGGTACTGTAAGGACCAAGTTTTCAGGTCAAGGTGGGCTCTCTCTGTGCCCCTTGCCCAGAACAGAGCTGCAAAAATTCCATTGTGTAAAATTCCATTTTGTATGACATTCATCCTGTGTTTCTGTTCCTCTTTTTAGGGCAAGCTGACTTAGGGCGTCTCCACCCTGTTTCTGTTCCTCTTTTTATGATCTAAAGATGAATTCTTCTTGCTTAAAATAATCAATGTTTTTTTTAAAAGGACTGATAAAATTAATTTAGCCAACACAGGTACTAGTCACAGCTTATATAGGTAGCCATTGATAATATAGGCATTAGTTACTGCCCACATATGTAGTCTTTGTTAATTATAAAATTGGTTTAATCAGGTGTTCCTTAAAGAAAGAGAAATTGATTCTGTAAATATAGGCATTAGTAATTTTTCCAGTAAGTGTCCTCCCAGTACCCCTCAGATATCCAAGAGTAAATAAAAGCTAAAAATAGGACCTATAAAAAGAAAGAGTCTCCCTAACCCTATATAACCCTGCTTCAAAAATGGTTCTGGGCTCTCGGTCTGAAGCCGCTGTGACGGTGACACCCGAGGGTCCAGGCTCGAGCTTGAAATAAACTCCTCTTGCAATTGCATGGGACCTGACTCCTTGGTGGTCTTTGGGGACTTCGCGACTTGGGCACGGACACTCAAGAACTATGAAAACAGAGCTCAGAGTGGTGGTGCACGCCTGTAACCCCAGCACCTGAGAGGCTGAGGCAGGAGGACAGGAGTTCAAGACCAGACCAGACTATACAGTGAGACCCTGTCTGAAAAAAACCCAAAAAAAAAAAAAAAAAAAGAAGAAGAAAAAGTAAAACAGGGAGGGCAGGGCATGGGGATGATGGCGTGACAATGAGCCAAGTGTTCTGTGCATGAACCGATCTGCCAGTTTGAACCCCATTCATCTCTATGAACAATACTCATCACTAAGAAAAAAAGGTGGGAATCAGCAACACCACAAAAGAATAGATTTGTTTCCAAATTCTAGGCCCTCAAACAAAATGTTTTAGAAAGAAGCTTTCCAATCATTCTAAAAAGAACTATTATAAAACAAGTTTGGTGGCAGATGCCAGCAACCCCAGTGCTTAGGAGGCTGAGGCAGGAGGATCACCGTGAATTTGAGGCCAGCCTGGGCTACATAGTGAGTTCAAGGCCAGACTGAATTACACAGTGAGTCTCTGTTTCAAAAATTTTTTTTAATTTTACTTTCACATTCCAGCAACAGCAAGCACTTCGGTATTTTTGTTATGTATCTCTATGCACATCTATATGTTTTTAAAAATAATACTGGGGCCACACTATACGTATTTTCCTAACACACCTTTTTATGCAGTGTGACAAATGAAGGTTTCTACCTTGTCTCTTAAAGCCTAAAACTTGAGCTCTGTGGCTTGGCGAGGACTTCCTCCTGTCCCAGTACCCTCGTTACCCACCTCCTGGTGGACAGGGGTTTGTTCAGCTCCCATGCAAGACAGTGCAGTGAGCTGGTACATAAATCAGTTCCTGTGCATCACAGGTTGTTTTCTCACCCCTTACAGCATTCCCTAGGCATGGAACTACCTAACAGAAGGGCTTGCGGTAAGGAGCTAGCATGGCCTCAGCAAATAACTTCCTGGAAACACCAAAGCCACAGTGTCCCCACCTGCCCTGACCTCTCCCGGGCTTATAGAGCTGACGCTGACATTCCCTGCAGACCTGAGGGCCTAAAACCACCACCCCGCTGTCCCGGGTGAGCCTGCCCTGTGGAGACCTACAAGCCACAGTCGTCAGTGGCCAGGCCAGTGCTGGGCTCAGCGCCGAAGTGGAGACACGATGGGTACCCGCAGCAGCTACCCTGGACCATTCCCAGCTGGAGAGGGTGCCTTTTAAACCAAGAAAAATCCAAGGCTAATTCAGAAATCAAATAAAGCAAAACACTGATGCTACAGGCAAGGGAGGTTTCCAGCTGGAGGAATCAGACATCAGGGCAGAAGGGAGGCCGGCTGCCCTCAGCGTGATCCTCCAGCAAACACACGTGGGCCTTCAGTGACAGTGTGAAACTAAAGGGACTCAGATACCCAGCGACAGAGATGAGGCCCGGCAAGCTTTCCGAGACGGACCGTCACCTGGCACAGCCCACCTGCTCCATGCTGTCCCCCACGAGACCGTCCCTCCCTCGTGCACAGCCTGACTCAGGTGATACACACGGCACACTCTTTCCGGGCCTCGGGCCCAGTCCCTACCCTGGGACCACCAGATG
Organism: Fukomys damarensis; assembly: GCF_012274545.1. Taxonomy (NCBI): domain Eukaryota; kingdom Metazoa; phylum Chordata; class Mammalia; order Rodentia; family Bathyergidae; genus Fukomys; species Fukomys damarensis. Next base: position 62,684,275 of record NW_022900935.1, read on the forward strand.
TCCCATGGCAGAGGCTGCAGCCCAGTCCAGCTCCTACTCTGCCTCCTGCCCCACGGCGGGCCCTGAGTGGACGATTTCTGGACCTCCCACCAGGCTCGCCTCTGTGGGCGCCTTCACTGGCAATCCCTGTGCTGCCCCTGGGAGTCCACAGGAGGGCACCACGCCTGACAGAGCCCAGCCCACACTGAGTTACACCAACAACGCAGCGGAGAGGAAGGAAGACCTAGGGGTTACCTGTGCTGCCGCAGTCTGCCATCTGGGAGCCGCGATGCCTCGACCACAGCAGACTCGCTCCCGGCCTTGGCATCGTCCTTCCTGGCTTCCGTCTGTCTGCGGTGACAACTGCACCACTGACCGTGCAGCCTCCCCCTGGCTCGAGTCCCCCTATCTCACAGAAGTCACTCTTGCTGCATGTTTCCTTCTGTGGATCTGGGCAGGACGAGCAGATGAATGGCCATCGCCCCTCTCCACCCCGTCCTGGCCCAGCCGGGCCCCCTGACGGGAAACTGAGGACAGAGGAGCCACTGGGCAGGGAATTCCTGCTTGAAGACAGAGGCAGGAGGCTGCCAGCCTGGCCCGGGGCTGCAGCCTGAGGAGGCCCATGGACATCCGTGCCACACCAGCCGCCCATTGAACCAGCAGCCAGGCCCGCGGGGGCCAGGGCATCCTCCCCGGAAGTGGATGTGAGCCCTATGCCAGTGTCCTCCACACTGTTGTTTTGGTTATTGAGTCCCAGCAGTCCACTCTCATCCTCATCACAGGCACAAGTGGGGCCGCTCCAGCATCAGAAGGCCACCGCACTCCGGGTTCACTCATTCCCAGCAGCCCCTGAAAGCAAGGACACCCCAAATCTGGGAGCCAGCCTCCTTCCCACCTCAGGGAGCCGGGGAAGCACGTCCATTCCCCAGGGCCAGGGAAGGCCCCACCCAAAGTGCAGCAGCCAGAACCACAGCGTCACAGGCTGGCCGCGCCTGGGCTCTGAGCGGGGGACACCGGCCTTGTACCCCTCTTCTCATAGCGACACCAGGCATGGGATTTAGGGCCCACCCTAATGCAGGATGACCTCATCTCCCAATACCTGAGTCACATCTGTTTTTCATTTTGTTGGGCTTTTTGTTTCTTGTTTGTTCGTCTGAGGCACTACGGATTGAACCCAAGGCCTTCACTCTGATCTATATACCCAACTGTCTTCTAATTTGAGACAGAGTCTCGCTAAATTGCTAAATTGCCCAAGCTGAACTCAAGCTTGAGATCCTCCTGCCTCAGCCTCCCAAAATCCTGGGATTAGAAGTGTGTATCATCACACCCAGCTATTTATTTTCTTTCAGTGCTGGGGATGGGACCCAGGGTCTGGAACATGTTAGGCAGCTGCTCTACCTGAACCACACCCAGGCTCTCAATTGCCTCTGCAAAGACCCCTTTTCCAAAGGGCAGGCCAGGGCCAGGGCACGTGTATTGTGACCTAAAGAGGTAAACGTCTAAGATTTCTTAAAAGGTTGTACTATAATTTGAGTCTTTATAGAATTATTTAGTGCAATGGCCTTCATGACCTGAAAAAAATAAAACCTGTAATCAATTTTAGTCCTTTGTTCCATTTAAACCATGGACTAAAAAAAAATGTTTCTAGGGACAGGGCCGTAGCTCAGTGGTACAGCACCTGTCTGGCAAGTGCAAGGCCCTGAGTTTGATTCCCAGTACCAAAAATAAAAATGTTCCCACTTGGAAGTCATACTCATCTAGTAAGGGTGAAATCAAGGAATTTCAACTTTGCCACCTCAAAGTTTCACAAAGAAGCCGAACTTCAAAATAACGTAAATAAAATAAGTGATGAATATCCTACAATCTTAACATAATAAATATATCTTTTAAAAAATAAAGAAGATAATGTTAGAGGGGAAATGAGGTTCTGCTCAAGGGTCGAGTAAAATGGGAAAAGAGAATAAAGGAAAAATGGAAACAAAGATTTTGTAAATAAGGAGGGAAGAAGGGTTGAAGGGAAGGGAGGGAAACTGGGAAAAAGAAGAACCAAGATATATCACATACAGGGCCCAGGATTTAGCTCAGTGGTGCCACCGCCTGCCTCGAAAGCACACAGTCCTGAGTTTGAAAAAAAAGAGAAAAAGATATATCATGTACAGGTACAAATTCCCTATGATGAATGTGATCATTATGTACATCCAAAGTATACTAATAAAATTAATTTTTAAAAATTATATATAGTTTAAAATGTTACCTATGCTAGTCTAATATCTTGATTCTCATAAATAATTTAAACTAATTGTTAAAATGAGTTAGAAAATATAAATGGGAGCCGGGTGTGGTGGTGCACGCCTGTAATCCCAGCACTTGGGAGGCTGAAGCAGGAGGATCGCTGTGAGTTTGAGACCAGCTTGGGCTACACAGTGATTTCCAGGTCAGTCTCAATTATGTAGTGAGACCTGAGACCCAAAAAAAAAAGAAAATATAAATGGGATTAATGACTACAAATATTTATAACAACAATCTGGGTCATCAGTTATTAAATTAAAGTATTCATGGCTATAGATGAAAAAAAATTTTGATTCTATCAAATGTGTTTTCACAAATTAACATATAAACATTTAGGTTTGCTTTCTTCATAAAGCTGCTAAGAATTAAAATTCTAATGTATAATCTTATATAAAAAGGGAGAATTTCCTTGGAGGGCCTCTTGAATCTTTGGCTTTTTTTTCCAGTACTGGAAATCGAACTCAGGGCCTTGCGTTTGCCAGGCAGCCTTGGTGTCACTGGGCTATATCCCCAGCCCGGATCTTTTAGACTGTTCAAGAAACTCCCTTATGGCTAAAAAGGCAGCTACCTGAATGCTATGCAGTAGCACTGAAGATAGTTGTAATTAAAAAGTTAGAGTTTTTTTAATGTCTAAAGCAATAAGGTTTTTATTAAGATGCTAAAACACTCTTTGTTAAACTTATAAAAACTAGATTAAAAACCAGGTTTTTGTGTTTTATCAAGGTAAATCTCACATTTTCTGTGGTTAGCCTGATTACTTAAGAAAAGAGAAAAGCTGAACATTAAGAGTTAAAGTTTATTTAAATGTTGGTTTATAAAATCTTAACCAATAATCAGTTTATAACTGGTTAAACAAATATCTTAGGTTATAACATTCCATATATATGAGACTACAAGATGCATATACACGTAAAGACAAAATACCCTGTGAGTCTAAGCTTTGTCTAATGTTAAAAAGTTTAGAGTTGGGCCGGGGATTAGCTCAGCGGTTCAGTGGCCTGCCTTGCAAGCGCAAGGACCCGAGTTCAATCCCCGGTACCAAAACAAAAAAAGAAAAAAAAAGTTTAGAGTTAAGATTAAATAAATTTAATGCATACAAAGTAAAAATTTTTAAAATAAATTTTGACCACTAACATATAATAAAACCATCATAACTGCTGTGTATTAAGTGCATTTCCAAATTTATTCTTTTCTCTTTTAACTTCTTTAATTACATAGAGCAACACAGACAGACCCTACATATTCCACATGTGTGGTGTTTTGTTTTTTCTTTTTCTTTTTTTGGGGGGGTACCAGGGATTGAACTTGGGGCTTTGCACTTGTGAGACAGGTGGTAGCACCACTGAGCTACATCCCCGGCCCTCCACAGGTGTGTTTGGCCCAGCACATAGACCTGCATAATGCGAACCACCAGTAAGACAGCAAACATTCCCATGGCCCCATACACCCCAGGCTCTTTACACCCACGGGGCAACTGCTCCCCAGTTTCTTTTACTGTGTGTAGTTTGTATTGGGCTAGAATTTCACATACACACAGAATCAGAAAGTGGACATTCTCCTGTGTCTGCCTCCTTGCATTTAGCAGGATTTTTGATTTGGGTTTTTTGCAGTGCTGAGGGCAGAAGCCAGGGCCTCGCGCACTAGGCGAGAGCTGCCCACTGCCCAGCCAGGCCCCAGCAGGATGTTCTGCAGGAGTCCGGACCTGTCTGTCATCTCTGAGTCAGCTCCACTCTGCATCCACTGTGCACTGATGGGCATCTCAGTAGCTTCTGGTTTGGGGCTGATAGGAATCAAAGCCTCTATGAGCATTACACAAATCCCTTTGTAGAGATATATTTTCTTCTCCTTTAGATGGAATTTGTGGCTCATCTGGTAGACGTGTGTTCAGCTTTCTAAGAAACTGCCAAGCTGCTTTCCAAAGCAGCCATGTCACTTACAAGACCCTGGTAATGCATGACGGTTTCCATTGCTCCACATGCTTGTCAGCCTTCTCGTGTGTGTGTGTGTGTGTGCGCGTGTGTGTATTTGTGTGTGTGGTGGTGGTGGTGGTGCTGGGGGTAGAACCAAGTCTTCATCCACACCAGGAAAATGTTTCACCACTGAACTACATCCCGAGCCCTCTTGAAAAATTTTATTTTGAGACAGGGTCTCACTCACTAAATTGCCCAAGCTAGATTTGAATTTGAAATTATCCTGCCTCAGCCTCTTGAACAGTGGGGATTACAGGCATGAGCTAGCTTGCTCAGCTTAGTGGTATATTTTGATGAACATAGGATTTTAATTTTGGCAAAGTCTAATTTGCTTATTTTTAAGAAATAGTGCTTTTTAAGTACCATCTGGGAAACCTTTGCAAGGTGAAAGTTGCAAAGATAGTTCTAGAAGTGTGACCATTCTTACTTTTGCATTTAGACCTGAGTAGCTTAAATTAATCTTGACACTTCATGTGAGTTGGGGGCCAGGGTCTTTTTCCATGGGTATGGAATACACCAGCTGTCTACCAGCCACCACTTGTCGAAAGATGTTTCTATCTCCGGTATCTTCTTTGGTGTCTGACAATCACGTGACACTGTGTGCATATCGGTCTATTTGTGGGCTCTCTTTTCTGCTTCATGGTTTTTTCTACCCCGCACCAAACTACCTGGCTGATTATGCAACTTTATAGTAAATATTGGAATAAGGCCACATAAGTTGTCTCTGCTCTTTTTTTGAGGTTGTTCTGATAATTCAGATCCTTTGCTTTCCTCTACACATTTTAGAAATAGCTTGTCAATTCCCTCCTTCCTTTCTTCCTTCCTTTTTCTTTCCTTCTACCTTTCCTCTCTCCCTTCTATCCTCTCTTTTAAAAATAGATGCTGGAAGCCAGGCATGGTGGTACACACCTATAACCCCAGAACTCTGGGAGGCTGAGGCAGGAGGACCCTATCTCAAAATGAAAAATGAAAAAAGATCTGGCAGTGCAGCCCGGTGTAAAGACCCTATGCTCAATCCCCAGTACTGAAAGAAAAAAAAAAAAAAGGTGCTGGAATTTTGTTCAGGATTGGTTTAAATCCTTAGCTCCATTTGACAGGAGTGGACAGATAAACATAGTCTTCCAAAATTAAATTTGCTTTATTTCTCTCTGCAATAAAAAAAAAATCAGAATGTATTGGGAGAGAGACCAAGGTCTGACTATTTCCCTTACAGAAAATTATACATTTTTTTAAAACTACAAAAAATTATTTTAAAATATGCATTATAATATAAAGAAGATCAAAGTAATCTATCTGCACACCTAAAAGCTAGGTAACTGAGAAAATAGTACTTTGTTTTTTTGGAAGCACTAGAGATTGCACTCAGAACATTTACACTGAGCCACATCCCCAGCCCTTCTTTTGTTCTGAGTCAGAGTCTCACTAAGTTGCTAAATGGCTCAGACTGGACTTAAATTTGTGATCTTCCTGATTCCGCCACCCATATCCTGAGACAGAAAGGGGCACCATTGTGCCTAGCTAGGGAGCCATACTTTATAAAAAGTAAGCATGCACAAGATTAAAAACATAGCTAGATATTCACAAAGCAATAAATCAGTAAGTAAAAAAGGATTAGCCAGGCATAGTGGCACACGCCTGTAATCCTAGCACTCAGGAGACTGAGGCAAGAGGATCGCTGTGAGGTCAAGACCAGCCTGGGCTACATAGTGAGTTCCAGGTCAGTCTTAACTGCATAGTGAGACCCTGTCTGAAAAAACAAAACAAAAAAAAAACCAACTCTTTGAAGGCCCCCAAAAGTGACAATTATTATTATCTTGGATATTCTCTCAGAAAACTTCTAGAGGACACTTCCAGGGACACTTCAAAACTAACACCATATATATTTGGGGGGATTGAATAGTGCCCCAAAGGAGAGACATATCCATTCCTGACCCCTGTACCCATGACTGTGATCTTACTTAGAAATACGGTCTGTGCAGATGTAAATTAGACATTTGAAGAGGAAAGCAATTTGTATTTAGGGTGAGCCTGGAATTCAACAGCTGTGTCTGCAAGAGAAGAAGAGAGAATCAAGACACAGACACAGAGCAGAAGTCACACGAAGATAGAGGTAGGGTGGCCAGGACAAGAGCCGCTCTAGACACCTGCAGAAGCTGATCGAGGCAAGAAGGGCCCTCCTAGAGCTTCCTAAGGGAGAGTGGCCCTGCTGACACCTTGATTTCAAACTTCCAGCCTCGAGACCTTGAGCACATTTCTGTCATTGTAAGCTACCCAATTTGTGGAAATTCGTTATGAACCTGGGAAACACAATGTTGTTGCACACTTGGAACTTTTTTCACGTAGTAAGGTACAGCAGCAAATGCCCCCCACCATAGTTTCAGTTACTTGAGGTCAACTGCAACTTGAAAATATTAAATGGAAAATTCCAAAAGTAAACAGTTCCCAGGAAAGAATAAAGATGGCAGAGTGTTGAGCAGCAGCAAAATTCAGCTTCTCTCAGAACCAGTGCTGTAGGATTTCTGTGCAGAGAAACGGGACTTGAAGGCCTTTTTCCCAGGAAGCAGCTCTGTTCATGCTGGCACTGACTCAGTGGATTCGAATCCAAAGGCTGAGTGCCCAACACCGCATTCTTATACAATCTTTGTGTCTTTGTCTCCCTTCCATGGGAATACACTAACACTTTACAGTCTGGTATACATTAACATTCTACAGTCTGGTGGGGTGTGATTTATGTCAGAGTTACATCAGTGCTATACATGCAGAGGCTGATACCATTACATTGTAAAAAGTTCCCATTTCCACACATCAGGAGGTTCCCTGCCACTCACTCCAGAATCCAGACACTGGAAAATAACAACTTTGGGAAAGAAAAAAAAAGTAGATCACGGGGAATCAGGAAGGAGCTAACAGGAAAATTAAAAACTACAGAGAAGTTTGAGACACAGACTACAACGCAGAGAAGGAAACAAAACAGTCCAGATTCTCTCCTGGCTCCCAGCTCATGGCTCACGGGCAGGAGATCCTGGCTCTGCAAGAGCAAGGTGAGCTATGGGGGCTCTGAGGAGAAACAGTGGTGTACTGGGCGTGGTGACACAGGCTCCAGGGAAAGCCCACAGCTGTGATCTACAGGAACAGTGTGAGGTTTTGCTCTGAGGAGCCTCCTTCCACATGGCAGACAACAGCCAGATCGGGATCCCGTATTTCAGAGAGTAGCTGGTCAGGTGCCATTCTGGGAAGAGGTTGGTTGAATGTGGGATGCAGAACAGCCGGGAGAGGGATTCACTTCAGGGTTCCCAGTGTTACCTTCCCACAGTGACTAGTTAACAGTGCCAAGGGAGGCAGCCACAGACAGGAAGCAGCTGGAAAGAGACCCCCTGAGGGGTTTGAGCTTGGGCCAGGAAGGACAGGAGCCCCACCCCATGGTGGGAGGCCAGGCCCAGCTTGAGTTGTACTGGGTCTGAAACTGCGGGCACCGAGTACCTGAGTACTTGAGCCTTTGTGCTACTGCTGCATCTAGCACGGATCTGGGATCTGGCTGCCTTCCTTATCTACCAGCACAGGTGAGGACACATCTTGCTTGGACATTGCCGCAGCTTGGGATAAACAGACAGGGCTCTAAGATGGGGATCTACACAGGCTACAGGACTAGGTGGAGAAAACTGCATTGCTGGACTCCAGGCCTGCAGATATAGGAAGAAAACCATCAAAAATACAGGAACTCTAGGGCCAAGGATTTCGCTCAGTGGTTGTGCCACCTGCCTCATGAGCACAAGATCCCAAGTTTGATCCCTGATAGTACAAAAAAAAAAAAGAGAGAGATCTTTAAACATACAGAGAACTTCTTTGTTTCTGGACTTTTTCTTTTTTCTTCCCTTTTTTCACTAGTTTATGGGGCTCCGGGGAATTTTCCATTATTTTTCTTTATTCCCTTCTTTCTTTTTTTTCCTCTTTTTTCCTTTTCCCTTTACTTTGTTTTTTGTTTGTTTGTTTGTTTTGTTTTGTTTTGTTTTTTTGTTTTTTGGTATCAGGGATTGAACTCAGGTCCTTGCACTTGCAAGGCAGGCGACCGAACCGCTGAGCTAAATTCCCAGCCTTCCCTTTAATTTTTTCTTTTGGGTTTTTTATCTTTATTCTCATTATTATTTCTATTTCATCTTCTTTCTTCCATTTTTCTTTAATCTTCTAGTTATCATTTGTTTCTTTTCCTGCTATCTTTGTCTAAGTCTATAAATATCCTGCTCCTTAACAGAATCCTTTGTCTCACCTCTCTCTCCCTCTTCTCAGCTAATAATTATTTTTAAAAAATTTCCTTCTAGGGCCAGGGATTTAGCTCAGTGGTTCGGTGGCCTGCCTTGCAAGTGCAACGACCCAAGTTCAATCCCTGGTACCAAAAACAAAAAACAAAACAAAAAAAAAACATAAAAACTTTCCTCTTGATTCTCCCATTCCCAGTTTCTTATACCTTTAATAGTATAGCCATTAAGCTTTATTAATCTGTAGATAGTTAAATCTGTGCTATCGCTGGTGAATTCTGTTCTATCATTAGTGGAAGTACAGCTGTTGCATTTAGTATGTATTTACTGTATGTCAATATCTGGGTTGTCTTAGTGTTTACACTATACTTATAGATTTCTTTTTTACAGTTAAGGGTGGTATTGTGGTTCCTATAATATATCAATATCCGGTTTGTCTTGGAAAATATTACTGTTGTTGATTTGCTTGATATTGCCAAGGTTGCGTAACTGTTGCTATTGATAGGTTTTCTCTGTAAGCCAACACCCAATTACCTTTGTGACATTAACAATACTGAGGTTTGTTCCTGGGCCAAATGCCCTGTATTCTTCCCTCCCAAATTAATGGAGGGGGTCAGATTTTGACCAAATTTTGAACCAAATTAGAGTTAGCCATAGAGTGCATGACTGAAAAACAGATTAGCTAAAGAGATTTTCATACAAGCAACATAGTCTTTCCTCTATAAATCCCCTCAAATCTAAGCACAAAACAAAACAAACAAAATAGAAACCTGGGAAGACAAGGCAACAAAATGCCTCCCAATAATCCCAACTCCACCAAAGCCTATCCTGGGGGCATCAAAGGTGAGAAAAATTATTGGAAAGGATAACAGTTTTAAAATAGATTGGTGAGGTGCTCAGTGGAATCACAGAAGACATAACTAAGTAGAAAATGGAAGTATTAAACAAAATGATAAGGGGGTTTACAGAAGACACCAATAAAAAGCTAGATAAGTTAAACAAAAATGATACAAAACATGAATAACCGGTTTAGCAAAGAACTAGAGTCCATCAGAAGGTTCCAAATAGAAATCCAGGAGGTTAAAAATTACACTGAAGGCATGGATAGCTAAAGCAACCAATGTGATGATAGAATATCAGAATTAGAAGGTATCTTTTCAAAGACCAATTACTCAGAAACACCTTAGAGACAAGAGAACATGAAAATTGGACCCAATGGTTGCTCTTTGATACAAGAAACCCCACTAAGATTAATTGGAATAAGTGAAAAATATTTTATGTACAAAGGGCATAGAAAACTGTTTACGGAAATAGCAGAAAACTTTCCAAATATAGGGAAAGAAATAAACAAGTGGTTTAATCAAAAGAGAAGCTCTTGGGCCGGGGATTTAGCTCAGTGGTTTCACCGCCTGCCTCACAAGCACAAGGCACGGAGTTTGATCCCCAGTTCCAAAAAAGAAAAAGAAAATGAAAAACACAGCAAGTTGAAATAACCTAATGATGCACCTCAAGGCCCTAGGAAAATAATATCAGTCCAAATCCAAAGCTAATACAAGGAAGAAAATTATAAAGATCAGAACAGAAATTAATGAAATTGAGATTGTAAAAAACAATACAAAGAATATATCAAAAAGCTAGTTCTTCAAAAGAATAAACAAAATAGACAAACCTCTAGCCAATCTTACCAAAAAAGGAAAAGAAAAGACCCAAATCACTGTACTTAGAAAAGAAAGCGGTGGAAAGCAATGGACTCTGCTGAAATCCAGAAGATCTTTAGAAACTTCATTGAGAAACTGTACTGTAATAAAATGGAAAATTTAGAAGAAATGGGAAGATTTGGAGATACATATAAACTACCAACGCTGAACCAAGAAGAAATAAAAGCCCAGAATAATCCAATATTAGGCGGGGCTGGGGATTTAGCTCAGTGTTTCCACCGCCTGGCTGGCAAGCACAAGGTCCTGAGTTGGAACCCCAGTATCCCCACCCAAAAAAAATCCAATATTAGGTAATGAAATTGAAGAAGTAATTAAAAAAAAAACTACCAATTAAAAAAATGCTCAGGTCTCAATAGATTCACTGCCAAACTCTACAAGAACTTTGGAGATCTAACACCAATACTCCTTAAACTCTTTAATGAGATCAAAAGGGAAGAAATAAGAGTCATTCCTGGAAGCTAGCACTATCCAGATTCTAAAACTGGACAAAAACCCAACCAAAAAAAGTGAACTATATACAGGCCAATCTATTTAATGAACAAAGATACAGAAATCCTCAACGAGATACTGGCAAACAGAATACAACAAATCAACAAAAAAATTATACGCCATGACCAAATAGGATCTCTTCTAAAGATGTGGGAATGGTTCAATATATACAAATCAATAAATGTAATACACCATATAAACAAAAGCAAAGACAAAAACCACATGATCATCTCAACTGATACAGAGAAAGTCTGATAAATGCTAGCATCCAATCATGATAAAAAATTTTGAAGACAATAGCTACAGAAATGGACCTTATCTCAATCCGATAAAAAGTCATTTATGGCAAACCAATGGCCCACATTATATTAAATAGAGAAGAGCTGAAAGCTTTCCCTCTAAAGTCAGGAACAAGACAATGATGTCTGTTATCACTACTCCAGTTCAACATAGCTCTTGGAACATTAGCCAGAGCAATCAGAAAAAAGAAAGAAAAGAGTTAGGGATAGAAAAGGAAGAAGTCAAAGGATGAAGACTTGATCTTCTACATAGAACACCCAAAAAACTCTACCAAGAGATTCCTAGAATTAATAACCAAATCCAGTAATGCAGCAGGAAACAAAGTCAACACACACACACACACAAACACACACACACACACACCGCATAGTGCTCTTGTACACCAATAATAAAGCCACTGAGAAAGAAATTAGGGGAAACAACACTTTTCACAATAGCATCAAGAAAAAATATTTAGGAATTAACCAAAGCTGCAGGCCTGCCCCCTCCTCCTCCCCCAGACCTTGGTGTTCATAACCAGTGCCACTCACTCATGGCAGCACGGGGCTGAGTCACTCTGGAATCAGCTCACCTCTGACAACTAGGGTGCAACTACAGAAAATGGCACAGCTGACCCAGAATAAATATGCCCAGAGTCTGAAGGGACTGCATAGGTCCAGGAGTTTGACGGACCGTGGCACCACCACGAGAGAAAGCAGGAGCTGGGTGTGGGGGCGCACACCTGCAATCCCAGTACTTGAGCGGCTGAAGCAAGAGGATCCCAGTAAGTTCAAGTCCACCTCGGGGTGGTGAGTTTCTAAGCCAGCCTGAACTATATCGTAAGACCTGTCTCCAAAAACAGAGAGACCAAGACAGACAAGAGAGACCCTCCCCAACTCTCTGGGCCACCTTGTCCTCATTTACAAAATGGGACTTTTCACAATCCCTTCCTCATCTAAACAGACTTGATTTCCAGTGCAAATCCTCTGATCTACTACTGAGATTTTGGCCAACCAGAAGCAAGGAAAGGGTATTTTAATTTGAATAGGAGTTCGGTCTACACATCTTCATACCCTCCCATCAACAATCAGCAGGGTTAGCGATCCCTTTGTTGTGTGTGACCTGAACAACATTTCCGTGTTTGGGTTCTTTCAGACAAGAAGTCACCCTGCTGATGGGAGCCGGGGTGAGTGAGATTCAGAGGCGGCTGTGCACAGCAGTTCTCAAATCCATCACGCTCCAATCCCAGGGATTTATTGACAGTGTCCCAAGGAGGACGTCCAAGAGGACACTTGAGACCATCTCCAGCATGGAGGAAGAGCAATTAGCAAACTCATGAATTGTGCATTGGGGCATCACTGTAAATCTCTCAATGAATTATCTGTTCTTAAGGGCTCCCCCCCCCCGCCGCCCCAGATTTGAGATCCTCCTAAAGGGAAGTCAATTTTAAAATTGTGAAAATAATGCATTTTCACACCCGAAAACTGTGCTGGCAGGGTCACTTTACACTGTAACAGTTCTATACCAGGCGGTGGTCTGCGGGGGAGGGCGTGGGATTGGAAGTGCTGTGATTAGTCGGTGTTAGGACACCACCGAGACCCGCTCAGCAGCAAGGGCGTGCAGAAATCTCCTCGATTAATTCACAACTGCTGGGGCTGCTGAGTTGGGGGGCAGAGGCACCTCATGACCTGGGGCATGAGTGCAAACTACTGCAGACCCACAGGGAGCATCTATGGATGTGCTAGCTCTTGGCACATATACAGGTGTTCAAACCAATAATATTTTAATAGCAAGAAATCTGATTGCAAAATTAATAAATTCCACCCTTTGAAATAAAACAAACCCTCACGCAATGGAGACCTCCTCTATGGGGGCTGCAGTGCTACATCCTAGAATGGGGCAAACGGTCCATTTCCACCCTCCTGTAACTGTCTCCCTTACCCTCCCCCTCCCCCCAGGATCCAGGGGGTCCTGGGCAGGTCTTTAGGGGGGCCACAATAGAGTAGGCAGCCTGGAGGACAGGAGCAGGGGCAAGGGGACACCACCGGGAGACAGGCTGCTGCTTCTGCCACGTTTAAGCTTAGAAGGCCCGCGTGCAACCTGTGCACGCCCTGCGCACGCAGGAAGGGGCATGACCAGGCTCCCCTGCCCTGTACCAGAAGCAATTTGGGGTTCTTTTTCTCACCTAGAAAATGAGGGCTTGGACAGGGGTGCTTCTTAAGGAGGGCGCTGACCAGTGATAGAACTTTGCAAAAGGGAAAGAGACTGAGAGATGCAGAGAGACACAGGGAGGGAAAGGGGCATAAAGAGAATGAAGGTGCATTACGTACATGTAGCAACTCCCCACAACGGACGTGTTCATTATTTACTCTACATGGGTACCAATAAAAAAGGAAACTTTGCAAAAGAAGAGCGCCAAACAGTGAGGGTTTCAGACTGTCCCCGGGGGCACCCTGGGTCAGGACGCCCGGGCAGGGCCCAGGGGTCGATGCTTGGTTTGTGTGCCTAAGGGCTCTTAGGCAAACTGAAAGCTCCAGGACGTTTGCGAGTGCCGGGCCATGCTTATTTTTACTTGAGTCCCCACACATAAACACTGTGCTGAGTAGGTATAACATTTACCCGTTACACACACAGAAGCGGCACGACACCCAAGCACGTGGGCCACACCTGGGTCTTGCAATGTGAAGGAGCTGCGGGGGAGGCACCCACTGCTACTTCAAACACCATACATTGTGTGCCACTTTATGTCTCCTGAATCCGCTCCTGGGGAAGGAGGGTGCGGTTACCTTGTATCCAACATTCCTGAGCTGCAGGGGTAAGACAGTTTTCCCTCGACTGAGCTGCTGTGCAAACGTTTTGCAAGGCTCGGCCATGTCACCCAGTTTGAACTGCCTACTGATCCCCTTCCGGACTACTCTGCGGGCTCCAGAACCTCGCCTCCATTTGCAACCCACAGGCATGGCACAGACATTCAGAGCCTTTCTGAATGGCATTTCAGACACTACTGACTCAGTGCTCGCCCTCAGCAAGGTTGCTCACAGGAAGTGACACTAACTAAAATGTTTACTCTCAGAAAAGAAGTAGTCAGTAAAAAAAAAGTGAAGTATTTACTCACTGTTGCCTGTATTTCTATGATCTTTTTTTTTGCACATTTTCAACATTCTGAAATATAATTAAGCATAAGTGTGAGCATAAGTAAACTTTTCTTGTCCCAGGACTAATCCGTGGAACTTGTGCTACTACTTTCACTTAAAACATCCTTCAAGTAGATCCCGTGTGTTCCCACAGACCTGCACAGAATCCCGCATGGTGACCACAAGCCTAGAGTGCCTGTTTAAATTTAAACTGCTTAAAATTAAAATTAAAACTACAACTCAACGCCTCAGTAGTACTTGCCACATTCCGCTCACCCAGGAACCACAGGTGGCCAGTGGCCACGGCACTGAACAGTCCCCAGCACTGTAAGAACTGCTGTGGACTAATTACCACATCTAGCAGCGCCCACATCACCACAGATGCTGAGGAACTGTTTGTTGAATGAATAATAAGATTAGTTTTAACTTGTCCTGCAATTCCTAAAATGTGAGTCAAAACGGAAGACAGATCTGTTTCAGCCCCAGCCCACAATTTGATGCAGCGGGATTAGCTGAAGTTATTCCTCCCTTCTGCCTACTCTTAGCTGGGCATTTACAGAACACTTCACACGCCCTGGATCATACTCTCACTGTATTTATCTGAAGGTCTCATGCTAGTTACACCATGTATGTTTCTCCAAATGAACTGTATGAATATTATTTTCCCCCAACTAGGTGTCTGAAGCTGGGTAGAGGGTGTGTGTGCCAAACTTTCCAGGAAACTGGTTTGTTTTCAATGTGTTAGCATCAAATTCTGAACTAACTTATTTCTTAAAGGGAGAAAGAATCCCCCTTTTAAGGCTTTTTTGTTCTTGAAAAAAAATTAAGCAAGCATCTTGGCATACTGTGTATCAGACAGGAAGCTGGCGACTTCCAGGACTAAAGCTTACACTCAAGATGAGTTTCTGTAAGGAGACACGGTTTGAAACTGATCCAGCTGTTTGTAGGACCGCAATAAACGCACCTTTGCCCCTGGCTCCACAATTTACTGCCTAGCTGCAGTACATCGGGGACCAGAGGAGCTGGCACAAAGCACACGAGGCTCTCTTCACCCTTGCTTACTTTATCACAAAACAGGGATCCCCCTCAGCCACCCTCTCAAAAAAAAAATCGTGTGTGTGTGTGTGTGTATTTTTTTTTCCTGCCTCCTTTTGCAATTGGCACCTGAGTTTGCAACTTTTCTCTGGGACACCAAATAAATGCGACCAAGTTAACCAAATAAACTGAGTAATACCCCATAAACTGTAAGCTGGGTTCCCACGGTTCATTTTCTACAGCTGGCCTTTCCGTTAAAACAAAAACTATTTCTCCTCCAGAGTCCGCCATAAATACGGTCTTAACGACCACAAACGGAGATGGGCTCCTACAAGAAACAGCTTTTTTAATTTGCTCAACAGAAAGAATACTTTGCAGCTGTGTTCAAAGGAGAACTAAAGACAAAATGAATTCCCACTGGATTCGAGTGTATTAAGAGAAAATCAAGTTAAAGCTAATGCACACCTCCGTTGTCTGCCTTGCTGGGGCTCAAAATGTAAAGAACTTAGTGTGAGTCGCTGAACAGAATGCAGACCTAGTGGGGAATTTGGGAGGCCAGGTGGCCTGCCCGCGGGGACCGGGGGAGATGGGGGCCGTCCCCACCCGTGGGCGGGCGAAGGATCCGAGGAACCCCACCTGCCAACGCTGGCGGCCCACGAACGTCCCAGTCTTTCGCGGAACCCCGCTCTGCAAACCGCACCTCCCGCTCACGTTCGCGTACCTAAAACCGCAGCAAACTAAGAAAACTAACACAGCGTTGGCCGATTTGCTGCCCGCGTACCCTAAAACTCGGGGGTTGGGACCCACTTTTACAGGTACTTAGTAAGAGCTTGGAGTCCAGCAGTGGGCATATTCAGCCGATGCATTTTCCACTTCCCCTTTGGGGGCTAAACTGGAGTTCCATTTCGGTTGCCCCCTCGCCGGGCCCAGGTTGCTCCGGGATAAAATCGGACGTCCCCCGACCCCAACCCGGAGAAACCCAGGACAAAGGCGCAGGTGGGGTGGGGGGAGCAGCGCCCCTCGACGGCGAGGGCAGGAAGCGTCGCGCACCGGTCCCACCTCCTCCCTTCGGGCCAGACAATGGTTTTCTGCCCGGAAAACGAAGTTGGGAGGAAGGCGGGCGGGCCAGGGCCGGGTGGGACGCGGGCAGGATCAGCAGATCCGAGGCCGCGGGGCGCCGCCCCCAC
>NW_022900935.1:62701466-62704042 GCF_012274545.1 Fukomys damarensis
TGTACTTTTTTCCCTCTCTCCTGTTCTTCGGAGGAAGAGGGCTAGCGTCCCGGAAGGGGCTGCCCCTCTTCCTGGACCTCTCCCCTTTCTTTGCGCACCCCCAGCCCCGGCGCGGGTCCCGCGCTCACTGGGGCGCCAGCCACATTGTTCCGAGCCTTGGGCTGTGTCCACGCCCCTCGGGCCCCCACCTCCCACCTCCCTTCGTCCGGGACCTGCCTTCCCTTCCCTCCCTGGCTCCGGGCCAGAGTTTGGGGGATTCCCTTTGCAACTTTGCGTTTTATTGGGATTTGTTTTCCTCCTGGGTACGGAGGACGACGGAGGCCCCTTGTGGCCTGTTTTAATTGGGGGCTTGAGGTGACAGTTTTTCTGCGTGTTAGAAGTTGTGGTGCGCACTTCAAGCCAACCCCCTCCCCTGGTTCTTGGGCTTGGGCCGCAGGACTGCCACCCTGCTTTGGTGCCCTTGCCCCAGCGGGCCTGGGGAGCCATCAAAAGGCCCCTTCTGGTGGGGTCTCAGTCTGATGTGTGACGGTGCCTTGCTCTTTGATTTTCCAGACATAACAGCTGGGAGCCGGAGGAGAACATTCTGGACCCGAGGCTGCTCCTGGCCTTCCAGAAGAAGTGAGAAAGTTAACAGCACCTGTGGGAGGGGAGCGTTGTGGGGAAGGTGGCCCCCCAGGGTCCTTGTTCTAGGGTTGTAGGCTGAAGTCCTATAACAAGACTGTTGCCAGGCCTGGGTATGAGGTGCCAGTGTCCACTAGGTGGCTGGCTGAAAAGGCAGAGGAGCTCCTAATTGCTCCGTGGTACTGTGCTCATTCTCAAGCCACACTTGTGAAAATGAACCTTCTGGAGTCTTGCGGTCAAGGACTCTGGTTTCTCCTGAACATTTCTGGGGAGCACTTTGCAGACTGTGGTGACTCCAGCCTCCTGCCCCGGTGTGTTTGCCTTTGAGCTAGAGAAGGCTCAGAGAGGGAGCTGGAGCCCACAGCACAGAGTTGTGCCTATTTTGTGCGGAGCAACACATTTATTTTTATCTAGGCTGTAAAACATCACTGAGGTAGCACCTCAGGTGCTGTTACCAGATTCGGACTGGATTTGCTTCTGGGGGTGTGGTTTCTGCTTCTAGGTGGTGGGGGGTCAGCTGCTGTGAGGAAGGGAGATGGGTGGTGAAGGGGTGATGGATGTATCTCCCCACACGGATGTGAGGAGCCAGGGGCAGCATGAACGCCTTCCCTGTGTGGAGTCTTCCTTGTCATTAGAGGCAGATGAATTGGTTGCTCAAAGGCCTTCCCAGCTGGGGTCAATCTGACAGGCTTGTTCTCTGGTAGCCTAGGCTGTCTTCGCTTTTTCTCCCGGTAGTGGGCATTTTGATCTTCACAGAGGTGCTGGGACAGTGGGGGAGACACTTGTGGAAAATCAGTTGTCCGTGATCTCATTTCCCCTTCATTTAACTCATAGCTGGGTCCTGTGAACCATCAGGGAGGCCAGCTGTGCGCACTGCCGCAGATGGTACCTTTCTCTGCATTTAAGATAATGTCCTGAGGCATGGTATCATGGCTTGTGCCGACTCCCACCTGTCTGGGAGGATCACTTGAACCCAGGCGCTCGCAACCAGTCTGTGCAACGTGGCGCAACCCTGTCTTACAAAACAGACAGGCTTCTAGGGCTGGGGGTACAGCTCAGGAGTAGAGCACTTGCCTAGCGTGCCCAAGGCCCTGGGTTCCATCCTCAGCCCTGGAAAAAAAAAGTTACTGCATTGTAGCTGACATGTCTTTGACCTCACTTTCTTAGTTAGAGCAGACAAGACCAAAATACCCAAGAGATAGAAAAGTTTGAAAACCATGCGATGGTCTGGATTACTACCTTGTGGAAGAAAACGTCAGGGAAGGAGATGTTCTGCCTCCTCCCACCCACCAGATAGACTTGGCTCTGTGGCAGGTCTTTGCCTGGGGAAGAGGGTACAGGGGAGGGAAAGCCACAGGCTCCCAGCCCTTGGAGCATAGTGGAGCCCACCCGAGACTCACCTCATCCTCGTGTGGGAGGCTGCTGTGGCATGCAGGCTGTCCCTGGGAATACTTAGTAGGCTCAAGAGCTTGCCTTCCAAGACCAAAGAGATGATGTTTGTCTTTGGTGATTACTGCAGATCTACAGATCAGGGCCCTCCTTTCTGGGGTGTCCTGAAATCCACGCTTGCTCTGAGGGTGGGAGGCAGGGCTCTTGGCAGCACCTCCTGACCCCGGAACCCCCTTCAGAACTGGTGCCTCATTATTTCCATTGAGAATAGAGTTCAGGAGCTGGGAGGCATTCAGAGAAAATGGGGAGCCTCGGCGAGGTGGTGGACGCCTGTGATCCCAGCACTCAGGAGGCTGAGGCACGAGGGTCGCTGTGAGTTCGAGACCAGCCTGGGCTACATAGTGAGTTCCAGGTCACTCTCAACTACCTAGTGAGACCCTGTTTCAAAAAACAAAAAAAAAAAGAGAGAGAGATTGGGGAAGTTGGGAGGTGCTGGTTGGCAGGACTGGAGACCTGGGAGGGTGAGGGCTTCTTGGGCTTGGGCTTTTTTTTTTTTTTTTTTTTTT
>NW_022900935.1:62704132-62711768 GCF_012274545.1 Fukomys damarensis
TTTTTGGTACTGGGGAGCTAACTCGGGTCCTTGAGCTTGCCAGGCAGGCGGTGGAACCACTGAGCTAAATCCCCGGCCCTGCACTGTGTGATTCTAAAAGTTACTTCTGGTTAGCCACGCTGGGATTTCCATAAAACAGCCTGCCCACTGAAAGTTCTCTTGAAAGAAAAAGTACTTCTTTCCCAACTTTGCTCTCAGATCTTTGACATGCCTAGCCGAGTGCAGGTGAGCTGGAAGGCCTGTAAGGACAATGCCCACTTGCAGAGGATGGGATACAGGCCTGCCACGGGCATTGGACTGTTAGGATACGTTTTTACTGCGGGCAGAGATGTGAGCTGCTGCAGCCTGGAGGGGCAGGGAATCCATGGGGTTCCCAGGGGGTGGAGGGGCTGCGGGGGCTTCTCCACACTGACTGGTGACGTGTCTTCAGGGAACACGAGAAGGAAGTACAGAACCGGAAGAGAGGCAAGAGACCTAGGGGCAGGCCGCGGAAGCACACGGTGATGTCGTCTTGTAGCCGGCGCTCCAAGCTCAAGGTGTGTGTGGCTGTGGGCTTTTCACGCTGACCCTGTTCATCTCCTCGCTTCCAGAGCAGCCCTGGGCAGGGGGAAGGTTTCAGGCACTCTCGGGCTAGGAGGTGGGCATTTGTGCCGCTGTCTTTCGCTGCCGCCTCATTTGGCCTCTGCGAGCAGGGGGCATCAGCAAGCCCACAGCCCCTAGCCCTCTTTCCACCCCAGGCTGGAGCCTGCAGGACTGATCCCTCTTCCAAGGTGTTTCCCTCTTTGCGTGTTCTGCACTCCTTCCTAAGCTGATCAGACTTGGCCACCACCCACGATTCCCTGTCTTCTCTAGAGGCTTATCGTTGGGATCCAATAAATAAGTGTAGCCGAGCATGGAGCCCAGTGGCCATAATTCCAGCAACACTCCCAGGAGGCTGAGGCAGGAGGATCAAATGAGCAAGACCAGTCTGGCCAACTTAGGGACTTAACAAGAGCCTGACTCAAAAACAAAGGGTTGGGGATGTAGCTCGGTGTGAAGGCCCTGGGTTTGGTCCCCAGTACTGCGTGGAGGCAGAAGCACATATGCAGTATGGACTCAGATTTGCTGCATAGATGTGGGCCTGTGTGACAAATGGTCCAGCCCAGGCCATCGGGCCGCCCTGGGCCCTGCTCTCAGTGCACCGTGAGTCAAGTGAATGCAGGGCTGGGTCCTGGGAGGGCTGAGGGTGGAGACGTCACCGCCTGTTGTCCTGCCTGCTGTGGCAGTGGGCAGTGAGGCGGACGTTTGCTTCACACCACAGAGATGCACATACCTCCAGGTCTCTGGCATCACCTCGGCCCCAACACATGAGAGCAGCCGGGGAGAACTCCTGGCCTCGCTCTTGGGTCTGCCCTGGATTCCGTCCTAGAGACCGGATCCCTTCCTCAGAATCGCGTTGGCTGGTCTGCCCTGACTTCATTTGCCCTCAAACCTGTCCATTCGGTCTTGTCTTCTAAATCTTCCTCTCCAGTGCAAGCTGCGGAGACCCGGTGCCATGAGAAGGGATTTCTGTGGAGGACACGGCCAGTGGCGGCTGAGGCCCTCCAGGTTTGATGGGACAGCCTTGCAGGCAGGCAGTGTGGTGACTCACGAAGCAGGGGGACACGCTTATTTAGCATTCAGGGGGTCACTGGCGAGAAGCACTGTGTGCTCAGAGGGCTCACACCTGGGAGCAGGAGAGGGAAGCTCCTTCCCACAAGGGGGCTCTGCAGTCTGCATCGTTCAGCTCTCAGCCCAGCAAAACTTGTGACCTGTGCCACTCTGGACACGATGCCCTTCTCGGATTGTCTTAAATACAGAGTGCTAGGCGTGCTGTCACCTCACTACAATGACTTCTCTTTGCAGACATCCTACTTCTGGGTTTTTCTACTCTTAATTTTGCCTTTCACAGAACCACGCAAAGAGCTGTTAAATCCTTAGCCAGGTGTGGTGGCGCACGCCTGTAATCCCAGTGTTTGGGAGGCTGAGGCAGGAGGATCACTGAGTTAAACGCCAGCCTAAATTTCATAGTAAGACCCTGTCTCCAAAAAAAAAAGCACAGCAAACATAAATTGTTAAGTCCTTTCGGGAACAGTGTGGTAGGAAATTGCTCTTCTGGCTGCCACCCTGGCCCGCAAGTTTTCAGCACCTGCTGGCTGCAAGGTACTTGGTGCTCTGCCTGGCACCAGGCAGCCGAGGTATGACGCATTCACCCTTGTCTTTCCAGGAATCCGACGCTCCCTCCAAATCTAAATCTAGCAGTTCCTCCTCTTCCTCCACGTCTTCCTCCTCCTCCTCAGATGAAGAGGATGACAGCGACTTGGATGCCAAGAGGGGGCCCCGTGGCCGAGAGACCCACCCCGTGCCTCAGAAGAAGGCCCAGATCCTGGTGGCTAAGCCTGAGCTGAAGGACCCTATCCGCAAGAAGCGGGGACGCAAGCCCCTGCCCCCGGAGCAGAAGGCAGCCCGCAGACCAGTGAGCCTGGCCAAGGTGCTGAAGACTGCCCGCAAGGACCTGGGGGTCCCAGCCGGCAAGCTGCCCACTCCGCTCAGTGCACCCGTGGCGGGCCTGGCAGCCCTGAAGGCCCATGCCAAGGAGACCTGCAGCGGCCCCGGTGCCATGGCCACCCCGGAGAACCTGGCCACCCTAATGAAGGGCATGGCAGGCAGCCCCAGCCGCGGCGGCATCAGCTGGCAGAGCTCCATCGTGCACTACATGAACCGCATGAGCCAGGGCCAGGCCCAGGCCGCCAGCAGACTGGCACTCAAGGCCCAAACCACTGGCAAGTGTGGCCTCGGGCTGGACCTGAAGGTGAGGACGCAGAAAGGGGAGCTGGGGATGAGCCCTCCCGGAAGCAAAGTCTCAAAGGCCCCTGGCACTGGGGCTGTGGAGCAGAAAGGGAGCAGCGCAGGAGGGGCTCCCCACGGCCACGGCGGCGGCAAGGTCCCCGCTGGGTGCCTGGGCTCCCAGCCAGCACCCACCCAGGAGCTGAGCCTGCAGGTCTTGGACTTACAGAGTGTCAAGAACGGCATCCCTGGGGTGGGCCTGCTTTCCCGCCATGCCGCAGCCACCAAGGCTGCCCCCGCCTCCACCCCAGCCACCGGGAAGGGCACTGGGGGTGGCCCCACTGGGGTAAGCGTGCCCAGCGTGCCCATAGACATGGGCAAAGGTGAGAAGCTGGCCTCCAGGGCGGCAGCTCTGCCCACCCCTCCTGGCAAGAGGGAGAATGCCAAGGGCAGTGCCACAGCCAGCGGGCAGGAGGGTCACACAGCCCCAGGGGAAGTTTGCAAGGCAGCCGCCCTCTCAGAGATGAGCACAGCTGAAGAGAATAGCTCTTCGGACTCAGACCCTGACTCATCCTCACTGCCCGGAGCTGGGCAGAGCCTGTCTGTTTCTGTCCAGACCAGCCACGACTGGAAACCCACCCGCAGCCTCATCGAGCACGTCTTTGTCACTGACGTCACGGCCAACCTCATCACGGTCACCGTGAAGGAGTCCCCTACCAGCGTGGGCTTTTTCAGCCTGAGACATTACTGAGGCCTCTGCCACCCAGGTCTTCCTGCCCTCCTGTGTGGTTTTGTTCTGTTGGGTGACCCACAGCCCGACCCTCTCGAGGGGCTGGGGGTGCAGAGGGAGGGTCTCCTAGGTAGGCAGGCTTGGCAGGGCCTTCCCCCAGTCTGCCTTGTCTTTGAACTTACCTTGCTGGGGCCTAGCTTCCCGCTACCCTACTTCTCCAGGCCTCGCTTCACCCCTTTTCTCCTTGGGACGCCCGGGTGCCCTTGTGGCTCAAGCCCTTGCTCAGAATGAGCTTGATCCTCCCACCCTGGCCCTGGTGAGACACGTGGTGGGGTCAGAGAGCTTCTCCTACAGCTGTCTCTTCCCCCCAAGGGGTGGGGAGAGAAAGGGGGAGTTCTAGTAACCCCCTCTTCTGGGCACCATTT
Organism: Fukomys damarensis; assembly: GCF_012274545.1. Classification (NCBI taxonomy): domain Eukaryota; kingdom Metazoa; phylum Chordata; class Mammalia; order Rodentia; family Bathyergidae; genus Fukomys; species Fukomys damarensis. The sequence continues at coordinate 62,708,093 of NW_022900935.1, forward strand.
CCTGGAAGGTGGGGTGCAGTTGGCAGGCCTTCCTTCAGGGTGGTGGCTGCGCCTTAATGTAGGACAGTTCGAGGAGTGAGGTCACCACTAGGCCCTGGTTCAGAGTAGCAGCTCCAGCCGCCAGGTGTTTGCCTGAGAAAGTTCAGCCGTTTTGGTGCACTTGAGGGGCCTCCAGGTCCGGGGACAGGAGGATCTGGAGTCACCGCCGCCTCCCTCCTGCCAACCCGCACCCCAGTGGGAAGTGACCCTGTGCTCCCTAGAGTGTATCCTAGTTCTGGGCTAAAGCCCTGGAGTTGGGTGGAGTCCGGGTGGGAAAAGGTGCTTTGGTATGAGGTTGGCCGGTGGCGTGTGAGCCTCTCCATAAGCTGGAATTTTATCTCCAGGTGACAAGGGACCAGCCTAGCTCTTGCGCCCCAAAGCTGCCCCCACCAGCGGGCGGAGGGCAGGAGTTTGCTGCAGGCCCATAATAACGCCCCCTGGTGGATGGGCTGTTGCTGGGGGCTGCTTTCCCTGACAATCCCCCCGCCCCTTGGGGGTTCCATGTCTGCTCCTTCCCAGCTGAGAAGAAATTGTCTCTATACCATTTGAGTTCAGGCAGGCTTTCAGCATTGGCCTTGGGATCCTATTCACTCCCCTCCTGGGGAGACACCTGAGATTCAACCACCTTCTCTCCCTGCCCCGCTCAGAGTCATCCGCATCTGTCCTCAGAGTTTGGGACAGAGGTGACCAGGAGGTGGCAGTGGCAGTCAATAAATGTGATGCCAAAAAAGTTGGGGTTAGGGGTATCTGGAACTGCTTGTTGCTTTTGTTGGTCACCCCACAGGTGTGGGATTCTTAACTCTGGGTGCCTTTTGAGGAGTTGCTGCCCTTTCTAAAACTAGCTCAAACTGAGAGGGGCTCTGGTTTCTGGGGGCCTATCCAGCTGCTGGGCTCCACAGTAACTCACCCCCATACCAAACAGAGAAGGTCTTTGTGTAGCCAGATTTGACCTCAACAGTGTGCCTTTGGGGACAGCTTACGTCGGGGACTGCACTGTGGGCCCAGACACAGCCTCCGGGTCTGGTGCACAAGGGCCACCTTGCCTGCAGCGGGAGGCTGGGGAAGGACCTGCTCTGCTGCTAGACCCCTGGCTGCTGCCCTCCCTGAGGGCCCAACAACCTGGAAATCCTGCAGCTTCTTTCCCACCAGGCACTGCTGCCTTAGAAGCTCTTCTAGACCCTTTGCGGGGACCCTGGGCTCCCATGAGCCGTTAGAGAAGTGGGGTGTCTGGCTGACTGGCCAGCTTTGTCCCCAGCTGCCGGTCTCTTCAAACCCCAGTTTGGTGCCTTTTTACCAGCTACTTCAATCCCAAAGTTTAAATCAGTGAACACCTTACTTCCAGCCACTTTGCCTTCTTGCTGTTTTGCGTGTTCCTGGTGCTGTGACCCAGCAGGTGACATTGAGAATGTGTGTGCTGGTGCGGGAGGCCTGCAGGAGATGCTGAGTTAGCCATCTTATGTTTACCAATAAACGTAGTCCTGTTTGTATTTTCATTTGCTGCTATTCGTGTGTGTGTGTGTGTGTGTGTGTGTGTGTGTGTATGTATGTATGTATGTATGTATGTAGCTAGGCATCAGCCACACTTCTGACTCAAGATTCGTTGGTTTATCCTTGAGGGTCCTGGGTGATCTGCGCCACAGTGTCTGTGTCCTGAGTGGTTGATTTAACCTACATCTTTTTTATTTGCTTCTGAGTCAGGTAGGAAGAAGTGGCCAGCCTGACCTCTTTCTTAAAGCATTTGGCTTATTTTTGTATGTATTTTTGGTACCAAAAAAGAGTGTTCCATGCTTTGGTTACAGTCCAAATTGTGACCTGACTAGAGAGCACTCCGGGCCTGAGGTTTCATCCAGAAAACTTGGGGAAGAACCACAGCTTTGAACCAGTGCCAGTCACTGGCTTGATTTGTGTTTTGTTTTTTGTTTTTGTTTTTTTTTTTAATTAAAACCAAGCCAAATCATTCATTTGTGTGTGCCACTTCCAACTGCTTTACTCTGTGCCTGTTTGTTTGCTTTCTTAAGGGGGAGAGCAAGCTTGGGTATGTTACTTACCCTGGGAAAACCAGATCTTTGTTGAAACAGGACAGCAGCCAAGGCCCCATTTTGATGGAGCACAGCCAGGTGGAGGAAGTGCCTCCCCCAGGAAGCCCTCTGTGGTTTAAGGAAAGGGATTGGAGTAGGAGAAAGGTGGTACCTGGATGACCAGATTTTTACCCAAGTGCGTGCATCTCAATTCTGAGGATTTCTAGTACTTTCAGGAAACTAATAACTAGCATAGGTGGCAGGGGTTTTTATAGACTATGTTAATTTATTTTAAAGAAGGAAGACTTGTCCATTCTGTTAACTCTTAGTATACCAATAAATATTTTTGTAAACCTTTCAGCCTGGTGTATGTTGTCAGTGATGCCTGGGGGCAGAGACTTCATTTTGCCCGAGTTGGGGCAAAATACGTGAGACATGGCCTGAATAGTTGAGGCAGGGAAAATCAGGCAGCCATTGTCATGGGGTACAGGGGAAGATGTTTTTGGAAACAAGGGGTGAAGTTTGACTTTGAGTCCACAAGGAAGTGTAACTGCATCCCCTTTGGCAAGGTCTGGAGAGAAGTTTGGTTATCATACAGGAGCGGGTGGTTGGGGCTGCTGACATGGAACAATTCACTTTGAGACCATTGCCAGTAGTACATTAAAAATTAAGGGCACTTGGGCTGGGGATTTAGCTCAGTGGCACCATGCCTGCCTCACAAGCACAAGGTCTTGAGTTTGCTCCCTGGTACGAAAGGGTTGGGGGCATTCAAAGATACCGTGTCAAAGCTACTGGTCTCCCTGGCTCATTTGTAACCCTAAAAGAATGGGTACCACTATGGAATTCCAGGGAGTCCCTGTACGGAACAAGAACCCTTGAACCTGTGGCCCTAGTGTCTCCTACTCAAGGCACTTAAGATGATATTATATAACTTTCCCCACTCCCTTAAGGTTTATGTTACCCTCCGCATGAATTTATTCATAAAATCAAGCCTCCAGGGAGAACCCGGCTTTCTTTGAAGAGAGAATTTGGTCCTGGACGCTGGCCACCCCTGGCGGGGAGGCTGGTTGGGGAGCGGCCTAAACTTTTCCATCCAGGAGGGGGTCATTCTGCAGATAGGAACGCAGCCAGCTCAGGCGCCAGAAAGGGCTTGTTCTTTTGTTGCTTTCTTGGGCTCTGTATTGTTTTGGGAAAGGTGAGCAGGGGCGGTCGGTCCCAGCGGTCCTGTCCTCTTCTGGCTTTTGCTATCAAAAGCGCAGAAAAAAGTTGTGCACAGCCAGAAAGAAGCCAAATGACCATGATGACGAGCCAGGCTTTCGGGAAAACCCATTTCTACAGGGACTGGCCAGACGGAGCAGAGCCCTGGCCCACTCTGGCCTTTGTTACTTTCTGCGCTGCTGGTCTAATCCACCGCCTTCCCAGAAGAATGGACAGGGCAGCAAGGGGCCTGACCCGGCCGAAGGCCCTGCCCAGCGCCCGGCCCGCGCCACTCCAACCAACCCCAGGGCGCCTGGAGGACAGGGGTCGGGCGGCTGGACACCTCCATCCCCTCTACCCCCGCGGCTGCAGAGGGGTTGTGGGGGGACCGAGCCCCCAGCAGCGCCTTTGGGTGGACGGGG
>NW_022900935.1:62712138-62714878 GCF_012274545.1 Fukomys damarensis
CCTGGAAGGCGCCTAGCAGCCATCCCGGACCGCAGCTGGGCCCGCCCGAAGGATTTTTGGTGCCGAGAGAGATGTGGAGAGGGGCAGGCCTCGGCCTCCCGCGCGCCACACAGAACTGGGCCAGGACCTATGTGTGCCCTGTGAGCGTCAACGGAACAGAAGACGGGCCCGATTGGACACTCTGCGCAGAGCCATAAACACTCCGTTCCCCCTGTTCTGGCGACGGCTACGCTACATGCCCGTGTCCTCTGTCCTCGGGATGCCGGAGAACCGGCCAGGCCCGACGCCGACACACGCGGGCTCTGCTTTCCCGGAGTAGCTGCTCCGCGGGTAGAAACCTGCGCCGCAGGGAGCTCCGGCCAAAGCCAGGATGGCTGGTGTCCCGTGAGCCGGGAAGGGGCCAGAGTGGGCGCCCCCTCTGCCTAAGCAGGACCCCACAGCTGGGAAAGGGCACAGGAAGGACACGGCTGCAGCACGGCCGCCGGACAGCCCTCGGCCCCTGACACCCGCCGCCTGCAGGGACCACAGCCTCACCTCCGAGCGAGGCAGGGCAGCCTCAGGTGCAGGCCACTCACAGCGGAAGGGCCCTGGAGCCCTGCCGCGCCTCACCCGCTTCAGGAGCTGGACCGGCCAAAGCCAGGATGGCTGGTGTCCCGTGAGCCGGGAAGGGGCCAGAGTGGGCGCCCCCTCTGCCTAAGCAGGACCCCACAGCTGGGAAAGGGCACAGGAAGGACACGGCTGCAGCACGGCCGCCGGACAGCCCTCGGCCCCTGACACCCGCCGCCTGCAGGGACCACAGCCTCACCTCCGAGCGAGGCAGGGCAGCCTCAGGTGCAGGCCACTCACAGCGGAAGGGCCCTGGAGCCCTGCCGCGCCTCACCCGCTTCAGGAGCTGGCGCTCCTGTAACGCCGGGACCTTTGCCGCCTACCCCTGAGCTGTGGGAGGGAAGTGGGGACTGCGGCGCGAAGAGCGGCCACGGACTCCACACCCTGGGGCAGGGGAAGCGACATCCCCATGCCCCTCCCAGGTCTCTGCGGACGTCGAGGCTTCTCCGACGGCTGCAGGCGGCTACGGACTTGGAACTGGGTGCTACAACGACCTCTTCGGGGTCTGAAGGTCGGGCGTCTCGACCCCGCCCCAAGGCCCCAAGTCTGCTGCCCTGGGGCGGAGAACGAGGTCTGCCGGCAACCTCGTTGCGCTCCCCTGGACAGTCCCTCGCCCAGCACTGGGGTATCTGCCCTCCGAGAAGACCTGGCGGAGAGGCGGGGAGGCGGGTGCTGGGAGGGCGCGCCGGGCTGCGGCGCCGGAGCTCCAGGTTCACTAATCACATCAGCGCGCTCTGCGCCGGCTCCGAGCAGGCAGTTGCCTAGCAATACCCGCGAATTCAATTCCTGAATCAATAGGCGCGAGTCTCTCCCTTTCGGGGAGCGCCGGCGAGAACGGGTGGGTCGGGGGCACAGGTACTTCGACCTCACAGAGAAGCGGGCCAGGAAAAGCCGGGGAGCAAGGCGGAAAGCTCCGGGCCTCAGAGACGGGCGGCGTCCAGCCCGCGGAAGGGGGGGCGCCGGAGGAAAGGGGAATCCCGAGGTCTCGCGCCCTCCCGGCGCCCCACGGTCTGCCGGGTCCCAAGGAAGAGCGAGCGGTAGGGAAGAAAGCCGAGGCCTTCCCGGGGAGACTCGAGAGCCCTACCTGCTCCCTCCCAAGCCCACCTCTCCCCCTTGCTGAGGCCCCCCTGGTGGGGAAGGGCTTTGGTCGGGAATCTGTAGCACCCCAGGCCAAAGGGGTCGAGGGTGGAGTGTGAGGTAATCAGAGAGGAGGCACCCGACCCTCCCCTCAGTCCTAGGCGGCCTCTTCCCCATATTTAAGGGAAAATGTTAATAAAGAATAAAACCAAGACCGTGTGTCTATTTACAAAGAATATATTTAAACACATAAGAAGCGGTATTGGATACAGACATTCACGACCCACGACCGTAGACGATAGGTACCGAAGCTTCACTCTTGAGCTGAGGCAGAGATCCATTCGAGATTTGTACAAATCTGAGAATTAAATACACCCAACAGGCGCACACCCCGCGCGGCCGCAGCCTTAGACCCCCTGGCACATGGCCCCGGCCCCTGTCCACCCACCCGGCGGCCAGCGTCTCCAGAGCTGGCGAGACGCGCACGACGGTCCGGGCCAGACGTCAGGACGCGGAGTGACCGGGCAGAACCACGCTGAACGGGGTAAGGCTGGAGGGAAGGGGCGAAGTCGGCCCAAGCAGCCAGGAGGTGGAAGCGAGGAAGGACTGAAGAGAAGGGAGGGGCAGCCGCGTGAAGCTTGTGTCCCGAGCCACCGTCCACTCCGTAACAGACCTGACTCTTCCGGCCGGTTCATCCGAAAATAGCGTCGACATTTCAATAGACACACTCGGTCAACGGTGCTTCTTTATACAAAGTCTAAAGTACCTGTTTTACAAATGTGAGCAGATAAAAATCCCCACTCCAGGGGCTTCTCCCTCGGTGCAATTTGATATTCAAAAAGAAACAAAAATCGTGTAGCACACCGCTTTCCTTTTTTTCAACTCTCTCTCCCTCTCATTAAAGGCAAGAAAGTCTGGAGGGGAAAGAGGCTGAGAAACTGGAGGTGGGGAGCCGGGCGCGAGGAAGACCCCAGGCTGGGGGTCCCTTCCGGCCCCCCCCATCGCTGCCCCGGGAGCCCCGCCTGGCTCCCGGATCTGTGCTTCGCGCAGCGCGCAG
>NW_022900935.1:62715363-62719186 GCF_012274545.1 Fukomys damarensis
CCCCGCAGGATGGCCTGGCCGGCGAGCGTCCCTCGGAGTGCGGGCCCGCCCTCCCCGAGGAAGGGAAGCTGTCCAAGTCTTCCTGGGCGGTGGGGCCGCCGGTTCCTCTCCTGGTGAAGCTAGAGGACGCGCAAAGGAAAAGTCCACCCGAACACTTTTCTTGTAAAACAACTGTCTGGAGCTCTGGGCACAGACACGCAATCCTCCCAATTTATCCTGGCATTTCTGGAATGTAAACAGATTCGCTGGATTTCTTTTCTCTCTGCGGAGTAAGGAAAGTAATCAAGGGACGGGGAGATTTCATCCACAAGACATACACACGATCCGCGTGTAGAGCACACACACCTCCCCTAAAGTGCACTTCCTGCTGTGGTCCTTCGGGGGTTGCTCCCCTCCCACCCGCGACTTTTTACCTTCAATGTCACACAGGAAAAAGTTATTCAAGCTAACACTTTTTTCCTCTAATAGACGTCACAATCTTTAAAAAGAAAAAAAATTGAAAAACAAAACCCAGACTGACCCCACCCACTCTCTTTTTCTGATTGGGGAGCCAACCTTTTGTTGGCCTGCCTGGCCAATAGGAAGAGAGAGAAAACCCGGTGCCAGGAGTTTGGCATTGGGAATGCGGAGGAAGGAGGGGTGTGGTGGGCAGGCTGTGTCCCTCAGACGCCTTCAGAAACCCAGTGCCCGGGTCCCCGGGACGACAGGACCCTCCTGTCTCAACTCAGCCTGTCTGATCCCACTAAAACACACTGCCTCGATCTCTCTCTCTCCTTATTTAAATAAAACAACTTCAAGAGTTGAAATATATATATTTAGACATTTTTCTTAAATAACATATTTACATCTAATAGAAAATATAACTCTAGAGATAAATTTTCAACCAAAACTGAGGGGGAAGAAGGAAGAATGAAAAGGGCTGACGGGTGTGAAGTTAGGGACAGGACCAGCCAGAGGCACATCCCACCCAGAAATAAAAAGCACTATGCCAAGTTTGCGCTCACTCTCGCCTGTCCTTGTCCTGGGCTCACCCACCCAGAAATTCATCTTTTCTCTTTAAAAAACCCTTGGTCCGTGTTACTTTCCTTAATGGTGACCGTTAAAAAGTTTGAGGTCACATCAGTGACCACCACCTTCTCCAGGTTAGTCAGGGAGGGGCTCCAGGATTCCTCTTCTGGGTCCCCCAGGATCCTGGCCACTGGGATTCTGGCGATGAGGGAGGGCCTTCCCCCCTGGGCCCCCATGTCCCGGTAGAGGCTCCCCACAGAGCCGGGGGTGCCTGAGCCATGCCGGACCCTGGGGCCACCAGGATCAAGGTTACCCTGGCCTTTGGCCTCCAGGAAGGCAGCCCTGTGCTTTATGACCCTGGCCGGGAAAGTGTCCACAGCCAGCTTGCTCGCGGCCTCGGCGGCGCTAGGGCTGGTCACACTGCACTGCACCAGGTCTGAGTCCTGCCTTCGGGCCAGCTGGATCACACTATGGCCAGCTGGGAATTTTCCTGCTCCGGAAGGGATGTCGTCCAGCTTCCTGCCCTTGAGGTAATCTCCGAGGCCGTCGCTGGGCTCTCCCGAGGGCCTCTGCGAGGGGTCCAGGAGCTCCTTCCGGGACTTGGGGCCTCGCTTCCTGGAGCTGTCCCCCGGCGAGCTGGGTTTATCGTCCACGCGGCTGGCTGCCCTTTCCCTTTCTCCTTCTCGCTCTCGCTCTCTTTCACGTTCTCGATCCCGGTCCCGGTCCCGGTCCCGGTCCCGAGGCAGGTCTGCTCGACAGGTGCTACTGGTGCTACTGCTGCTCCCAGGTGGGGACAGACCCACATTCCGAAGGCCTTCTCTGGCTCGGGAAGTGGAAGCCAGGTCCTGGGGTGAGCGGGCTGGGTAGGGAATGCGGATGCCTCGGGCTGAGTCGCTTCTGAACTCGTAGGTTTTGGCCTTTGCTTTGGCCTGGGCCTGCAGAGAGAAGGCTGGGTGAGGGAAAAAGCAGTGCCCCAAGCCCAAGCCCTCCCGCCAAAAGCCTTGACCTCCTGGCCTCACCTTCTGAAGCCAGGGAAGGTCTAGAGGGTGGGGAGGTGGGGCTCAGAGGTGGCAGTTTGGGGGAAGGGAGAGGACCTGTAGAGAAGCAGCCATTTGCAGCCAGCACTTCTTGTATCCCATGATATATCCACTCAGGATGCCTGGCACTGGGGGCACAAAGGCACTCTAGTGTGGCTGAGTGCCTCCCCAGACAACCCCAGGAGCTCTCTACTTAGTGACTTGTCAGGGGACGCCTAGATTACACACAGGCAGCGTCACAAGCCCTGGTGGAAACCTCTGCACAAAGTGACTTCACAGTGTCACAGCTCACATTGGACACAGTCATGTACCTTGAGGAGGAAGGTTTTGGGCTTAGGTCCTCTTTTTTTGGGGCCATAGAGCTCCATCTCTCGTTCCCTAGAGAAAGGAGGGAGGGAGGGAGAAGAGCGTGTGAGTAAAGGAACCAAGTGGGTCTCCAGTCCAGGTAGGATGGAATCCACCCCGCCTCTTTCCAAGTGTGCAGTGGGGGCTCGCTCTCTCGGAAAGGTCTGTTGTACCTTTCCTCAAAGGCTGCAAGCAGGCGCGCATCCAAGATGTTTTCCTCTGGCTCCCATGTGCTGTACCTAGAGGGAATGAGGAAGACGTGGGCGTTAGTGCAGGAGCAGGGAAGAGTGGAGGGTGTGTGTGTGTGTGTGTGTGTGTGTGTAACTTTTCTCAGTGCCTTGTACTCTATTTCAACGCAAAAGGGGAATAAAGAAATAAAGAAACCTCCCGAATTAACAGTCTGGGTTTGAGAATTGCATATAACCTACTTACTTCTGCGACCAGCCCTTCCATTTCACGAGATACTCCATGCGTCCCTGTGGATGCAAAGGGAGAAATGTGTGTGTGTGCGTGTGTGTGTGTGTGTGTGCGCGCGCGTGGGGAGGAATGCATGACGAGGACACAAGAAATACATATGAAAAATGCATGCACCAAATGAACGCTTCAAACCCATCGCCAAGACACGCGCCTGCTGCATCACCCCTGCACGAAACGCTGCACAAAGTGCATGCACCGGCATTCATCTCCCACCCCGCCCCCCATCCATGCAATCTGTGCATCGCTGCAAGTCTAAGGAGAGCGCTGGGGCTCAGAGCCGCCGCCGCCACGGCCGCGGCCGCTGCTGGGACCTGGGGGAAGGGAAGCTGGCTGCAGCAGGGGGAGGGAACCCGGGCCGGAGGGGAGGGCCCGGCCGCGCCGAGGCCCGAGGCCCGGAGCACCTACTTTCCGTATACGCCGCTTCAGGAGGGCTTCGGCCGCGAACACCCGCTCCCCCACCGCCGAAAGCTCCATATTGACTCGCCGCTTTCCCCCTTGGACGCTTCCAGGAGCAGAAAAGCAGCAGCCAGCGCACGACAGACCATAATACTCTCCCGCTGACGTCAGTTCTCCTCCCCTCCCCGCGCGCGCTCTCTCCCCGGCCCCCCGCCCGCGCCGCTGCGCTCCGCTCCCTCCTCCCCAGCCCAGAGCTTCCTCCCGCCCCACGTGTTGCTAACGACGTTGCTAAAGCCGAGCGGCCCAGGCCTGAACCCTGCACGCTGATTGGGTAAACTCCAGGCCACGCCCCTCTCCCTTTCTCCCCCGCGTTGCTACGTGACCAGCGTTCCAATCGCCACGGGGCGGAGTCTGTGGCGACTCCAGAGACCCAGCGCGCGGAGGAGGGGGCCGACGCCGGAAGTGATATCACGAGGAGGGCGGGCCCTGCCGCTGTCAGTCTGCAGGGCTGGCAGGGGGACAGACTGCCCTGTGTCCTCGCCCAGGCCCCCTCCCCCGCC
>NW_022900935.1:62719454-62720463 GCF_012274545.1 Fukomys damarensis
CCCCCCCCCCGCTGTCGCCAGCCGCGTCCTGCTAACAAATCAATGTGCCTGCCCCTCGATCTCAGATCGCGCAGCGCTGCCCTCGCCTATCCTGCGGACCCAGCGAGCCCTGCTGGCCGGACCGCTCCCTCAGCACTGAAGCCCACGCGGACCGGGGAGAGGCCGGCTATGGCCGCCTGAGCCCTCCAGCGACTGGGACCCTGCGGGGACGTCGCCCGCCCCATCAGTCCCGGATTGTCCCCGAAGCCCGGAGCCACCTGCCCCTAACCTAACCCGCGATGTCCACCCCCGCCAGGACCAGGCCTCGAGCGTCGCCAACCCCACCCGTCCATGTCTGGCCTGGGTGTGTTCAAGGCATGCTCGACCATGGGGCAGAGCCCGGAGGATGGCTAGTTTTGGGGTGCACGGCGGGGGTGGTGCTTCGGCTTCCAATAACACCCCCCCCCCGTGCCTGGCCCTCTCGCACTTCCTGTTCACGACTGTTCGCGTTGTGCGCAGCGGACACCCGACGAGGAAGGATGGTGCGGAAGTTGGGGCGCGTCGCGGGGTCCACTGCGGGCTTTGGCGAGAGGGTGTCGCGAGCGAAGTTGGCGAGTCTCAGAAAGGGGGCGAGGGCCGGACCCAGATTTGTGGGCTCCGTGCACACGCATGTGCGCCCTCTGGCCTCCTGCCTGCTCAGTTCTCGGCCACTGGCGAGACAGCAGCTGGGACCGCAGCCGCAGCCTGGGCCCAGAGACCCCTCACTCTTTTCTCTTTCAGACCCCGCTCCAGGTCACAACGCCCGCTCCCCGGAATCCAAGATTTAGTTAAAACACCGATGATCAACTCGTCTGGGAGCGGGTTCCCGCTGCCAGGGATGGGACGGGATGGATTGGGAGGAAGGGAGGGGAAAGAGAAAGATAGGGAGGAAGAGAAGACCCGAGCCAAGGAGTTTGGCGGCTAGGGCGGGAGGCCCAGAGCGGAAAGCTGGCCTCCCGGCCGCAGCGAGGTGCCGGCGGGCGCGGAGCGG
>NW_022900935.1:62730045-62733908 GCF_012274545.1 Fukomys damarensis
CCAGTTATTGGCCTTGCTCCCAGATTTTACAAGGTGGGCCCTGAGCTGCAGCCCCACCTCTCCAGCCGTCCCGACTTAACGAACAGCGCGTCTTGGACTCCCAGAGCGCCCTGGTGACCCGCGCCCGCCGCCTGCGAGAAGCCGCCGCCGGCTGCGTCCTTAATCATAAAGAGTCATTCCTGGTAACAAATAGTTTCGTCGGCCGGTGCCGGCGATACAGCTGTTTCTGTTTAAGCTTAAATACTTTCCAACAGTTTGGGCAGTAAAAATAAAGTCGGCTTCAGCCGCCTGTAAGTGTCTGGTTTCCCCGCCCAGAGCCAGCCCACCCTAAACCCCCGGCCGGTGTGCTCTGCTCGCCCCGCCTGCCTTGCCTTGGAATCTGCTGCCCCCGTGGGCGACTGCCACCGCCGCCCACTCCGAGACTCGCGCTGGCCACCGTCCTTCGCCAGACTGTACAGCCACCTGAAACCGCAGGGGACAGCTCGTCCTTGCGTGGGGGTGATGTTTAACCCCACCTGGCCTGCCGGCCTCTCCCACCCCCTAGGAAGCCCGCCTGCGCCGGGGAAAAGCGGCGGTTCCCCTTCTGCGAGGTTTTTCTGCAGCCCACTCCGGAGCTGGGCTGCGTTTACCAACTGAGTCTTGCATGCGGTGTGCAGAGAGGTCGGTCAATGGTTTCAGTTTCACGATGAAAAAAAAAACAAAAAAACTAGCTTTCCTCCTCCCTCCCTGTACTCCTCCGCTTCTCTTCTCTCCCTTCCTCCCTTCCCTCCTCTAACCCTCTCGGCCCCATTTTTCCTTCTTTGCCTAAGTACCGCTGCAGCTCCAGGGGATGAAGGAAAGCCCTCAGGCATTACCAGGCAAGAGGCAAGGCCCCCTCCTCTGCAGGGGTATCTGACGGTTTTTTCTGCGACCTCGCCCCCCTTTCCCACCAGGCTTTATGCCGGGTGCGATTCTTTCAGAATAGCTTGCTCTGAACAGAATTAGCGATTGGGAGGTGTCTGGGTCTACAAACATCGGGGATTCCTGCAGAGTGCTGGGCAAAAGCACCACTTGATTAAGAAGGAGAGGTACAGGAGAGGTACAGAGTGACCGGAGGCCACTTGGAGGCTGGCTCCTGTTGGTTGTAGAAGCTGGACCGCGCTCCCTCCGTCCCCTGCTGCCCAGGGGAGAGCAGCATTGCAGAAGGTATGAAAAAAGGGTCACTGGGCAGCCTCATTCCTCCGCAGTTAGAGACGAAGGGAGACGTGGCCTTCGGAGAAATGGGTTTGCTCGCCTCTTAACCCCAGCTGGGGTCTGGCTCAGTGGGAGCAGGAGAATGGCTTTGTGTGCTGGGAGAGGGCGCTAGCCTAGCGAGGTGGTGCTGTCATTCTGGCTGACTCTGGACAGGTCGTTTTGGGCTCCTCAGCTGGTGGAGTTGTCCCAGGAAACAACAGAAGGAGGACACCCGTTCCCAGCTCTCTAACTGGACCGCCCCTTCTCCCCTTCTCCGACCTGCCGATTCAGTTCCCACCACTTTCCTCCACACGATGGCTTTCCTCCTTTCAAGTTAGATAATTGTCTTTCCCACACCACGTGCACCTCCCAAGAGTAAATAAAACCAAATTTCAAAGGACTAGGCTCCAGGCTGCCAGGCTACCAGGTTCACGTGCGCCACCTCTGCGGTAAATAAGGTAACTCCTTCCTAAGACTTTAGCCCCATATGGCTGCAATTTAAGTGTCTTTGGAGATGGTTGTGTGTATTGGGGCAGGGGGCAGGAGGGAGTGAAAGTGGAAATCAAATGCTCTTAAATCGCATTTTTATGAAGGAAATTGTTGGTGATTCTCTTAACAGCCTCCTCCTCCTTCTCCAGAAGAGCTGCCCAGTTTCTTTGTTTACAGAAATGTAGAGTCCCACTCCACCTGGGAACACCTGCTTCCCAAATCCCCGGTCCCCTGCCCGTTTCCTCACTGGTTCTGGTGACCAGGCTGTTGGGCGCCCACTGACCCTCACAACAAATGGCCTCCAACCAGCTCCTGGGATCCTGCCCAAGCCCTGGTGCCCCAAGTGGGATGGACTCGGACCCCGACTGCCATGTAGGCCCAGCCTCCTAGGAGCTGGGCCGCCACCCAGCATCTGGGCCCCTCTTAGGCCTCCTGAGCCTGCAGCCCACCAACCCAACACGGTCCCCTGAGGCTGGCACAGTCCTGGGGAAGCACAGGCAGGCCCAGGCCAGGCACTCACAGCCAGATCTTGGCCAGACCAGCAAGCCTCAGCGTGTCCTCTTGCTGGAGGCTGAGGCCGGGCCTCAGCTCGTTCTCTTTGAGCATTTCAAATGCATGGCTTGTTGGGCGTTGGACCTGCCCGGTCTTGGCTGTGAATTTGGGCAGCTTTGGAAGCCAACTGGTTGCCTCTGATGACCTGAAGGGACTGTGCAGTGAGGGAAGGCAGCTCCCAGGCGTGCCCTGTGGGTCGTGGCCTCCTGTGCAAAGGTAGTGGCCCATGCCTAACATCTGGCCACCCAGAGCAGCCAAGCAGCATCCAGCTGGCCTCCCCGATGCCTGAGCCCAGGCTGGGTACCTCTTTTCACCCATTACCAGAGTCTGGTGTGGGATGTGGCAGGAATGACCTGCATCCTGGACAGAGGTCACAAGGCCCAGGCACCACAGGCTGCCTGGGTTCCTGGCTGTGGCTCCCGCCTCTAGTTGTTCCTATAGCAAGAAAGATCCTGTTTTCCTGGCCCACTTTCTCCTCCCTAGTGGACAGCCAGGTCCTACTTGCTGGAGAAGGGTGGCACAGGGGGACAAAATGAGAGGGGGCTGAACTTTTATGCAGTCTCCCACAGGACTACACACACACTAGAAGCCATATAACCTTCTGACTTCTGCCCGTTTAAGCCACAGGAACTTGATCAAGGCCCCTCACTGCCCATCTAGGGAGGAAAATACCCTGCCTCAATTAAGCAACATCTGCTGAGGGGCTAGCCCCTGTGCTATCCCTCTTAAGTCACAAGCAAGAAAGAGCAACTTTACTGTCCCTATGAGGCCTTTCTCATCTATAAAATAGGGGAGCTTTGGGGGGAAGAGGGATCCGTACAGCAAGGGTTCTGTCTGAGGAGCTCTAAGGTTAGGGCTCTAATAGCAGGGTCTCTGGCTCTCCTGAAACTTCAGTTCCTCTAGGGCTTGAGGAAAGAATTCAAGTAAGAAAGGGCTGGTCATCCCCCTTGGGATGGCCACAGCAGGGCCTCTAAGCAGAGCCCTGGGACAAAAAGATTGGGCTGGAACAAAAGGAAAAAAGGAGAGAGAGATCTGGGAGTCCCATCGACCCAGCTGAAGGCTGCGTGGGAATGGTAATCTTTGCTTTTCCTCTGGTAGCGTACAGTGGCTACATGTGGCGCTGGGCCAGCCTGCTTGGGTTCCATCCCCTTGCTAGCTGTGTGCCCTTGCATAAGATACCCTCTGTGAACTTCAGCTGCCAGCACTATATCCCAAAATGGAAAACTAGCATCTTTCCCAAACAAGGTCCACGGGAGACAGGTAAGTGAGACATCATGAAATCACTATGACACCGGCAGGCGCAGGCAAATGCCCATTAAATTATCATTGTGATTAGTGCTGTGACCGATGTTCTAGGATCACGAATGAGACCGGGCGGGTCTGGTTTGGATGACTTTCTCCCGGGAACACACTTCAGTCCCAACTGCCCCTATTTCTCAGTGAAGGCACCCGCGGTCCACAGGAAGCTGACTGTGTGCTTCTCAGGTGCAGTTTCGGCTTGACCCTTGGGCCTTTCATTTCGGGAGGTTTGGGCCAACTGGACTCGCCGGCGCACCTGGCGCGCAGCCCCGCTCTGAGAGAGAGGACGCCTGGCGCGCAGCGGGTGCACG
>NW_022900935.1:62733993-62734844 GCF_012274545.1 Fukomys damarensis
TGGAAGCGTCCTGGTGGCACAGGGCGGGAGGGCGGCCGTGTCCTCGCCCGGTCCGGAAAGGGCGCGGGGGCCGATGAGTCTGGGCGCTCCGCTCCCGCCACCTGGGGCGAAGGGGCTCAGCTGAGGCAGAATAGGCACTGCCAGGGGCGGGAGTACGAGGGCGGCGGGAAGCGGCGAGAAGCTTCCTGGAACGAGGAGCCCCATCCCAGTCAAAGGCGTTCTCAGAAGCCTCCTCCCCGTTCCTCTGCGACCTCCAAGGCCCAGCCTACCGGCCGCAGCCCGTAGCTCACGCTGGCCCCGGTGCAGGCCTTGACCCCCATTCTGTCTGTGCCGAGAGAGGCCCTGACCCAGCCAGTGCGGCGCGGCAGTGCACTTCCCTCCCCACGGTGACCCCGTCCATCCGGGAAACGCACGGCGAGGGCGGCCGAGGAGAGGCACCCAGATCCTGCGCGGCGAGGTCTGCCGGCTCCCTGGGCTCCCTTGAATTCAAGCCCGGCCACTCCGGCCACCAGCTCCGCTGCTCACCGCAGTCCTGGGCAGCAAGCGGACTGTCCCCAGTCCCGGGAGAGCTCGGGAGGTCTCCGACTCCGTCGGCGGCTCACGTTCCTTCTTGCTTCCTACCCCGCCCCCAAGCGGAAGGAATTGACGAGGTTTTCTGCCCGACGCCAGAGACCCCGGGTTAGTTCCAGCCGGGGCTATTGTCTCCAGAGTCGCCGCACGCTGGGAGCCCCACTCCACTGTGCCCTTTTAGAGGTCAGGAAAACCAAGGTGCCGGAGCCTGCCGGCTCATTCTGGGCGGCAAGGTCGGCGACGGAGGGAGGCTAGCCTGGGCCTCCCCAACCTCGGGGTGG
>NW_022900935.1:62734996-62735240 GCF_012274545.1 Fukomys damarensis
CTCTCCTGTGACGGCCTTGGCGAAAACTGGACTTCCTGAGCTAGGTGGACGCCTGGCCGTCACCCCCAGGACAGAGTTTCCAGCGACCCCTCCAGCTGCTGCCCCCGAGGGAGACCCCTCCCGGGACCTACCAGCAGGGTAGGCGTCGAGGCTCTGCGGCCCGGCTCCGTGGCCTCCGCGCCCAGATCCCAGGGCCCAGAAGTGTTGCGGGTTCGGGGCTGCCGGAAAGCTGGAGGCGGGCGGC
>NW_022900935.1:62735367-62740839 GCF_012274545.1 Fukomys damarensis
ACAGACGGCCACTTGGCTCCCGGGCGCCGAGCATCCGGGACCCCTCTTCCCTCGGCTTGGAAAGCTAGGGTTGGCTTCTCTGCCTTTCTCTAGGAAATCAAATTCAGGGAACACCGTACCGTATTGATTCACACAACTTTCTCCCTTGACATTTTGTACTGCACTCCCGAAGTTAGGGCAGAAGTAATTATGCAAACATCTGGGGCTGTCCTGCTCCGCTACCAGCTCTGCTCTCATTCATCCAGTGAGCCCAGTGTCCTCATTTGCATAATAATGGCTTATCTAGAATAACAGCAATCAGAGGCGAAATTAATTTTCTTTTCTTGGGCACATCCTTGAGATCCTGAAAACTGAGGCTTAAGGCAAGAAGAGCTGGCGTTGCAGAGGGTATGGGGTTCTCGGCCAGGGCTAGGGAGAAATGAAGTTTAACGCGGTGGAAATGTGCTCACGCTGTTTTTGTATTTTTGTACTTTCGGCCTTAGATCTCAGCTACTTTTTAGCCAAACCAGTGAAGCACCTAACGGCCGCGGGAGCCTGCGGAAACACTGGGTCCATCCCCCGGTTTGTAGTGGGAGGTTCGGGAGTCCTGGAGAGGGGGCCCTGGCTGGGAGTACTGGAGGTAACCGTGAGCGCGGCCAGGTGGAGGAGGGGAGACCCCACAGTCCGTCCTGCGATCAGCTATCTGGACCCCGTCTGGACCCTCGGGGCTCCGATCCCACCCTTTTTTGCTCCAGGACGGCCCCCTCGCCCACTGGGCAACACAAGTCCTTGGATTCAAAGAAGGATAAAAGACTGTGTGGGTGGTGGGGTCATTATGGGAGGAAACATCTTTTCTACATTAAAAAATCTTCTTGATCTTTCTTAATATGAAGAGTGGGAAGGGAAAATCCACAAATAAATATGGTAAATGAATCTGGACCCGAATTGCAATCGTGGAGCCACTCTCAGCCGACTGTGGGCTCCGGGGGTGTTTTGCTGGGGAACTCTTCCCCTCCAGAGCCAACACTTCCCTCTAAGACAACGAACAGTGGGAGGGGCCAAAGGGCTGGAGCGTGTCCCGCCTTCCTGGAGCCTCCGCAGACAAAACTCCCCAAACTTATTAAAAGGTGCAAGTTTTGTGTTTAATTCCAGAGGTGGACACAGCTCAGGATTGGACCCAAGAAGCCCAGTATAATTCTTAAGTTCCTTTTAAATCAGGGCTCAGGAGGAAGCTGAGAAACGAATTGCTGCGGGGTGGATGGACCTGCAGGGTGAGATGGGCAGGTGGGCAGAAGATCTCACTCTCACCTGCAGAGGTATCTTCTGGGGAAAGAAAGGAAGAGGGTGCAAGGGCTGGTGGGAGGCAGGAAGTATCTCTGGAGAGTGCAGACTACTGGGTTTGTTCCACATTTTGGAAATGGTCTCCACTGTGATTTCTTTTCTTCTTCTGACCCAGAGGTCCTCTCAGCTCTCCATCAGTCAGCCCCAGCCCACCCCCCACTGGGAGTGTGTGTATCACAGAGATAGAGACAGAAGGAGGGGAGAGGGAGCACCCGTGGGGAAAGATACCTGAAATATTCAAGCAAAGACTCCACCCGGTCCCCAGTCTTTCATAACTAGAAAACTCTGGGGTTGGGATTCCAAGATCCCTAATTAGTCCTGGGTTTCAGCCTCAGTTTCTCCTTTTTGACGTGTGGAGGACCAGGGGATGAATAGCAGGGAAAGTGGCAACAGGAGAGTCCCGCAGGGCAGGGCGATGCCTATTCTCTGGCACCAGAAACTCCTTAGGTCTCCCCGAAAGGGTTTCCAGCCGGCCTGTCTCCATGTCCGGTGGCCAGCTTGGAAGCTCCAGTGGCTGTGGGGAACTGTGCTCCCCCTTCCTCCCCAACCCAGGGAGGGGCCAGCCCCTTCCTTGTTAGGGGTCACCATCCAATCTGGGAGGGCAGGAGCAACTGCTTCGTTTGTGCAAGAGCCAGAGCCACTGGGACCCAACCCAAGGAGAATGCTGAGCTGCCCTCAGAAAGGACACAGCGGATTCCCACTGGAGGGATGTGAGTGGGCAGGGGCTCTGCTCCACTTCACCTCCAGTCTACTGCAGCTCCTCAGTGAGAAGCAGTGTGCCTGGTGTACTTCCCTGTAAGGAGGGGGAACTTTTCAGCGCAAAGTCCTGAAGGAGAACTCAGAAGTGTGTTTGTGGGGAGCTTGGCAAAGTTGGGGGAAAGCAGAGATCACAGGCATCTCAGTTCCTCCGAGAGTGGGGGCAGCAAGTTTAAGGGAGAGGGAGGCAACACGGAGTGGGCGTCCAGAAGGAGACCTGGAGCACCACACAAACCCTGTTCCTCAGGTCCCTCAGAAAATGCAGGTGAGCCTGTGTTCCCAGCTGCCACACTAAATACTGGCGCCCTCTGTCCACACTGTGGGACTGGAGCTGGGGAGAATCTGGGAAACAGCTGCAGTGGGTGCACCAAAAGATAGATCCCTGGGTAACCAGCGCATTCTGGCTTCTGGGTGGGAGTTTTCCTCCATGTCACTGTGACAGACATCATCATGGGTCTGGACCCTGGACCCAAGGAACACAGGACTCCCACCTCCCCTGCACAAACACCAACTCTCTCCTCGTGATGAGGAATGGGGCACCAGGCTCAGTGTCCTAGAGCAGTGCAGCGTCGGCGGTGACAGTGGCGGCACTTGTGTGCCGGGCACCTTTTCCCTGAAGGGAAAGTTTCTGGGCTGGGACACGTGGCTCCAAGAAGGGCGCAGCAGTGTGTGAGGGGCTTCAGGGCCCTGGACCACTGCAAAGGGTGGGGACCAGGACTGGAGGAGATACCACAAGCAGGAAGGAGGCTGAGGTGACACCCACTGACCAGTCCCCTGGGGAACCCATCCCCCCGGTGCCCAGGGGTTTCCACGCTGGCTGGAGTGGACCTGCTCTACGGCTATTTGCATTCCCAGCACCTGGCACCCAGTCTGGAGCAAGAGGGTTAGGAAAGCACAGAGGTAACTCCCATCCACTGAGGGCTGCTTGGTCCCAGGCTGGGAGCTTTTTGAGGTCTGCTGTATTCCTCCTCATGGGGAGGCTTATAAACAGGATTAAAAGTGAAAGTCAGCCCAGAGAGCATGGTGGCTCACACCTGTGATGCCAGCACTGGGGGAGGGGAGGCAGAAGGGTCCCTGCAAGTTTAAGGGTACATAGTGAGTTCAAGGCCAACCTGGACTAGCCAGATGCTGTCTCAACAAATATCATGGAATAATAAAAATGAAGAAAGAAGCTCCAAGAAATAAGTAGTTTGCTGATGACCATATTATGCCACAGGACAGGACTCTACCTAAATCTGTTACCTAAGGAGGAGGATGGGAAGTGTCAGGGTAGCTCTCACTGGTGTAGACCAGGTGCCTGTGGCTCCTAATGCACATCTGGTGAGAGAAAGCTACTGTTTCCTGCAGGACCTGGAGCTCAGGAGCTGGGGCCAGAACCCAGCAACACTTTTCACCTCTGTCATCCCTCACAGGCTGCCCAGCAGAGCAACTGGCTGAGGCCCATGGTGTCAGTCCCGAGCACTGGACCACCCACCTGGCAGCCACTACAGGTCCCTGAAGTAGCGCTTGGGTTCCTGGACTAACAAGTCACATGGATACAGAAGCCTGTGCCTAAATGCTGCTAAGACACACAGCGTCTTCCAGACCAAGCGTGCTCTGCCCCAGCTTGCTAGGGGTCTTGGAGAAGACATTCACCCTCCTGAGCTGATTTGCCCTGTGAAGAAGGAGCAAACATTCAGAGCGGGCAGTTTCAGGAGCCCTCTATAGGGCTGCCACGTCCAATGCATGGTGTCCACCTGGGAAGTTCTATTCCAGAGCTTTTAAGAAACTATTTTTTGACCACTGACTGTTGACCTGCTGACTGCTGATATAAGCGGCTAGGACAACACCCAGAATCCCGTGGTGTGAGGTGCAGGAAACAGGGCTCCCAGTGCAAGCAGCAGATTCTTGTCTCTGTAGTGCCAGGTAGCAGCCTCAGTCTCCCCAATGTGCCAGCCCACAGCTACCAAACACATAGCTAGAGGACCCAAACTGCAAGAGGCAGAGTCAGGAAGGGGCCCTGGGAGACGAGACAACCTCTCCAAGTCCAGTCCTCCCTGCGGATCCACACTGCCAGCAGCGCAGCTGCAGCTCAGACTAATTCCAGGTACACTCTATAGGTGGCATCATGCTACTGGAAATGGCCTCCGTGGAGGGCGAGGCTGTCTCCGCAGCATCTTCTGGCGGCGCTGGGGAGTGGAGGCAGAACTGGCACTGACACAATGCACATTGCACCTCTGGAAAGCTGTACCCCAGGGGCCGCCTGGATGTGCGCAGGAACACAGTGTGTGTTATCTCCAGGGTCTCGGTGGTCCAGGTTCTCAGGCTTCTCCAGGGCCATCCCGGGAACCCAGTGAATCTGCTGTACAAGAGTCTCTTCTGCCTGCTGCCAGTGACCACAGACAGGGAAAAGCCTCAGTCTGCATTCTGTCTACTGAGCAGGCTAACTGGAGATCTACAACAGCATTTCCCGGCAAGGAGTCGCTGTGCCCTGGGCTGGTCGGAAGACCCCTGCACCCAAACACAGTACCCAACCTCCCAGCTGAGGGCCATTCCCGCTGTCCAGACCCTTCTCCTAGGGTGGCCCAAACTCCCTTCAGGCAGGCAGAGGGACCAGCCAGAAGTAGGGAAGGAGAAAATAAGCAGGTGGACCAGCCTGTTGGAGGTCTTCAGGAAGGCAGGCAGCAATGCTACAAGCAAGCTGATACCATGATACAAGCAATGATACAAGCAAAGCTGCCGGATGTCCAGAGGCCCCTCCCTGGGCCAACTGCCTCTTTGGCAAAGACCTCCTCCCTGAACCCTCCTCCTCCGGGAGCAGGGCTTTCCCAGTCCTGCCCAGGCGGTCCAGTTCTGCAGCTGGGTGAACCAGGCCAAGCCCGTCAGCAGGGGGAGACTGTCAGGAAGCAGGGCAAGCAACGCCTTAGGAAGAGAGAAGAAACTGAAACACCTCTCATCTCTCCCTCCCACAGCCTGGCCGGCTTCTGCTGTGCCACATGGCCCGCAGCCTATACGTCTTGTGGCCCCTACTCCTGCCCGCACCGCGGCGCCAATTGCAGCATCCACCCTTTTCGCCCTGGCCCGATACCTAGACCAGGCCTGTGCCAAGGGGTCAGGAATAGGGCTCTGGGTCTCAGATGACAGCTAGACAGACCGGGCCTAGAAAGACAGCTGGAGGGGTCCTGAACCCACAAACCAGAAACCATCTTCCTTCTCCTCAGGCTTTGGGGTTGGTCTCCTTAGATCCTAAGCCTCTGCGAAAACCCAAGGCGGATTCACTCACGTTTTTTTAAACAAAAGCAATTAGATTTCAATCCTGCTTCATTTGCATTTGCACCTCGGAAACGGGTGGGGGAGGGAAAGCAGGAGGGAAGGAGGGGGAGCCTGGCTGGCGTGCGGCACCTCCTGAGCGCCGCA
>NW_022900935.1:62741331-62743692 GCF_012274545.1 Fukomys damarensis
CCCTGGCGTCCCCGCCTCTCGCCGAGGCACCCCCTTCTTGCCTGTCCCCCTTTTCTGCCTGCACGCTTTCCCCAATTTCTCTTCCCGAGGGCGTCCCCTCTCCGCCCCCCCATCATCGTTCTCCCGCGGCCAATCGGCCTCTCCTCGCTCCCGAGGTGCACACACTCCCACCCCTACACCCCCTCCGCAAACTCAGCGAGCAACGCCGAGGAGCGGGAAGGCCCGGATGCGGGAAGAGAGCTGGCATGTGTGTGCGTGTACGTGTGCGTGTGTGTGTATACCGCACTCGCCGCTGCAGCATCAGGTCCGCGCACGCACGCACGCACGGGGCTTTGGGAACGGTCCGAGCACCCACCCTCCCCAGTCCCCCCCCCATCGGGGCAATTAGCTGCGGAAGAAATGCGCTTGCGGGGTTAGGGACGTACTCAGCCCCAGCAGCCCTAGGTACTACCAAATTAGCATCTCCCAGGGTGTCCCTTCGGGCTGGGTTTCTGAATGCAATCATGATAATGATGAATCGATGTCTCATTTAAAGGTTACTTTAAAAACCTGCCAATTGTTGAGGAAAAAACCCTACGCGCAGGAAGAAAAATGCCCTAGAAGAGCCGCTCTCAGGTTGACAGGCAGAATTCAGTGGAGCGACGGTGGCGGGAAGAAAGGTCAGGTGCCCGGCCCTGGGCCCACCCGCAGGATGGGAGCCGGAGGAGGGAGAAGGCAGCGCTATGTCGCTGTTCCTCTAGGGACGGGACTCCCAATCACAGCCGACTCCCGCCGAAAACTCGCGCATCCAGGGGCGCATCGCCCCATCCCCCACGCGCAGAGTCGCGCACGCGCACGCACGCACAGGTGTCCGGCTGACCCCTCCCGAGGCGGTCGCCAGTCCCTTCGCCAGTGTTCTAGAGACGCTTTAGTGGCTGGAACCATCCCCTCAGTGACCCGCTCCTGTCCCGAGGGGACCCAAAGGTGACAGTTAAGACAATGGGCGCTCTAGCGCCCTGGGCTCTTCGCCTGGGACGGAGATCGCCTCTAGGCTGCAGCCTCCCGGTGGCGCCCAGCGATGCCCCCTACTGGGCGGCCGGAGCCTAGAATGAGGCGCAGGTGGGGGGTCACTCCAAGGACCCCCCTACTGTGGGGGATGGGGGAAGGACGCGATGACCCGCGTGACTTCCTCTGGTCTCGGGCATTCTCCCCCTCCCTAGCTCTCCCTCCCTCCAAATCTGAAATTCCTTAACCTGGTCCCTCCCGAGGAAAGGTGGCGGGAGCGGGCACTGCCCGGGATCTCCGTTGCGAAATTGGGGAGGGCACTTGCGGCTGGTTCGAGTTAGCAGCGGCCGCCTCTTCCTCCTCCCTCCCCCTCCTCCAACTCCTCGCCGTTCTGCGGAAGGAAGCGCTGTGGCCTCAGCGGCCTTTGGTGCTGTCACGCATCCCTCCGTGACCTTAGCTGAGATTTGCTGCCTCACTGCTCTGCCTAGCAGACAGCAGTTTCCCTCTTCAGTAGGGACCGCGGGTGCTCCCGGGGCGCGGGGTTGCCCGGATCTGCGCCCAGCTCCGGACCTCCGCCCTGGAAGAGGTCTTCGAACCCTGGAAACGCGGGTACAGCTCTCGGCGCGAAACCCACCCTGCCCCGCGCCTGCCCACGCCCACTTAACAGGTCGTTTATAACACAGTCCCATCTCCAAGTTTCTCTGTGCTTAAATCCATGGAGACCTTCGCCCAGTTGGGGGAGGGAGATGCGGAACCACAGACGTCTTAGGACTTCTCCCCAAACCGAAGGTGTTTCCTTAAGTGCGCCTTTCTCTACTCTTAAGCCCCATAGGCAAAAGCTGTTCTCAAACCTGAAAACTCCTTTCCCTGACCTGTTAGCCCCAGGTCCCTGGCCCCTGCCCTTATTCCTGGAACTTGAATTTTCCACTTGCTGCCGGTGAGATAGCCAGAAGAATTCAGAACGAGGTTGGCCGGAAAGGTGACCAAGAAACTTGCAGATGGGGAAAAATAAAGTTCCCAATCCAGACACACCTCTTCCTAGCCTCCCGGCCAGCTCTGAGCCTGGGTTCCTTGGGGCTGGGGAAGGTGGGAGGTACAGATTTATTAGGCTCTGCCAAATGGTCCCAACTTCTGAGCTTAACCCCACCCACGGAACCTCTGTTTCCACTTTTCGTTTATTCCTCAGCACCTCAGCCCTACAGCTCCTGGGGCAATTTCTCCTTCGCCTGGATTCGCCCTGGCCCTGTCCTGAGCCAGCGCCCTTGTCGGGGTCTCCAGCTTGCTCCGCACACCCCTCACTGAACCCTGGGTTCCCTTTGGCGTCCGGAGAAGGGTGCTTGTGCCCGGGGCCGGGGAGCGGCGGGCGCCCGCGGCTCT
>NW_022900935.1:62743721-62744096 GCF_012274545.1 Fukomys damarensis
CTCTTGGCACCTGCTGAGCTGCCGACGAGGCTGCGGTTTATGGCGCCTAGGATCCACCGGATCTTCTCGGCGGAGTTCCGGGCTTGGGTCGTCTGGTAGTCGGTCACGCACACAACCTTTTACTTATTTATTTACTTATTATTTATCTATTTTTCTGCGGGCGCATTATAGCTGGCCATCCCCTCCCCAGTGCCGGAGAGCGGGGACGGCGATCTCTAGATAGGTGGGGTTGCTTGCGCTCACCGAGGTCAACACCCTTTTAGCATTTCCCCCACCAGGGCGCCGTGACCTCGCGAGGGCACCAGGCACGCGGATGGGGGTGGGGGACAGACCCCAGCGCCCCTTTGGCACGGTCCCCCGCCGCCCCCACTCTGT
>NW_022900935.1:62745212-62746045 GCF_012274545.1 Fukomys damarensis
GATAGGGTCGGGGGTGTTACCAGTCCTGGAGCCCCGCCACCCCCTTGTAACGCCAACCTCGTGACCTCGCCCCCCCTCCCAGGAACCAAGGAGGAAACCGCAGCGTGAGCGGCTCTCGAGACCCTCTCCCTGCCCACCAGCAGCTGCAGACCCGAGAGATTCAGTATTCCATTTTCTGGATGGCAGCGCTGTCGCTCGGTCCCCCAGCCTGCTCAGCCCTTTCCCTCCACGTCCTGGGATTCCTACTCCAGACCTATGGGGTGGTCGGCAAGACACCCCTTCCTTTGCTCAGAACACCTGAAGAGCCTAGCGCCTCCCAGCCTACGCGTCTCCCTGGTAGGGAGTTTGCTCCCCAAGATTCCATTTTCCTATCTCCAAGTCCCCAGCGCCTGGCGGTGGGGTGGGAACTCCAGGGGTTCCCAACACCCGTTGGATTTCATCAGGGCTGCCACCCCCTCCCCTTTCCACCTGCCCTGGACTCCCCATTGCGGGACCAGCTCTCCCGGAGTGTCTGACTACAGGGAACGTGGTAGCTGAGGCAGCTGAATCTGAAAGACGAAACTCAGGTGACTGGTATAAGGTCACTTTCCAGGTTATGGCAGCGCTGTCTTTTTCCCGCCCCATCCGCAGGGCCCACGTCCGTGGGGCCCCGGAAGATCCCTCCCCCGAGTGCTGAGGGTGGGGAGCAGTGGGCTTCTGGTCCACACCTGAAAGCTGGCTTTCCACAATCCCAAGCCCCGCTGTCCCTCTAACTCCCTGGTCAGAAACAAAACGCCCCGGGGGTGGCCTCTCCACCGCCGCCCCGCCGGGCGCAGTCCGCAGGGCTCGGGAGC
>NW_022900935.1:62746111-62757631 GCF_012274545.1 Fukomys damarensis
GGGAGCCGGCTGGCCGCGTGGATTCCGAGCCGCTCCGGAAACCCGTCTGACCACTTCGCGAGTTGCCCAAGCCTCCCTCGGCCGGCTCCCAGGGTGGGGTGAGCCGGGCTGGCCGCTTGGCTGCCTTGCGCTGCAGGGAGGCGTACAGAAGGCTGTTGTCAGACGAGGAGACCGCCGCGCGGGCCTCCGGCCGTCCCATCGGATCATTCCCATTTCAGAACCCGCCTTCCGACAGGCAGAGTCCTGCCCTGCGCTCTGCCGGGCTGGTGCGCACCCGCAGAGGTGCCCATTGCCCTGGAGGCGCTTACAGTCGGGTGCACATTGAGCCAAACCTGGAACAGAAGCACAGGCCATTAGAAGGCAGCCAAGCCGCTGGGGAGGTCGCACGGGGTCACGCAAAGTTGCTCCATGAGACTGAGGGTGCTGCAGACTGCTTTGAGGGGACCTTGGGCTGGAGAGGAGGGAGGTAGGCATGGGCAGCATCGATGCTGGGCAGCAGTGGGCGTGTGGGCATGTGCACGTGTTTGAAACGCTCTATGAACAGCTCTCCAAGTGGCTAAAGGCAAGCAACTGTGTCTCCATGTTCAGCCAGAGGCCCCCTTGGGTGGAAACCCCTTCGGAGACAGGTCCCAGCCCCTGCCTAGTGACCACTGTGCAGTGTGGCTGTCCAGCCTGGGGTGGGACGTGATGGTGCCTGATGACCAGGCTGCCGTGGTCTCCACCAGGCCGGGGGTTGGGGGCTTTAAGAGTGCAGATCTGCGGCACGGCCAGGCTGAGGGATGATGGCCAGACGCCAGACCTCTGCGATGTCTGCGGGCTCCCTGGACTTGGCCGAGGAGGAGGAGGAGAAGGAGGAGGGGTGGGCAGGCGCCCAGCTGGAGAATGCCACTCTCCAGGGCTCTGTTGGGTGCTGGGCTGGAACCCATGGAGCCAGTTTTAGGGAATCCTTAGGGCCAAGATGCAGCCCAGAGCCCTCCTCTTATCCCCACCCGCTTTCCAGTGCACATTGAGCTTCTGGGGGCCAGAGAAGGGAGTCAGCACTCCCTGGCAGTCCAGGTGACAGGTGGTATCCTCCTGGACCAGCTTGCTGGCTTCCAATCCACCTCCCCCTTAATCTGGGGAGGAGGCACCAAGGTGAGCTGTCAGGGCATGCGCCTCCCCACTCCTGGCATCCGTGCTGGCTTAGGCCTTCTAGGCCAGGGTGAAAGTCATAAAAAAGAAGATGGGGTGGGGTGGAGTAGAGAGATAAGCAAGAAAGGCCAAGGCACATTCATGCATTCACTGGATGCACCTTGCACCAAAAGCTGTGTAGAGGCTGACTTCCCTCCTCCAGGCACAGGAGATGAGTGGGAGCCGAGGGTGAAGCTCTAAGTAGAGGGAATTGGGCCCTGGCAGAAGAGGGTCAAGAGTCACTTCTGCCAAGGCTTCCTCGAGCTTAGAGCCCTGCCCAAGGGCACGACTGCCCTGGCTGGGAGAGCCAGCAGGACCTGGGGACTCCCAGGCCCATTCGGGGTTGGGAAATCCTGGAGGGACCAGCTGCTGAGGGAGAGGCTGACCTGAATGCTCTGGGGCTCAGCCTCCTGGGAGATTGCAAATTTCCAGGGACCAAGCCAAAGGCAGCATGGCCCACCCCTGGGTCCAAAGGCCAGCTCTGTGGGGCCTCAGCTTCTCCAGACCTTGCTTACCTGGTTTACACAGCAAGACCCGTGGGAAAAGAACACATCTGTGTGGCAGTGTCCCGTGGAACCCGTGCCACTGTGACTGTGAGAATCCCCAAGGCCCGCACTGAGGGAGAGAGGAAGGCCCTGTCACCAGCACAGAGGCAGAACGGCCAGCCAGGACACCCGTGTCACTGAGCATGGACCTCTCCCCCTCTTCTGCTCCCTCCTGTATCTGAGCTTCCATCCTTCCTGGGCACCCTCTCCGTGCTAGCCCAGCGCGCAGCGGCTTGCTCGCTTGCTCCGGGCTAGCTAGGGGTGTCCTTGTGAGTCACAGAGGCCTGTCTTCTGCCCTCATGGAGGCTACAGCCTCGGGCATGAGAAGGAGGCCCTGGAGAAGCGCTGTCAAGGGGAAGCACTGGGTGCTGCTCACAGCCTTCACAGAGGTTTCCAGGGGCTGGGGCTGGAGTTGCCTGACCAAGTTGGCCTTCTGGCTCTGGAATTATATTTTTCTTTTTTCTTGGTAATGGAGATTAACCCAGGCCCTTCACACTGAGCTACATCGCCAGCCCTTTTTATTTTTTAATCTTCAGACAGGGTCTCACCAAGTCCTTAGATTGCCCAGCTGGGCTCAAACTTAGGCTCCTCCTGCCTCAGCTTCCCACAGTGCTGGGAATACAGGCATGTACCAGGCTTGGCTGTGGATTTATAGGGCAGGCAGTTCCAATGCAGGGATGTGACCATAACTGGAGCATTGGTGAAACGGCCACGGAAGCAAGAAGGACTGTTAAGGAAGTGAACAAATAGCCTCTGGTCCACTAGTGATTTGGGGAGACTTTAAAGAAAACCAGGAGTAGGGCTGGGGTCATAGCTCTTTGGAAGAGTGTATGCTTAGCATACACAAGGCCCTGGGTTTAAGCTGGAGCGCCCTCTCCCCAAAAACCTCAGGGGCCAGCAGAGGAGTGAGTTCTAAGTCTGCTGAGCAGACAAGGGTCTGAAGCCTCTGCTGGAGGCTGCCCTATGGCCAGGAGCACCTTGGGAGGCCTGGGGCCGGCAGGCTATGGCAGTTGTCGGCCAAGATGGGAACAGACTGGCCCCCTGCCCTGCCTCACCTGTCTTCCGTGAGCTTGGACCTCACAACCAGCCTGGAGGGGCCAGGCTGTCCCTCCCTGTGGTGTGAGAGTAGGGCTCCAGGTTCCAGGCATGTTTCTGATGGGAGGGGTTCCTGTTCCATCCAGATTCCTGCTGTGGGGGCCCCAGCTCCATGGACCTAGGCTCTGCTCTGCCACCCAGTGACTGTGTGAGCCCGGGGCCAGTAACCTGGTCCTCCAAAGCACCCATTTCCTTGTTGGGGTAATACTAATACATACTTAAGTCACTGCAAGGATTAGATGAGAGAAAGCCTGCCAGAGAAAGCCTCAAATCCTGCCTGGTTCAGTGGGTGAACAGTCGCCATCCTGAGTGGCGGTCAGGAAGAGAGCGTGCAGGTACCAGGCAGCATTGTGCATGCCTTCCTGGATCCAAGCTGACAAGGAAACTCGTGAGAGAGGGCTGGGTGCTGCTTAGGCATAGCATGCATGTGCTCCTGCACATACCTCAGTCTTTCAGACACTGTGCAGCTATGAAGGGGAAGGATGATGACAATGAGGCCACCGGCCCAGCAGGAGACAAGATCCGTGGGTGGGGAGATGGGACAGGGCTCCCTGTGGGACAGTCTGGATGCTGAACCCCACCTGGTCACTTGTTGGGAGCTCTTGGCCCGCACCGGAGGTGAATTAGGGAGCATCGCGCTTCCTCACCCAAGTTAATCTCTGGGCAGCTTTGTGCCTGCAGGGACCAGGGAGGGACTCAGGATTCCTTGCACTGTGCTAGTTAGAGAAGGCAGAAACGACTCTTCCACTCTGGGCTCCCAGGGGCCAGGAGAGCTAGCCACCTCCGTGTCGGGACAGAAAGAAACCAGCCGCCCATGCCTCTGGAGGTGCGTCCAGAAGGCCCACTCTGGACAGCAGTGCTCCTATGTCTGACTGTTCACCCACCACTGTCTTGAGGCCAGGAATCTGGGCCACCAGGTCACAGGTTGTTCTCTTCCTATGTCAGCAACCCATGTGGAAAGCACAAGGCACAGTCCACACAA
Organism: Fukomys damarensis; assembly: GCF_012274545.1. Taxonomy (NCBI): domain Eukaryota; kingdom Metazoa; phylum Chordata; class Mammalia; order Rodentia; family Bathyergidae; genus Fukomys; species Fukomys damarensis. The sequence goes on from NW_022900935.1 coordinate 62,749,904, forward strand.
AGAGATGGCCTCCCTATGAGGGACCAGCGGGGCCCAGGTGGAGGCACCGTTTCCTATCTCTGCCCAGCTGGGTGGCAGCAGGAGCAGATCAGGAGAGGTTTCCAGGGTTAATATGGTTCCGACGCCAAGAATCGAGGTCCAAGCTGGTGAACTGGATGGTGTGCATATGTCCCTGTGACACTTGTGAGGGTGTTGAGCTTCTGGCCATGTCAGGAGGGAGGCCTGATGGCAGTCTTTCTACTTCGTCTTTGGAGCAACTCCTTGGCTTGGGCTCTGACTGCGTTGGGGAAGGGGCCGGCTGCACTTGAGTTATTCTCTCTGGCGGACCCAGACAGGGATTGCTCAGGATTTCCGGAGGGTTCCATATAACCAGGGACCTCAACAACTAGGGAGCAACTTTTACCCTGTCCCTTGTCATGCCACTAGACCCCACAGTCTTTGTGGACTGTTTCCTGTTGACCCTGCCCCTTCCCCTTTATAGCTGGGAAAACGGAGAGGGAGAGAACAGAGAGGCACTATTCTCTAGCATGACCCAAAATCAGAATGAGAACGATGCGGTCAGTGTGGAGAGGGGGAGCCAGGGCCCAGGTGTGCTTTGGTTTTGGAATTTTCACCAGGAGCATAATTGAGAATTTCTGGGGCCCACGTTATCATCTGGAGGTGGCCTCATACCTGGCTTCATTGCAACAAAATCATTCACCCCTTCTAATCTGCCCTTTCCAGATAGAATAAAAATACCAGAGTCACTAAGCAAGAATGTGCCGTGACCAGCCTGGTGGACAGGGCTGAGGGGGGCTTGTAGGACATAGTACCCTGCTGCCTCTAACTGCCACTGCCTGCATCCCCTCTCACTTGGCCCTGTGAGCCCATTTCCGAGAAAATGTCCCTGTACTGGGAACCGTCCCCTCCGTTCTACGGCAGAGAGGAGCAGGATGTCGCTTCCTTTTTCCTCCTCTCTCCTTCCCTCCTTAATTCTCTTCCACCCTTCTTTCCTCCTCCCCTCTGACCTCCCTCCTTGCCTTCCTTCCATAAATAGCTCTGGAGCCCCTGTCAAGTTCTAGTTGCTGAGAACAGAATGACAGGCAAGACATAGAAGGACCACAAGGACATGATCTCATGGTGTTTACCTTCTCCCGGGGAGGCAGACAAGCAAACAAAATAATTTCAGATAAGGATACCTGCTCCAGAGAAGAACAGCGGGGTAATAACCTGGAATCTACTTTAGGCTAATGGTCAGGAGCAACTTCTCTCAAGAGGTGGCATTTAGGAGACCCAACAGCAAGAGAGCCAGGGGGAGCCCTGGGGCCCCAGCCATGAGCCCCCAGGAGTACATCTGGAGAGGGCAGAGCAGCTGGCACACACAGCCAGGTTTGCCCAGCTTGCTAATCCTTCTTTTTCTGCCACATCCTGCTTCCTCTCTTGGCCAAAGAGTAAGGTTGGGCTGAGCTGTGTGGTGGGAGGAGCGAGACTGGTTTGTCCTGGACTGAGACCCTCCTGGTGCAGGGTGGACCCTCGTGGCCCCACCCTCCCCAACCCCACTTATGAGGCTCCAGCGTTCAGGGGTTCAGGGTGGTGGCAGCTGCAGGAGGGCCATGGTTTCCTGCTGGGCTCGGTCCACCAGGCTCCAGGGCCAGCACCTGCTCCTAGCCCCTGGGGGCAGCTCCAAGGACTACTTTCACAATGTCAGCCTAGCACTTTTACCAACTTACAGAAAAGTTGCATGATTAGTAAAGAATTTCCAAATATTCTTGAACCGGATTCACTGAGCACATTTGCCCTGTTCAGACCCCACCCCCCATATATACAGTTTTTCCTATTAGTTATTTTCTGAACTGAGAGTGCATCTGAGGTCTTGTGCCTTGATACTTTAGAGCAGTGTGGTCCCTAAGTACAAGACATCCTCTTTCTCAACCATAGCAGTTGCCAGAATCAGGGTGCTTACATCTGTCCAATGCTGTTGTCTTGCCCATAGTTTACTCAAGTTCTGTCAATTCCTCAATAGTGCTTTGTAATTATTTTAGTTTAGTTTAGGTTTGGGGGGGTACTGGGGTTTGAACTCAGGACCTTGCGCTTGCAAGGCAGGCACATTGCCACTGAGCTAAATGCCCAGCCCTAGTTTAGTTTAGTTTTTCCTGTTTTCTAAGAGCCGAACCTGTACTGCAAACCGCATTCAGCATCCTGTCTCTGTAGTCCCCGCCACGCCGGGGCAGGGCCCCTGCCTCCCTCTGTGTTCCTGAGCCTCTGCTTTGGAACAACACCTCTAAAGCTCTTTGCAGCCAGTCAGGCCATGCGCTTCCGGCCAAAACCCCACTGACCTTATGTCCTTCTCAGTGCACCAGCACAAGGTCCAGACATAGGCCCATCTCCACAGTGGAGAAGTTTGCTTTGACCCTCTCTAACTCTGGGTTTTATAATCTCTGTTATTCCCAGCACAGAGGTACTGGCTGGCCCTTGTTTCTCCCCACCTTGTCTGTTTCCTGCTGTCACTTGCTTCTCTCTCAGTTTCTGTTGGGAGCAAGCTCCGATCCTCTTCCCCTTCCCTCTGGTCTCCTACTTTTGTCTCTCTATCTCTCTTTCTTTTCCTTGATCTGCTTTTTACTTTTTTCTTTTTTTCAGTACTGGGGATTGAACCCCAGGTCTTTACACTGAAGTGCATCCCATCTTTTTTATCTTGAGATAGGTCTTGGTACATTGCTAAATTTCCCAGGATGTGGCTGGGTGTGGTGGCACCCACCTGTAATCCCAGCGCTTGGGAAGCTGAGACAGGAGTATTACCGAGAGTTCGAGGCCAGCCTGGGCTAACAGCGACTTCTAGGCCAGCCTGACCTACGTAGCGAGACCCTACCTCAAAAAACTTTTAAAAACCCAATCAATCAATCAATCAATCAATGGCCCAGGCTGGGCTCGAACTTGCAGTGTTCCTGCCTCAGACTCCCAGAGTGCTGGGATTACAGGTGTGCACCACTATGCCCGCTGCTTGGTTTGCTCTTCTCCTGGCTGTTGCCTCCTCCCTTGGTTTTGGTCCTGTCTCACCTCTTGTGGGTCCCTCTAAAATGCTTATTTGCCCTGAGAGTAAGAGCCATGTGGCAAGCCATTGATTAAGCCACAGCTGGTCACCTCCATAGATGTAACCCCTTGCTTGGGCTTCTCTTTTATGAAGAATGAAAGGGAAATAAGCAGAGAGCCCTTGGAGGGCAAGACATTGGTCGTATCACATCTACGTAAGGCTGGGTCTCGGGGGCTCCGGAGAAAGGCACACTGCAGGAAAGCTCCTCTCCCACACCCCAGCCACCTCCAGCCCACATGCCGGGCCCCTCCCACAGAAGGGCACCCAGACCCCAAACTCCCCTCTAGACCTGGGGCTGAGGTTCTCTGTGGCTTGGCCATGGCTGAGTAGATACCATCTTTGTGCCAATTCAAAGCCATCTGAAAATGTTGAGGTTGGCAGGTTTCTTGCCACTTTGGAGAACCTGTGGCCCACTGTGGCCTTCATCCATGCTCAGTGGTCACCGGGTTGGAGGAAGCCCAGACCCTCATGTCTGCTCTCCAGATTAGGTCCCAAATCACAGTCGGGAGTAAAAGCCAGACTGGCCCACTCCACCAGCTGTGCACGGCTGTGCTGTTCGCTGCCACGGCAGTGGACTCTGAACGGCGTTGTCATCATTCCTATCAATATAGCCAGTCATCTGGCAGGCCACCTGGTAGACACTGTTTCCGGCCATGACATCAGCAATCCACTTTGGTTCTCCCTCTCTCTCTGTCTCTGTGCGGTGCCAGGGATTGAACTCAGGACCTTGCCTTTGGGCGGGGGCTCAGTTCCCTGTTTGTGAGTGAGGGGTGTGAAAGAGAAGCTCCCTGGCCCTCTTCTCCCTGTGCTTCTGAGAGCCCGCAGCGTACACTGACGGGCCAGCCCTTTCCTTCCAGACACCCAGATGGCTCATCCGCCCTCCGTGGCGCTTCTGCTCTGGCCTCTGTCGGGCACGATCATGAAGATTATTTGGTGTGCTTGTTTCTTTCTGCCCTCCTGGTTCCTCTGCGGACATCTGTCTTCATTTATGGAATGAAACATCACTACTAAAGAGCAGCATGAAGCAAAAGACAGCGAAAAGAAGCATTCCTGGCCACCTGGCTTGTTCTTCCTGCTGGCCCAGGGCTGGGCAGCACCTCCTCCAGTCCAGCTCCACAGCAGCAGGGTTGGCCAGGAGCCGGGTAAGGAGCAGCCAGGAAGCCAGCGCCACCCTCTGCTGTGCCTCTTTGGGTGCCACAAGCCCAGGGGATGTCAGGGCCGTGAAGGCCCAGGGAGCTCACACTGCATCCAGCCCTCTCACTTATAGATGAGCGAACAAAGCCCCAGGCAGGGGTCATGATGGCCAGAGCCAGCAGAGTAGGAAATGAATCCCAAGGCTCATGACTTCCACTCCACTTCACTGCTCCTTCATCTGCCTCCCTTGGATTCTCAGCTTGCAGGCTCCATAGCTCCCATCCCCAGACCTGTTGGCAGACAAGAGGAATAACTCATGTGAGTCAAAAGCAATTTGCAAACATAAATAATTTCCAATGCCAGGAGAGGAGACAGTGGGTAGGTACACGGGAGGCTGAAGAGAGTGGAGCTGGTCCAGAGACGCCCTGGCTCTGCCAGTCCTTCCTGCCCCCTCCTTGGTGCGGGGGGGGGGCCTGCGCACCATAAACAAAGTGGTGGGGGGAACAGAATAGCCAAGGGATGTTCCCTTCTGCTGTCCGCAGGAGGGATTCTGCTTTGGGGCTTGTCCTGCCCCACCCCCAAGTTTCTAGTTTTGTAACCTCACCTTCCTTAGAGGCTCGGGAAGAAACGAAGTTCCTCAGCTTGTTTTGGAACACCCCGGGCCACCGCCACCTCCGTAGGGCCTGCCTTTCCTAGCCCGTGACCCCTAACAGCACATAGCCTAACAAAGACCGGCTGGCTCGCCATTATCTTGTGGCTATCACATCAGCCCAGCCCGAGTCTTGTTCCAGAGGAGCCTCTCAAGATTGTCCTGCCCCTCCCAGTGTGGGTGCTGCCCTGCAGGATCCAGGCAACTCCCAAGACAGCTCCAGTCCATCCCATCCTTTGTGTGTGTGTGTGTGTGTGTGTGTGTGTGTGAGAGAGAGAGAGAGAGAGAGAGAGAGAGAGAGAGAGGGAGAGGTGTCCGCTCCTCTCTGACAGCCCATGCCTCCTCTTTGGAGAGGTGTTTGAGGATGCTGGCAGGAGTGAGCGTGGAGCTGGTGTCATTTTGGAAATCCCAGAGCACTAACCACACCTTTCCAAAGCCCACCCCAAGAGGCTGTCTGAAGCAGAAAGAAACAATGAGAAACCAGATACCATGGAATTAGTGAAGAATTTCTCAGATGAAACAGGAAAAGGAGGAAATCCAGGGGGGGTTTACGTGACACCTGGCGCAGGTTGAAAGGATCTGGGGCCAGTTGTTGGCAATATTAAACTCCAGGGTGGGTTGGAAAGGGTCTTCACCTGGGCAGAAGTGGGAGGTGATCCAGTCAGACACACACACACACACACACACACACACACACACAACACGGCACGCATGTGCATTGGGAACACCTTTTATTAATGCCAGCCCTCTACCCCAACCCATATTTAGAAAATTGCAGCACTTGGTTAAGAGTAATAGCCGCAGCCAACACTTAGCAGGCTCTTACTTTGTGCTGGGCCTTATCCATACAGTTCATGTGAAGACCGATGTGTCCGCCACTCTGAGCCTGAGGAGTATTTCACAGGATGAGGTGGACGCCCTGCTATGGGGAAATGCGATGCCCACTGCCTGGCCGATAGAGGAATTAAACCCGAGTCTTCCTGGAACGTACTCCAGGACTTATCCTTGGGGTCTGTTTCCCTAAATTCAATTACTGCATAATTACCTGGAGTCCCCTGAAATTCTCACAGATGTATGAGGCTGAGGAGCGAGGGGGTGGTGGGACCCCAGAGCAGCTGCGCCGCCTGTCTACTCGTGGCTCCTTGTGGCTGTGGGGAGCCGAGCTGCTGAACACGGAACTCCTGGGGCAGAGCTGGGCCTTGGTCTTGTGGATGATGTTAGTGGCTCACAGCACAGAAAGTGAGGTCCCTGCCTCAAGTCCCTACCACACACACATGCACACACACTCACAGACACACTCGAGGGAGCTGGTTCCAAGGTTGCTCCGGAAGGACCGTAGATGCTGTGGGAGAACAGCGAAGCCCTTGGCACGCCTCCCAACCTGCCAGGAGCCCAGGGCTCTGCCCGGGGAAGACCAGAGATCCACAAACACAAGTAGGTAGCACCGGCACCCGACTGACAGTGAGAAGTTGGGGCAGGGAACCTACAGTGAATGACTTACTAGTTATGCAGCACAGGCCCCCAGAAAGGCTGGGATAGTCCATAAAGACCTCGAGGAGGGAAGGAGTCTCTGGAGATCCTCAGAACCCTGGAGACTAGGAGCAGTGGGCTACTGGAGAAAATGCAAGCTATGAATTTTTGCCTCTTTCTCCATAAACTGCTCTTTAATCTGGGTCAGGATAGCCACCAGACCTTTATGCTGTCCCTTGTGGAATAAGGACAGGACCTACCTCCTGGAAATGAGAGAATCCCCCTAAAGGGCCTGCATGTAATAGGCACACCATTAATGTTAAACTGTTATCATTATCTGAGAAGGGAAGAGGCGAGGAGAGAGGAGTCGGGTGGGGAAAGGGGTGGATCTCTGCACTAGTGGTGGCAGGAAGTAGAGACTTGGATCCAAGAATAACAGCCTTCAAGACAATTTCCTCCTGAGAGCCTTCACCTTCTCAGATGAGCAGCTAACAACAGAGGATCATATAGTGAGCTCATTTCAAAAAGCGTGAGGATTTGGTTTTGCCCCAGCACAGGCTTGCTCATCTGTACCTTGTCCTCATTCCTATCCCAATGTCATTCACAGCCTTCCAGGGCAAAACTGGAAAGGCCGAGTCTAAGGTCCTAGGGACATAAATAACCCATTCAGTAGCAACTGAGGCCCTAATGCAAAGGCTGCAGAGAGAGAGGAAGTGGCTCAGGACAGTGATTCAGAGGTAAACATTGCTGTGTGCCTGTCCCTTGGTCAAGCTAATGCCGCAGGCCAAAGCCGTTGGAGGAGGACGTTTGCATCTGACTTGGTATGTTTAATGTTCCCTGGTGGAAAAAGTAACCTGTGTGTTTACCTAGGGGGTATTCCAGAAGTGCTGGAGGCTGTCTCCTGACCCAGTTCATCCTCCCTAGCCTGGCTCAGTTTTCAAGGTAACTACGAAGCACACAGAAAAAGGTAAAAGCTTTTGGGTAAAGGGAATGGACACAGCAAACAGATCTGCTGTCCTCCTCTGTTCTAGAATTTTGCTGTTGAGTGCAGGCAGGAATGGGTAAAAGCCTCAATCCAGGAGCCCAAAGTAACCAAAAGACCAAGGGTCATATGCTAATCTTCTCCTACTTCTACATTTCCATGCCCAGAGAACTCCCACCACACCTGACCCTAATTTACAGCAACCCTTCTATACCACTTGTCCACATGTTCAAGGCCATTGCTGTGGTCATGCAGGACTGCTGGTTCTCAGCCTTCTGCGTCTGTCTCTTCTGTTGGACTCAAAGGTCCTGGCGGGCAGGAACTGGCCATGGTGACTTTTCAGGACTGAGACAGAGTTTCCAGGATGCCCAGCTAAATTTGAATTTCACCTAAATAATGAATCCATTGCTTTTTTTTTTTTTTTTT
>NW_022900935.1:62757687-62759781 GCF_012274545.1 Fukomys damarensis
TTTTTTTTTTTTTTTTTTTTTTTTTTTTTTTTTTTTTTGTACAGGGAATCAAACTCAGGACCTTGTGCTTGACCTTGTGCTTGTGAGGCAGGTGGTAGAACCAATGAGCTAAATCCCTGGCCCTTTCATTTTTTTCATTTTTTGGTACCAGGGATTGAACTTGGGCCCTTGCACTTGCAAGGCAGGCGGTGGAACCACTGAACCAAATCCCAGGCCCCACCTTAGATTTTTATTTGCTCAGTCTGCAACCCTACACCCAAAGCATGGAGTAGGCACTGAAGGGCTGAACTTGGCTCTTCCGACAGACAGCTGGGGAGGGGACAGGCTACAGGGAGGCTGCAGGCATAGTCTCACAAGAAAGGATCTTTGGAGAAGAAGGAATTGTGGTTCTAGCATGCAGGGTCAAGACTCCCACTTTCCTGGTCGTCCCTGAACCTGGCCTCAGAGAAGGTTTATGATCCTTTGCTTGTGATGTGCTGGGCAGAAGCTGTGGGGACCCAGGAGAGCTGGGGCTTTTGGGCTCTATCTCCAAGGCCCTTGCAGGAGAGACTCCAGTCCCAGTGGCAGGGCCCCTGCCCTCTGTTTTGTGCCTAGCCATGTTTTCCAAGGCCTGTACCCACAGTCCCTGGGAAAGAGTCCTGGGTGGTTCTCTGTACCAACCAGCCTGGTTCCAGAATCAGCACAGAACCACGATAAGCTATTAGCCCAACAGGACCTCCGGCGTGTCCCTCTGGGATGCTCAGTCCCCAGGGGGATAGAGTAGGACAATTCTGCAGGTGGCACCTGTCATGTCTACAGAGCCCAGTGAACATGACCCTCTTGGGACACAGTGAGTCTTGGGCACCACTCTGGTACCTGCACCCAACAGCCCCTGGAGCCAGGACCTCTTCCACTGCCTTCCTTCAGGCTTAGGGCTCTGCCGGGGACCACCCCCTAAAGGCCCTGCATCCAGGCCCAGACCTCAGGTCTCAGGCCACCTGCAGGCCATGCCTTTCCAGGAGTGTAGGTGGACTCCTTCCCTGCCCTCGGAGGGTGCCACCCTCGGCCTCCCTCCCCACTCGCAGGCACCAAGCTCACACCTGTCACAGCTGTGCAGACCTGAACAGGGGCTCCCCTATGCATTCTTTTGGTTCTCTGCAACTAGAAAAAACAGGGCCCGGAGGTCCCTGCCTGGCATGGGCCATTGTGTGACAGCCGTTGAAGGACAGAGCCAATCCTAGTGCCAAGTAGGAGGCCTGCCAGCAGCCGACCAGCCTCCTCCACTCACAAGGTGGCAAAGGGCACTCTACACGGAGGGGCTAGGGGCTGCTTAACTTGCTCTGAAGGGAGATTGGGGTGATGGGGGTGGTGGTAGGGACAACCCACCAAAGCCAGGGCTAGAAACTCCAAAAGGCTTTTAAAAAAGTGCCCTTCCCTCCCATCCGCTCCGCCGGTCCCCCTCCCCCACCGCAGCCGCTGGTGGCCTACAGCCAAGACTGGCCAGCACAGCGCCCCGGCTCCCGCCCTCTCGGCCTTCCTCTCCGACGCGGCTGCTGCCTTCCTCACTCTGGCCCTCTTTCCACCCCCACCCATTCTGAGCCTCGTCGGCCACTTCCGCCCGGCGCCCCGCACCCGAGGACCCTTCAGCCCTAGGTCAGCACACGGGACTTTGGAGCCCGGGCAGGGCCGCGGGCCCACCAGGTCCCCAGTCCTGCTGGATGACCCGGGCCAGGAGGAAGGGATTTGTGTCTGCAGAAATCGTCAGGGCCGCCGCATTCCCGGGTCGCGGCTTCCACCTTGGAGCCGCACCCCTCGGCCCCTCGGGGCCCTTAACTCCTTCCTCGCCCGCGACACTAAGCGCCCCGGCCTTGCCGCCCCAAGGGGCACCGGCAGCACCCCTCCTCCCCAGTCCTGCTGGATGACCCGGGCCAGGAGGAAGGGATTTGTGTCTGCAGAAATCGTCAGGGCCGCCGCATTCCCGGGTCGCGGCTTCCACCTTGGAGCCGCACCCCTCGGCCCCTCGGGGCCCTTAACTCCTTCCTCGCCCGCGACACTAAGCGCCCCGGCCTTGCCGCCCCAAGGGGCACCGGCAGCACCCCTCCCCTCCGGTCCGTC
>NW_022900935.1:62760010-62761046 GCF_012274545.1 Fukomys damarensis
GATGGGGTTCCTTCCGAGGACCAAGGCGGAAGTGAGGTTGGAGAGGGGTCGGGGGCCAGGTCACCGCCCCCAACTCCGACATTCCCTCTGCCCTATTCTCCGAACAGCGCAAGTGCACCTTGAACATCTCCATTTAATATTTACATTCAAGCAGGTAATAACTGGAAGCTTATAGTTTAGACATTTCTAGTAGCAGCAGGTTCTAGAGAGCTCGTTTAGCCTTTTAACAAACTTTTTTTTTTTTTTGCACATAGAAACAACACATCCATGTGTACAGTATCAAAAAATATATACCAAGGTTACTGGTATTGCAGTTCCTGGAGGGGAGGAAATGAAACCAACCGAAATACTGAATGAAGGGGAAGAAAGGTCAACAGAAAATAGTTTGTCATATAGAATATAACATGATCTAGAGGAAACTCCATAAATCTAGGTTTTTATATTTCAATATATAAATACCTACAAATAAATATATATATATCAGCCCGAATGGGGATGGTTGGGCCTTTTGAGTCAAACAATACATGTCAATAATAACCACCACGTACAAACGGGAGTAGAGTCAGCACTTGACAAGTTAGCACGGTTAAAATATAATACTATAACTCTGAGACGCCGTGCGCCCGGCCAGTCCCCGAGGTCCGCAGGGGAGGGCGCGCTCTAGTCGATGGGGCAGTGGGGGCGGACCGCAGGCACCGAGTGGATGGAGTAGACCCCGGCTGGCACCTCCGCTGGGATCCCATGGCCACACCGCGGGGAGGCTGGGCCACCAAGCTGGGCTGTTCTCGCTCGCCCGGCTGCCACAGCTCCTGTGGGGAGAGGGGAGCCCCTCAGGCTTCCGGGGCTCCCCCCCCAGGCGCGTCCCCTTCCGATGCCCCGACTACACCGTCACATACTCCTTGAACGTGACGGTGAGGCAGTTCGCGGTGACATCGGTGATAATTATATTTCCAAAGAAGGGCTTGAACTCACTCAGCGGTTCCGTGGGCTCGTCCTGGGCCTCGGCGGGAGGCTTCTCTGCGGCTGTCACGGGCGC
>NW_022900935.1:62761435-62765526 GCF_012274545.1 Fukomys damarensis
CGGCTTGGTGGTGAGCTGCAGGGGCTGATCTGGGAAGGCCTCCTTGGTCGGGGAGAGCTTTCGGGAGCTGCTGTCCTGGGGATGCGGGTCCCCCGGGCCCGGCGCCTCCTCCTCTCTCCTCTTGCAGGGCGTGTCAGTCTTCTTCTCCTCGGAGCCGCCAGTGGCCTTTTTAAAAGTCCTATCGGCTGGGGGGTGGCGCTCCTCCGGGGCACGCTTCTTGTGGCTGGGGGAGCGCGCCTCTCCCTCCGCCGCCTCGCCCGACTTGATCTTCACCGCCTGCATGCCGTTCTCCATGTACTTGCTCATCACGATTACGATGCGTCCGTTCTTATTCTTGTTCTTGACGATCTTCATCTTGCCCCCAATACCATTGCCTGCCACCGCCTCTTTGGGGGCTGGTGTCATTCCGTTGGGGGGGCCCTTCTCAGAGCCCTTGCCTGGAGCCCCAGTCGCCCCAGCCAGAGGCTTCACGGCCCCCAGGTAGCCCTTGGCCCCTGTGCCATGGGCCCATTTGTCCGGTGGGTGGCTCTTGGCGCCCAGGTCCGGGCAGGTGGGGCTGGGTGCCTCCTTGTGGCCACCCTGGTACTGCAGGTCATACATCTTGGGGTCCGGCTGGTAGGGGTGGTGTTTCTTGCTGTTCAGCTGATAGTAGTACTTGCCACTCTTGCCTGGTGGGGGGGGCTTACCTGCTCTCTCCTTGCTATGCGGCTGGTACTGGTGGTGCTTCTTGCTGTTGAGCTCATACTGGTGGCCCTGGCCCTTGCCCTGTGTGCCCAGCTCTAGCTTGGAGCGGTTATCAGCTGAAGAGTCTTGGAGTCCAGTCAGAACATTGGAGCGACGGGCAAAGGTAGGTACCTGAGAGGGAGTGGAATGAGGGAGATGCTGGACCCCACCATGCTCGGGGAGCACGGGCAATGCCCAACCCCAGGGGTCTGCAGGGTTGGGGGAACAGGGGAATTGGGAGGGGCTTGAGGGGATGGGGGGCAGCCATGAGTATTCACCTGCACCACCAGTGGCTTGGGCTTCGGCCCTCTCTTACGGTAACCCATCAGCTGCTCCTGCCGTTCCCTGGGGAGGGAACAGAGGGCAACATGGTTAGCCTAGGGGTCACTTCCCCAAACTTCAACAATGCCCCACCTCCGGTTTAAGGCAGTGGCCAGCAGTATGTGGGGTGGGGGGTGAAGAGGCAGAGGCAGCTGCACCCCTCTTTAAGCTGGCACCAGAGCTCATCTACCAAGGGTCTTCTGCGAAGGGCTCCCCACCTCTGATTCATCTATATCACCACAGCAGTCGGCCTGCGCCGGGAGGCAGAAGGGCGGCCTCACCACGCCCCACTGGGCAGGTACCTCTGAGTAGTGGGCACCGGGTCCAGGGAGAAGGGGCAGCCCAAACTGGGTGAGCCCTGACCTCGTCCCTCCCCATCAGAAGCACAGGATGCTAACGACCTCATTAAGATTCAGATAAGGAGAGAAGGCAGGCTGGAGAGAGAACTGGTTTCCTTAAAGGCAAGGCACTAAACAGGGGGAAGGGCTGCATCCTTATTTACACTGCAGCAAATGAGCCAATTAGGGGCTGGGGGTGGGGGCCGCCCTAGGGCCAGAGTCTGGCCAGGTTCTCAGCCACCTGGTGAACCCGCCCCCTGCACAGCACCGCCCAGGCTGAGCCAGTGGGCGGGACGGGGGCAGCGCAGAGAAGCAATGCCAGCTCGTTGGAGCGGGTTCCTAATTATTAATAAAGCCATGGGTGGGGGCACCAGGTCACTACAGCCGCCAGGGTTAGCCAAAGGGTGACCCACCTGAGGGTGACTGTCTCAGGCACTGCCTACTCCTCCATAGGAGAAGGAAGTAACCGTCCGCAGTGCCAAAGCGGCAGCACATTCCCAGGCCAGAGACTCACCCTCTAGCAACCCTAGACACCCCCCACACTGCCCCTACACTAATGCCGGGAGTCCCACCATGCCCTGGGGCCCGGGCAGGGGACTGACTCCAAAGTTGCATGGAATTGCAACAGCCTGCGTTTTAATTCTTTGGGGACCCATTATGCAACATGGCATCAGCCGCTGACATGGTTACAGGGTGTTGAACTCCCAGGTGGAGTTGGGGCAGGATCCCTGACAGACGCCCCCCTGTGCCGCAGGAGAGCAACTTCCCTGCCAGTCACTAGTTCTGTGGGTCTAGTTTAGTTTTAGCGCCAAATGTGCCACAGGAAATAATGCAAAATGAAAGGGGAGGAGGAATGGAAGGCTGTGGGGTGGCCAACTCTGAGGGCTGCTGCTGCTGCTGCTCCTCCCCTCCATGCCCTGCCCCCTTCACCCACTCCCAAACAGAACCACAGCCACCAGCGGTGAATCCAGCTGCAGCGTGATAAGCATCTGTGCCCAAGAGGATGAGCACCCACCCAAGAAGCCACCCTTCCACCACCAGGCAGCACCCAGCCCACACCTTTACCCACCACAGAACTTAGTAGGGTCATGAAGGGCAAAGGACTGTAGACAGCCTCTATGCCCTGTCATCCCCAGCTCCCTAGAGGGGGTGAGATGGGGGCTTAAGGCCTTGCCAACTCTTCTCCAGCCATCAACAGGTTAAGTTCAGTTCCATGACGTCTGGGTGGTTTCACAATGCCAGCTCCTTTGGAGCTGCCCTGCAAGGTGCTGGTGCCAAGCGGCCAGGGGCTGCAGGAAAGCAACACCTAGGCTCTGAGGGCCGGGACACAGGAGGAGTACAGGCAAAGCCTCGACCTTTCCAGGGCAGCTGCAGGGCCCCCCAGACACTCTTCCCACATTTTCCCCAAAACACAAGCCCTGTCTTCCCGGGCCCTGCCCCCACTCCCAAGCTACAGTAACCGCCAAGGACACTGGTTAGAGGCTGCAGCCTGGCCCAGCCACCACCACCCCCCTGCCGAGGCCCCACTCTGTGGGGTTGTTTCCTCTTGCCCCCTTTCCTGTCGCTAGGCTCCCCACTTTCCATTCCCAGATACAGTCACGGAGCGGGCAGTGCTGCAGGGGTTCGCTCACCTGTTCTGGAAGGCGATCAGCAGCCTGGGATCCAGGATGTTCTCCTCCGGTTCCCACGTGTTATATCTTGCAAAGGAAAAGGGAGGGGGACATGGGTAAAAAAAAAAAAAAAAACCGAGCCAGCTCTGCGGCCTCCAGGTGGGGAATGACATAAGGCCCTATTCTGTCTTCGTGAACCGAAAGTCATTTAGCTGTGGACGTGGAGGGTGCATTTCTGCAGGCCTGACACAGTCCCTGATACACTGCCTCCCCCAAGTCAAAATAAACACACAAGGGCAGGAAGAAAGAGGAGGGGTAAGGAAAATGAAACTAGCAGTTTATTTTGCAGTTGTCAAGAATTTTAAGCATGTTACTGCGACATGTTCCAAAGACACTATGCTCACAAGGAACCCTGCGTGCAAAGCAGCCGAAATGCAGAGTCGCGGTACCCCTCCTCCTCTCCCCAGCCCGGAGTCTCTGAGAGGTTTCAGCCGTTCTGCATTTGACCCCTAATCCGATAGCCAACAGCCCCGCGGCCCCCCTACACTCCCTCGACGCCCAGGAGCCCGCTGTCACGAGCAGGCAACCCCCAAATACTCGGCAACACAAAAATATGCCTCTCTCTGTGTGTGTGAGTGTGTGTGTGTGCGTGTGCCTGCGCGTGTCTCCATCCGGTGCCTTCGCATTTCAAATTAAAGAAAAAAATTCCCCACCAAAAGCGCCGCAGTGACAGTTCCCAACATTTTCTGCCTTTTTTCGTCCCCTCTCTGCACCACTAGGAGGGAGAAGGCACACAATTGCATTTTCGTCGCTTTTTAATTTTTTTTTTTTTTTTGGTTTTGCAATATGGAGCCGTTCGGTGGAGGGAAAGGGGAAAGGAGCCATTTTCTGCTGCACATCAGTCAGTGCCTGCGCCCTCCCTCCCTCCGCCGGCCTCCCCGGCTCGGCCCCGCGTCTCTCCAGCTCCTCCGGCTCCTTTTAGTGCATAAATTAGTGATGGCATTTCCCGGAGAGCGGAGCACAACACAGGGCGCCGGGCTCGGGCTCGGGCTCCGCGGCTCGGCTTCCCAGTGCCTGCCACCGACTTCCCCACCCCCTC
>NW_022900935.1:62766600-62768385 GCF_012274545.1 Fukomys damarensis
TGGCGCCCCCCCGCCCTTCGGCCCCGTCGCACCGCCCCGCACGGCCCTGGGCTTTTAGGCCAGCGGCGAGGAAGGGCGAGAAAGCGGGTGGGGAGGAGACCAAGGACAAGGTGTGAAGGAGTTAGAACCAGGCGAGAGGAAGGGGACCGAGGAATGGCCGGCCCCGGGCCAAAGCGATCTAGAACCTCACCAGGCAAAGGCTCCGGTCCAAACTCACCGCGGGTCCTGAACGGCTCCCAGTTTACGCGCTTGGCCGGCTCGGGATGTCCAGTTCCCTGCAGGTCCACGGCCACACAGGACGCGAGGCGGGCAGGACAGAGCGAGGGCTATGGGGGAACGTTCGGATCTGCTTGGGGGCCCAGGGGACTTCGTGGGGTCCTGGGAGGGACCTCGAAAGAGGAGTCAGGATGGCCGAAAAGAAGCTGAGGTTGACCGGTGGAAGATCGGGCGGCGCAAAGGGAAGGCGAATGGACAGGCCGGAGAGCCCCGAATTCCTCATGGATGCGCATTCCCTGGTCCCCGACCGGCCGCCAAGCCATGGCCGGGCAGACTCGTTCCTAGGAGCCTCCTAGTGTGAAGTTTAGCACCTCCGGAGGCCGGCAAGACGGCGCGTTCTGGTGTGCCGCTCCAGCGTCCGGCTGGGGGAGCTGCTGCGCCCCACGCGGCCTCCCGAGGGCCGGAGAGCCCCGAATTCCTCATGGATGCGCATTCCCTGGTCCCCGACCGGCCGCCAAGCCATGGCCGGGCAGACTCGTTCCTAGGAGCCTCCTAGTGTGAAGTTTAGCACCTCCGGAGGCCGGCAAGACGGCGCGTTCTGGTGTGCCGCTCCAGCGTCCGGCTGGGGGAGCTGCTGCGCCCCACGCGGCCTCCCGAGGGCCGAGGGACAGTGGTGCGTCCCGCCCCAGCCCAAGGCCCTTGAAGGACAGGGAACAGGAAGCTTGCGCAATCGCTTGGCTCAGCGTCCACGGAGAAAGAAAAAGCTCAACAGCCAAGCAAGAGTGGAGCAAGCGAGGAGGGCGGGCAAAGAGCCATCTGGGTCTCCGTTCCTGCACTGCCAGACGTCCCAGTCCCGGGTGGGGACTGCACTGGGCCTCAGGGAGAGCCGGGAGGGACGAAGTGCAGAAGCGAGTCCCAAAGCCCAGTCCTCCAGAGAACCCAGGAGCAGCCTGCAGAAGTGTGATGTTGAACATACACGGCGGGTGACTCTACCGTGTCACCTCTGGCTCGCAGCTCCTGCAGCCGCCTCTGCTCCCACTGTCCAGCAGCGGCTGTCGAAGATCTGCGTGGCTTCCCTTAGAGGAATGCTGGGCTGGAATCAGCTTTTGGCTGCAGCAGAAAGGGGCTTGTTGTTCAGCAACTGGTTTTTGAGCTTGAGGGGCAAACCTAGAACTTCAAGAAGGGGAGAGGGTGGCAAGGCAGGCTGCAGCCCCCCCCCGACCTTGGGGCTTGTAGAGAGGGAGTCAAGAAAAGGGTTTTCTCTTATCTGGCTTTTTTGGACACTTGCCCGGAGAAAACCTCTGGCGTGGGAAGCCACAGTCACGCGTCCACCCCAGCCATTCAGGCCGTCCACACTGCGGGTCAGTCGCGAGGTCTGCAGCGACCTAATCTGGCCAGTCCCCTTGTCCGGGAAGAGGCTGAGCTTTCCGGCACTCTGCCTGCCCCCTTAACTCGAAAATCCCCCGGAAAATCTATTTGCTAAGGGTGTTTCCGCGGCGTCCAGGTCGGGTGTGCCAGGGGAAGGCGAGCGGCTGCTGCAGCCTCCCCGCCGCCAGGGGCATCGGCCTG
>NW_022900935.1:62768555-62770081 GCF_012274545.1 Fukomys damarensis
CCCGACGGCGACTTTGCGCTGGAGCCGGACTGAACTGGGGAGGAAGGAGGGCTCGCGCCCTCCAGCACAGCAGATCCTCTGCATAGCTGCTAGTGCGGCTGTGCAAAGAGCCTCTGGGCTCCCCTAGAGTGCGGCAGGGGTCACCCAGAGGCAACTCAGAAGCTCTAGAGCACCCCACTCCAGGGGACGACTGGGAAAGTGGCCGGAACACAGTAGCACCGGGCAGACTCAGCAACTCGCTTCTCTGGCGGGAGGTTGTGTATCTGCCCTCCTGGGCAGTGGGTACAAAGGGAGAGAGGCGATTCCGGGACCCCTGTCATGACCTCGGCATCCGCCCTAGGCCACCCCTCATCTTCCAGTGGGCGTGGCAAGGAGCTCGGCTCCAACAGCGCTAATGGACCGCAGGGCAGAAGCAGGACAAAAGCCCAGGGCTTTTTGTCCTCGGGCGTCCCTGACCGCGAGCCCCCCCCACATGTCCTCCCACCCCTTTTTGAAAAGGATCCCATGGGTCCGCCCCTACTACCTGCCATCCCCTACGAGGGAGCCACACAGGACGGGCCCCAAATCCAGGATTCCCAGAGTCCACAGCCTTCGGTCGGGCCCCTGTCCGGACCCAGGATGTCCAGAGCTCCTCAGGGAACCCTGATAAGAGTCGCTGGGCCGGATAGTTGACGCTGCTCTCTCCCAGGGAGGGCCAGGTCGCACCCCGGGCTGTGCTGCGGGGCAGAAGCCCCACAGCAGCTGCCGGAGTCTGGGGCCCTCGGGGGCCTTCAGGGGCCCCAAGAGAGGAGCGCCGTTCCCTGGTCCAGCCTAGGAGGGGACGGGAGCAAGCCCTAGAGATGTCAGTCAATTTTCAATGGCGTTGACTGGAGAGTGGTTACTGAGAGTCCAGTCTCAGGAGCGGCGCGAGCAGCGCCAAGCCGGGAAATAAACGACTTCTTGAAGGAACTCTCTCCCCGAATGGATCTCTTGGCGAGGAGCTCGCCACCGCCCAACCAAAGAGCCCAGCTCCGCGCTCTGCGGGGAAGCTGCGGCCTGAGGCTTCGGGGACCAGTTTCCCCCAGGTGGATTTCAGACAGCGGAGGGGGAATTCACCAGTACAGACTGCCTGTCTGTCCTGGCTTGGGCAACAGCTCTTTCCTCGCCCCTCTCCTGAGTAGGGGAGTCGTCTTTGCCTGTGGTGCTGGCGTTTGTAATTTTCGTGGCAGCTTAGGGGAGCTGACCTAGGGAGACCGCTGGAACGGGGACACCCTGCGGGAGTCCTGCGTTCCGCACCCTCCAGCCTGCAGGAAGAGGCTTTGTTTCTAAGGGCGCCCCTCTAAGCGCCGCGTCCCCGCTCCCCGGTTTCTGTTCTCTGTCAGGCTGCCCATCTGCGTGCGAAGGGTCAGTTTTCATTCGCTCGACGAAGCTACCGACGTCCCCGGGGCCCACCTCAGAGGGCCTCGCGGGAATGAGGGCTGGCCAGGCTGGGTGCGTGGGCGTGGAGCTGGGCCACGCGCGCAGCACGGTTGTGGCCCTTTGGTGGG
>NW_022900935.1:62771031-62798516 GCF_012274545.1 Fukomys damarensis
CGAGCGCGGCGAGCGCGGCTCGACACCCAGCGTGTGTGGGGGTGTCCCTGCAGGACCGAGGGCCGAAAGAAGAGGGTGCTCAGGGATCCTGTGGCCGTAGGGTGGTGGCTGCTAGGCCCGGGCACGCCCTGGGGGCGGGTGGGAACGTCTGGAGCACCCTCCCCATTCCATATTGTTTGTGTTGGGCCGGGATTTGGACACTTCCGGAGCCCTGTCCGACTGAGGTGCAACTTCGTCCTTTCCTGTCCAGGCCCCTGTCCAGGCCCCACCCCCACCCAAGATAATGAGGTCGCGGGACGTGGTCATCCGGACCATCCCTTGGCCTCGCCCTCCTGAACCTTGAAATATGTGAGTGTCGTCGACCCCTATCTCCAGAGAGCTAATCCAGGTTTGCCCAAGAAGTTCCCCTCCCTCAGCTCTTCCGAAAGGACATTTCCCTGGATGGTCCCTGAGGACTCCCAGGGCATTCCCTGGGCTCCTCACCTGCAGGTTCTGGGTGCCCGGTAGGGGAGGGGCTGGGGCAAGGCCGCAGAGGAGCCTGCACTGACTGCGCCCTCCTCTAGGGGGCGGGCTCCCCTCGGGCTGGCTGGCGGCTGTCGGGCGGGCCGTGGAAAGGAGGTCTGTACTCGGGCCGAGTTGGGGTCGCGCGGTGGTGGGAGATGGACGCAAGAGCCCCGCGCGCCCTTCCTTCTGCAGGCCCCTCCCTTCGCTCCCCCTTCTCGAGGGTGTGTGTGTGTGTGTGTGTGTGTGTGTGTGTGTGTGTAACTGAGGCCTTTCCAACCAGAAACGGTTGGCCCAGAGGGACTTTGAACCTTAGGAGCCCCAGCAGGCTGAGGGCTGAAGTTATCCGTGGTGGGGGCCATAGTTTTCCTAAACTCGTCCCTTGCTCCATGCCCTTTCTCCCAGAGCAATGCCGGAGGGACGGACGCGCACACACGCACACCTTTTTATTTGAGGTGTTTAAGGGAAATCTCAGGTACAGAGCATCACGGGGGTGCCTTGGCCTGGATCGAAGGGTCAGTAAGAAGCAAGCTGTTACCACTGTGCAGGATTTCCCAGGGAGCCAGCCAGCCTTAGGACAGGAACCAGTGCCCTGGGACACGCGAAGAGCCCGAGCCCCTACAGCAACTGCTCCCCCTAGACTGAGTCTCACTAAAGGCAAGTTGGCTGGTGAATTAATGCCCACTTCCCCAGAAGCTGCTTCACTTTGGCTGTTTACTGAAGCCCCAAGAGATACTGTAGGAGGGAGAAAGGGACCCCACGACCTAGATCTTTGATGGCAGCTGGCCATGGGAGGGCAGAGGCTGGGTCAGAACGTGTCTGGGGATCGTGTATCAGCTCAGAGTGAAGCTCAGTATCCTTTTCCTTTCATCAAGTCCACGAGGCGAGCGCAGGCCCACCCTACTTTTAGGGACTCATACAATGTTCTCATTTTTTTCTTAAATTATTTACTTTAAATTGTGTGAAAATATATAAAACTTACCATTTTAGTCATTTTTGTTCATTTCAGTCATTTTAGTTCAGTGGCATTAGCATAGTTGGGCAGCCATCACCACCGGTCACCTCTAGAACTGTTCATTTCCCGTCCAAGACCCTGTCCTCGCTGCCCTCCGCAGCCCCCGCAGCCCCCACTCTACTTTCTCACCATGACCTGGACCATTCTGGACACCTCCCGAAGTGGAATCATACAGGGTTAGTCCTTCTGCGGCCCGTTTATGTCACTGAGCATGATGTCCCCAAGCATATCCCACACCGTGGCAGGTGTCAGAATTTCCTCCCTTTAGGAGGCTCAATGATACTCCATTATGTGACGGTATCATTTCTTTTGAAATAGAGAGAGAATAAAAAAACACCTTTGGGTCCAAGAGAATGTTTTCATCTGTGAGATCCCCCAGTTCATCTGTATCCCAATGCAGTTGGAAAGTGTGATTTTTTAAATACATTTTTCAGGAGGTCAGGGTGTGTGTGCAGGCTGGTGTTCCAGGAAAATCAGAATGTAGCCCGGCAACTGGGGAAGTCTAGATCGGCATCTTTGGGGAGACTTGGTGATCCAGATCACAGCTCTCCCTGTGTGGGCTCCAGAGGTGTCCGCTGGTGGCCCTGAACTGATGGTCCTGGGAATCCAAGGTCCATCTGTGTATGTGGCCTCACTCTGGGCATCCTCAGGCCACTCCTCTTCTCAGAAAGCTGGCTGCTGTTTGATGCCACAGCAACAAAAGCCATGGCAAACACCAGGGAAGAATACAGTCCTGCCTCTCTTGACTTTAAAGAGTTCAGTTCCGCGGTGCTCAGAGCTGGCTCTGGCACTGTGAATCTCTCCCGGATGTCCGTCTGGCCTGTGTCATTGAGTTGATCGCCCTGTGATTTGACAGTAATGATCATAATGGGGTGATTTTGTATTCTTTGACTCATTTGGATTGGAAGGTTCAGAAATGGACCTGTGTTCCTCCTCCCCTTCCCCCACTTGAAACTGTTCTCTTTGATTGCAGAGTAATGGTCAAGTCTATTCCAGAAAAGCCACAAAGAGAAAAGGCCCTTTGCTTTTTGAACCCTCCAATGATTACTGGATTCTATTTTTCAACCTGGAGAACTAGTACATAGAAGTCAAGAAATACCGTGTAGAGCTACGGGAGCCTACGTGGGGGAGAAGTGTTCCTTGGAATTCTGAAAAGCAGCTACAGCTGTTATGTACACTGAGCCAGCTGAGGCTCGCCCCCTCCCACACTCGGCTGATGTGGCCTTTTCATCTCCTTGGCTTCCCATTGGCAAAGACACAGCCCGACTTCTGCCTCGGTTTCCC
The DNA here is from genome assembly GCF_012274545.1 of Fukomys damarensis. Taxonomy (NCBI): domain Eukaryota; kingdom Metazoa; phylum Chordata; class Mammalia; order Rodentia; family Bathyergidae; genus Fukomys; species Fukomys damarensis. The sequence goes on from NW_022900935.1 coordinate 62,773,832, forward strand.
AAATGGGCCCTGACAGGCAGCTGACAGACAGACAGACAGACCTGAAGCTGTAGGCATTCGGCGATGGAGCCAGGGGTCCCTGGGTCCCTGGTCATTTCCCGTGTGCTTCTCAGGGGGAGCTTTCACATATCGAAGGGATCGCCCACAAACATTGCTGTGCTGCGACACTTGCCTGTGTCTGGCAGAATGTGTCCCAGCTCGGATTTTCGGAAGGCAAGGCTGGTGCCTGTGGACGCAGCCTGCGGGGCCGCGTGCCCCTTCTGAGTGGCGTTGATGAGGCCGCCCTCGTTTTTCATGCTTCTCATTAGAAGCCTGATTAGCAGCAACGCAGGCCAGCGATTTCCTTGTCAACGCAGCTCCTCTGTCTCAGCGGAGACCCCTCCCCAGAAGGCTGGGGCTAAGGGAGAGCAGCCACCTCCTGCAGCCCCAGCCCCTAGGTAACAAGAGCGTCATTGTCAGATTCCCGGGACCGGGGTGTGGGGACACAAAGGGGAGCCTTTTGCCACAGAGCAGAAGTGGGACTGGGTCTGGCAGGGAGGATCCCCCACTTTTTCCGGTGCTCATTCCTGCCCCCCACTCGGTCTCGTGCTGGCTGGGAAGCTCGGGGAATGTGCCTTTAAGGCCCATGCACTGCCAGGAGGTAGCAGCGCTGATGAGGAGCAGGCTGCAGGTTACCAAGGTGAACCTGTCGATAGAGTATTGAACAGGCCGTCTGCCCGGCCATAATTGTCTGTTTCAAGCAGTCGGCCTCTGGTGCTCCTTCAATCCCCTGGAGGGCTGCAGGGTCCTAGCTGGGCCAGAGTACTGGGTAGATGAGGACCCAGATCCCAGGAGAGGGAGCCAACCAGAGCCCCATCCCTGCAGAGACACCTGGCCTGGGGATCCAGAGATTCCTTTCTTCCTCGCTCCCACCCGATGTGACACAGTGCAGACAATGTCCCAGTTCAGGGAACCTACCCACCCTTTGCCCAGGGATCCACTTGCTAGATTTTCCCACCCGCCCCAGCCCCCAACAAGTTAGGGTTCGCCTTGCAGGGTACAAGGAAACTGAGAAGCCCCTGTTCAAAGATTAGGAAGAATTCTAAGATGAAGCATGAAAGCAGTGGGGGCCGTGCTGATGGCAGCCCTGTGGGTCTGTCCTTCCGTGCCCTCGGACCCCAGCTGGCCTTCGGCCTGGCGGCCAGGCACTGACTGTCCCCCTCCGCCAGTTCTTCCCGGATACCACTTGGCTCCTCTGCCCTCTGCCTCCCCTCGGCCTCTTGTCCTCTTGTCCTCCACCCCTAACAGACCAGCTCCCGAGAGCAGCCTAGGTGGGTCCTGGAAGGTGGGTGGGGCTCCTGGCAGAGAGAGGGTGGGCTGGGGCCAGGGCTGGGTGGGCCTCCGAGTGTGGTCTGTCAGCCCCCAACGGCCGAGACCTCCCCTTCAGGCGGCCTCCAAGCTCCAAGGCTGTCCCCTGCGTCAGCTGCTGTCAGCCCCCCTCCCTGGTGGGGACCAGACACCCGGCTTGGGCTACTAGCATGGGAGAGTCGCTTGACAGCGCTTATCTTAGGCTTTGGCTTTGGCTTTGGCGTGGGGACCTCCTCACACCCAGGGTGCTGCCAGCTGATGGGGTCACAGCTCCCCCTTGCTGCCCCTAGCTCCCCACATCAGAGCTGCTGAGGTTGGAAGCTTGCTCTCTGACTGCTCTGTGGAAGGAGACAGGCCAGAGCTGGGCCGTGCAGACACCTGGCAGTGCCTTTGTCCCATGGTGGCCGGAGGGCACCATGGTCAGAGAGGAGCAGCCCGAGCAGCTCGGGTGTAGGTCTGGGCTTTAGTTTTTTTGTTTTTTTGGTACCAGGATTAAACTTGGGTCCTTGTGCTTGCAAGGCAGACACCAGAACCACTGAGCTAAATCCCCAGCCCTAGTTTGTTTTTATTGATTTATTTTCATTTTTCTTACCAGGGACCAAATCCCAGACCTTGTGCTTGCAAGGCAGGCAGCGGAACCACTGAGCTAAATCGCCACTCGTTGGGCTTTAGTTTGTTCATCTGCAAAAAGAAAAGACCTTGATGGTTCGGTGCTCTACGGAGTCATCCAAGGCCCTGTGTGGCCTGTCTCTCACTCTGTGGCTTTCCTTCCTGCCACTCTAACCCTTAAATGCTCTACTGTAGCCATGCTTGCCCCACTACTGAGCCTAAATATGCCAGGCATGTTGCTGCCACAGGGCCTTTGCACTGGAGGTGGCTGCAGCCAGGAATTATTCTCCTCAGATTTCTGCATGACTCCTTCCTATTCATTCAAGCTTTTGCTCTGATGTCATCTTTTCCATGAGCTGGCCTTAGCCAGTCTATTATCACAGCCCCTCCTTGCTGCTACTCACATTCCTGATCTCTCTGTCTGCCTTAGTTACTTTCTCATGGCAGGGACAAAATACCTGACATCTGCAAGTTAGAGGAGCAGAGGATTATTTTAGCTCAGTTTGTAGAGGTTCCAGCCCATAGCGGACTGGCTCCAAGGCAGGGCGACAAGGCAAAGGGGCCTGTCAAAGGACACCTTTTCAGGGTATGGCAGGCAGGCAGCAGGGAGGGAGGAAGGGAGGAAGAGAGATATATGCACTTCCGGGCCACACCCACAGGGACCCACCTCTTCCCAGCAGGCTTCACCTCCAAGTCTGTACAGCCCTGCAGGACCAAGCCCATATCACAGCCATATTGGACCAATCCCGTATCACACGCCCACGTCACCTCCCCGAACCCCCACCAATGAGGACCCCAGATGTGAACCATGACTCTGTCCCCGCCTCTGTGGCGCCTCCCTCCGACTGGCAGTACCCTGTGTGAGCAGACCGTTTCTCTGACCGTTTCTCCTTTGCTTGACGTCCCCAGCATCCAGGACGGCGCCCGGCATGTTGAAGACACCCCGGAAGTGTCTGCTGAGTAAACCTTAGGGGAGCAGGATTTTGTGGGGGCTCCATGAGCTTCAGCTGCTGATGCTGCTCTGTAGGAACCTGCGCTGGCTTCCAGCGCCCATGGCTACATTTTCAGAAATATTGTGCGCCCTTCCTTAAACATAGCCTTATTGCAAATTAAACGATTTAAATGTGCCATGAAATAATTTACAGTTAGAACAAAGGCAATAAATACTCAAAACTCATTCCTTCCCATCCTTTGCAACATTTTCCTCTTCTGGTTTGGAGCCTACTTATGTCTGTCGTGTGGTAGAAACATGACACATGTCTTCTTGACTGAAGAGAGGTCTGACCCACTAAGTTCACCACAGGCAGAAAATATCCAAGAAAATGCATTTACGGGGCCTGGGGATTTAGCTCAGTGTTCAGGCGCCTGCCTCGCAGGCTCAAGGACCCGAGTTCGATCCCTAGTACCAAGAAAAAAAAATGCATTTATGGCACCAGGGCCGTCAGCTGAGCTCACCTGGAGACGCCCGGGATGCTTGCTTTATTCTTGCATCAGGTGAAGACGTTCAGCCCAAAACCTGTGAGGTGCTTGAGTCCTTGCTACATCATGAGTTTATTGACTGCTGTACAGAGTGCAGTAGAGTACAAAGCAGGAGAGCCGCATGGATGAGCTTCCCACCACTAGAGAGCTGGCACTGTGAGCCAGGAACTCTGTGATGGGGCCACTGTGCACCTTGCCCGGTTCCCCGACAAGGGGTCCCACACAGGGAGGCTGAGACCAGCTCCGAAGGAGCTTCTGTGCCACAGAAATCTATGAACACTGCACATCCAGGCATGGTTTGTGTTCTGTTGATCGCCTAGACTGAAGAAGGTGATAGAATTTTAAACAAAATGATAAAAGAAGCCGGGAGCTCGCCTGTAATTCCAGCACTCTGGGAGGCTGAGGCAGGAGGATCACAAATCGATCCCAGCCTGGGCAACTTAATGACCCAGCAAGACCCTGAGTCAAAATAAGCATTTTAACCCAAGGCCAGAGGATATAGGTCCTACTACCACATACACGCAGAGGAGGTGCTAGCAAAACCCTCACTGAGGCAGGTCAAACTAAAAGCTGTGTCTGGCCCGAAGCCGCACCGTGGAAGACGTGCCCTCCCAGGGCTGGAGGACGATCTGGTTGGTGGACGTCACTGTCTGCGTTGCAAGCACACCCAGGCTCGCGTAGGTTTTTGTCGTTTTGCTTCATTTTCCTGGTTATCTTAAATGGAAATATCAATGACCACTCGCGTCAGAGCTCTGGCCCCTTTATCACTTGCAAGGACGGCTGGCTTCCGAGGCAGGAGTTTGGCAGGAGACTTCACGAGCGTTCTGTGGATCCACTGGGGCAACAGCATTTGCCCTGCACACTGGGGTAGATTTTGTTATCATTTATCAATTATGTGCTACACATCCTGGGCATCCGCACTATTCATAATAAATAAGCCAGTATATGTGTGTATGCAATTTTTCTCCAGAGAAACAGCTGTTATCGCTAAAAACTTGCTAAAACCCCGTACAAGGACCGGCCCAGAGGAGGCAGTTAGCTTATCATAAGTAAGTGGAATATGTTTTATAAAACGGGGTGAGGGGCCTGAGCTCCACACTAACCAGCCCCCAAGAAGGCAAGGAGAGGGAAGGGGAGGACACCCAGGGCCCAGGGGTGCAAGACCCGGGTCTCAGGAGTAGATCCCGGGGCCCCAGCAGAGCTAAGTATGTCAGGAGAGTCATGGCAAACGCGGCAGCCCAGGGCCGTGGGTGGGTGGCACCAGCTTCCGGGACAGCTTCCTTCATCTCTGATTCCAAGGACATTGTGTTTGTCTGTTTGTTTGTTTGTACCGGGGATCGAACTTGGGACCTTGTGCTTGCCAGGCAGGCGGCAGAACCACCAAACTAAATCCCCAGACCATGTTTTTTTTTGGTTTTTGAGACGGGAGTCTGTGTAGCCCAGGCTGGCCTCAAACTTGCAATCTTCCTTCCTCAGCCTCCCAAGTGCTGGAATGACAGGTGTGCAACTCCGTGTCTGGCCCCAAGACATCATGCTCCTTTGTGTGGGCTGCATGAAGTCCCAGAGTGTCAGACCCAAGGCATTATCCAAAGGCAGATGGCCCCAGGCCCTGGACGGATGTCTTACCCTTGGCCCTATCCTCCCAGCTGTCAGGGGACCTTGTGTCCCAGAATTGAGCTCGACTGTCCCGGCCTCTGTAGGCCAAGGACAGTTCGGTCTAACCCCAGCCCTGACCCTCCTCTTGGTTGTGGGAAGAATTATCGTGGGGGGTGGGGGCTTGACTTTCTTTAAAAAATGTATCTGCATTAACTTCCTCACCAAGGAAGCTCCGTGTGAACTGTAACCTTACGGTGAGGAGGAGCTAGCCGTGTAGTCATCCAGTTGTTGCCTGGCGAGTAGCAGCCACAGGTGCAAAGGGCCTGGGCATGCTTAAGGACCAGAAGGAAGGTGGGAGGGGCGGGTGGTGTGGGCTAGGGGAGCAGGTATGGGGAGGTCAGAGGAGGAGGGGCAGCTGCATGAGGGCACGTGACTAGGAGTTGGGGATGGACTGTCACTGCCACGGCAAAAGAGCCTGCAGTCTAGTGTTTGCGGGCAGAGAGGCATAAGGCTGCTGCCCTCCTTGATGGCCTTTGTTCTTTCCGTCTGTCATCTTCCCAGAAACACCCTGGAAGTGGCATCGCTCCTAGCTCAGAGTGTGGATTTGATGGCAGAGGGTAGGACCAAAGACCGCTCCAGCAGCCAGACTGCTCAGCTCTGCACCCTACCCGGGTTATTTACTTAGCCCATGGCCTCAAGCGGTTGTCCTGCCCCCCATGCCTCAGTTTCCCCATGCTGAGAACTAGGCTAAGGATAAACGGTTGGTCATCTTTTGGAGGTTAACTGGATTGGTGAGCAAACGGGGCAGTACAGCCCCCGGCAAGAGTGAGTGTGCACAGCAGTTGAGCTACGATGGCAGTTTTGCTCTTTTCTTTTGCTATTAAGATTGGGAGAGCTGGGAGTGGTGGCACATGCCTGGGATCCCAGCATTTTGGAAGGCTGTGGCAGCAGGATCGCAGCAAGCTCCACCCAGCCTGGGCAAACTAATGAGTCCCTCACGAAAGGGCTGGAGATGTAGCTCAGTGCAAAAGCTTTTGGTTCAATCCCCAGTACCAGGGGGAAAAAAGACAGGGAGGCACCCAGGGCAGCCAGGCCAGGTCAGAATTCATATGCAGGGTCTCTTATGGCCATACCACCCTGAACACGCCCCATCTCATCTGCTCTTGGAAGCTAAGCAGGGCCAGGCCCGGTTAGTGCTTGGATGGGGGAGAATTCATATCCAGGAAGCCAATCTTTCCTCCCTGCTGGTCAGTGAGAGGGTGGGAGTTGGGGCCTGGGCTTCCCTGGTAAAGTAAACCCCACCGTGGGCCTGATGCCGCTCCTTTCTGGCAGGCCCAGGCTGCCCACCCTGTGGCGCCCCTGGAGATGTCCATGCCTTGTGGGTCTTGCAGAAGCTCCAGAGCAGGGGGACCCCCGAGCCTATGCCACTCCTGAGGGCTGCAGGCTCGGGGCCCAGGAGCCCTGCAGTCCTCTGGGTGTCTCTGACCCTCTGTCGGGGGCTGGCCCTGAGTACAGGAGGGAGCTGTCCTCCCTTCAGGGTGACCCTCTGGGCCCAGTGGCTCTCCGGAAATCCTCGGTGCAGGGCGGTCTGGGCCGCAGCAGCCCTGGGGAGGTTGTGCTTGGGAAGTGCTGCTGGGTGGGGGCTTCTCCGAGAAGTGGAGTCTGGGATCTGGGGCATCTGTGTCCTCTGTTTTGGGTCTTCAGCTTGCAGTGTAGGGGGAGGCTGCTTTCATGCACAGCCTGGTGCCAGCCTCAGGCAGACAGGACCTGGCCCAAGAGGCCCAGCTGGGCAGGCAGGGCAGGCTGATGTGTTGCCCACAGTGGGGGGAAGCAGGAGGTGCCCGGTGAGGTGCGATCCACCCTGTGGGAGCCACCTGCCAGCTCGCCCTGCGGACCAGAACTGGCTGCGTCAGGTGCTGGGGATGGCAGTGCCCAGGAATCTCAAGTACCAGCTCTTCCCTCCTTTGAGAGGTATCTTATCCCTGCCTACACAGGGGACACAGGTTCTTCCCAGGGGCCCTGGGGGTGCCACAGTGTGGTGTGACACCAAGAGACACAGCTGGTGGTTTAGACGGTGGCGCCCGCTGGGGAGGGTGGTGAGGGAATGTGGGCTGAGCTCCTGGTGAATGTGCTCTTGTCCCATCCCTGCTGCCACCTCCCTAGAGTCCTCACTGTTCTCAGCCCTCTCGGAGGCACGGAGGCTCAGAGTGGCCCAGCGTGCGAGTGGACAGCCAATGCGGCCCCATCTGCAGCCTCAGAGGCCTCCTGTGTGCCAAGCCCCCTGTACTGAACCACTGCCTCCCCCAGGCCTGGCTCTGCAGGCCCCGGGAGGTGCTGCCCTGCCCCACCCTGTCACCCCTGCACCTGCTGCTCTCCTGTGAGATGATGGGACCAGTGGCCCTGTTTCCCGCCTGTGTCTTCTGCTAGACCACACAGCCTGGGCTGGCGGGATTCACCTTCCACTTCTGCGGCATCTCCTTGTGTCCCCAGCTGGCACTCAGGAGCCCACCTGGCAATTCTGTTTGCAGGAACGCACATTGTGTGTGTCAAATAGTGACTGCCCTACCTTTCCTTTCCCTCTGTGGGCTGCCAGGACCCAGGAGCCCTCTGAGCCCTTGCTTGGGCTGAACGCTTTCATGAAACTCCTCATCCACTCCCCAACCGGCCATGCCGGATGGGAGGATGCTCCATTTGGCAGGTAAGGCTCAGGGAGTTCAGGTGTCCTGCTTGATGTCAGCAAGTGGCAGGTCTGATTTCCACCTCTGTGTTGATGTTGATGATGATGATGATGTTGATGATGATGTTGATGATTTTGAGTCAGGGTCTTGCCACAAAATATCGGGTCAAGCAGGCCTCAAACTTCTGGGCTTAGGCGATTCTCCTGACTCAGCCTCTGGAATAGTGGGGACTGTAGGTGGTACACCACAGCACCTGGCTCACCTGGGTGATTAAAAATTTCTGGCAGCCCCATTTAAAAGTAAAATGGAATGGGCACCCTTGCTCCCTGCTTGGTCCAAACAAGCACAGATAGACAGGACCACCTCCAGCTCCCCGTGCCAGGAAGCTCACCCAGGAGGACTGAGAAATGATATCAGAGGCAGGACAGGAGGTGACCTTCACTGGCCCCCGTGGGGTTGAGTTGGGTCCCAGGCCTGGAGGCTCACATCAGTAATGTGTCACCCTCTCGCTGGGGCTCACTGCGAGGCTTCCCACCCAAGGAGACAGCAGTGTTCCGGGGCCTCTGAGGCCTGCAGATTGCAGGCGCGGCCCAGCTCGGGTTTCCCGGGCAGCCTCTTCCCTGGCACAGCGGCCGCGCATGCTTCGTCGTTGCAGGCAGCACAGCAGAAGCCGCTGATGTCAGCAGGATGGCACCTCACCTCGGAGGTGTCTGGGACGCAGGCGCCTCCCACCCCGCCGGCCGGCTTATCACTGACACGGATGCCAGTTGCTGGCTGCAGAGGGTAATTACGGGGCCACATCCCTGAGGACCGGTCTGTGCATGTGTCTCTCAGGGCCGGTGGCCCGGCCCTTGGAGGCTCAGTGAGACGCCGGGGCAGGAGCCAGAGCAGAGCCAAGAGGAGAACGGCCTTTGCAGTGCTCTCCTCGGGCCGACCTCCACCTCTAGCCACAGCCCGGGTGCAGCGGGTCTTCCACACCTGTTTCTTTCTTTTCCCTCCTCCCTCCTCTCATCCTTCAGGCTCTTCTCAGCGGCCCCAGTGGCCCCTGAGGAGGCCTCCCACCGTCTGGGACATTTCTAGGCTTCTCCTGCAGGGCTCATTTGAATCTTTCTATTTTCTGTTGGCACCGCCCAATGCTGGTTGAATATTTCCTTCCCCAAACTGCATGGCCATCTGGAACCCATGACCTTGTTTGGAGATGGGGTCTCTGCCGCTGTAACCAGATCATTAAGAGGGAGTGGCACTGGGTGAGGGCAGGCCCTTCATTTAGTCAGACTGGTGTCCTTGTAAGAAGAAGATCTGGAGCCAGACACAGAGGAGAGGCCTTGAGGAGGTGGAGGCAGAGTGGGGAGGGACGCAGCTGCAAGCCGAGGGACGCCAAGGAAGAGGCAGGGCAGGACTCCACTGCAGACAGAGAGCGGCCCTGCTGACGTCTTCATTCAGGACTTGTGGGTCCCAGAAGGGCAAGAGAACACATTTCTGCTGTTTGAGACTCCCCATTTGTCAGTATCTGTTATAGCAGCCCCCTCCCCGGGATGATCCCACCCCGCTCCCGGGCCACCTCCATGCCCCAGCAGGCCTTTGCTGGAAGCCAGTGCTGTCTGCAGAATCCCTGGGACAATGGTCTTCAGAATGCCAAAGGATTTATTTGAGCTCACCAGACGCTGATCACAGACAGCCAAGCCGTAGCCCCACACTTGACAAGCACTGTGATCAGCGCTGCGCTCTTGGGAGATTACAAGGGCAGCGGTGGACAAGAATGGGCAGACACAGCAGGTCGCTGCAGTGGCACAGGCTGAAGACTCTACACCTGACTGCGGGGACAATGGGCAGGAGGTGACTGATCTGGGCCACAGCTGGAGGAGAAGAGGCCAGAGGGGAGAGATGGCAGGTGGTCAGGAGCCACCCAAGCTGCAGCCTGATGTGGGTGGGGTCCGGCTCTCAAGGTCTTGCAGTGCCACCCACCTCCAGAGCCCAGGCCCTGGGGTCCACGGGAGGATGTGCTCCTGGGCAACTCTTTGTGGCTCTGTACTGCACCAGTCATTGGCAACATCTGGACGTCATAGACTGGATCACTCTGCAAAAAGCAGAGGGAAGAGGAGCAGAAGGCCAGTGGCAGCCTTCAAGAGGAAGGGCGGCCCTGGAGGTGATGAAGCCATAGCAGAGACAGGTTTAAGGAAAGAGAGGGAGGTTCGTGGCACCGAGGGGGTATGCAAAGCAGGTCCCTGAGGATGGCATGGGAGACCTCCGAGAGAGTAGTTTCAGCAGGCAGGGAGATATGGAGGGGCAGGTGGACACGTGCATGCACACATACGTGTACGCACCCCACTCACAGGCGCAGACTGGCAGTCCAGCACTCAGGGCCGACAGAAGTGTGGGGTGGGCTGCAGGGCAACAGGACCAAGTAAGGTGTTCGTGTGACAGGACAGACAGGTGGGGTGGGAGCTGGAGTAGGAGCAATGGCAGATGCAGGGGAGCCAGGAGCTGGGAGGTCAGACGGGACCCACCTTGGAAAGGGCTGGTGCAGTCAGTGCAGGGGCTGGAGGCCGGGAGAGGATGAGGATGGTGCTCTGGGGCCAGGCGCTTGCTGGCTGTGGTCAAGAGCCGTATTGAGGTGTTTGGGGGAAGCCGGGGCTGCAAGAGGTTAGGGAAAATAGGTGCTGAGCAGGGAGCTCCCTGAAGCAGACCCAAAGAGCTGAGGCTGCACAGCCCTGCAGAGACCTGTGGCCTGCTGCTAGGAGACAGGCAGGAGCTTAGGACAGGGCTCTGGCTGGCCGGCGTCCAGTGCTGGGAGTCAGCATTCACCAGGGCAGCTGGGAGTGACCCGGCTGCCCTCCTTCTCCCTGCTTGTTTGGGGTCCTAGGTTGCTACTGAGCGATCTGAGCTGATCCCGGGGAATGAAGCCTCACCGGGGCAACTTTGGGCAGAAAGTCCACTGATCTTTATTTTCCTCTTTGGTGTTTTTAAAATTTACTTTGCAGCTGCATGCACTGTTTTTCCAAACACAGCAAGCTCCCCCTTGCCTTCTCTGGCACACACCCCGCTGTTGCTTGGATGAAGCTGGAGGGGGAGACATTTCCGCCGGGTGCTAGGGGCCTCAAGCGCTTTTGGCAGTGACCTCTCTCAGCCCCCAGTCTGTGCAGGTGAGCTTGGAGGAGGACAGTAGGATGCAGAACGCGGCCACCCCAAACCTCCCCGCAGAAACGTCCAGCCTCGCTGCCCGGGTCTCGCCAGTCCTAGCTCCTGTGCGGACTTTGCCTCTTTTCTGCCTGCATAGGCCCTGCCTCCTAGTCAAAGGCCCTTCTGTTCATGAACAGTCACGTGCTGGCTGGCCTACTCCTGTGCCCCAGGCCCGCTGGAGTGGCGGCTTCCTGAGCTTCTCAGTCCCCATGTCTGGCTAGGTGCTGGGCCCTGGGGTTCGAGCAGAGCTCCCCGGGAGACCATCTTTGTTGCCTGGATGGAGATCTTCTGAGCTCACAGCCTGCCCGAGGTTCCACACACCTGCTGGCTGTGGCCTTAACCAATGGCATGCTGGCATTTTCTTTCTTCCTGAGCGTGGGTGGGCACCCAGGGCCTTGGATATGCTGGGCAAGCACTGCCACTGAGCTGCGTCCTCAGACCCGGTGGATGTTTAAGACTCAGTTCTGGGGAAAGTGGATAAAGGCCTTGCTTCATGCTCTTTGCCAGCTTCTGTGGTGCTGTCTCCCCACCACAGCCACATGACCCACCGTCCTGTCCTGGTGCGAGATGCCTGAAAACTCTTCCGTCTGTGGAGTAGCGTCTGCCTGCAGCCCTGTCTCCTCTCTGAGCCACCCACCTGTCCCTCTGGACCTGGTCAGGCCAAGGATGAGGAACAGCTGTGTTGCCCACTACGCTGGGGGGGCAAAGGGTTTCCAGAAGTTGACCATTGCGCCAGACCTGGGCTACCCTCTTTTTACAAGTGCCGTACAAAGCACTTCCTCTCACGACCTGAGTGAAGTGCCCGGCACCACACAGTAGGTGGACATCACGGTCAGCCGAGGGCTGTCCCCACCTGACATCCCCTGTGCGCACCTGCAGAGGACACGTCTGTGAGGTCCAAGCTTGTCTCGGTCCTGTGCTCAGGACGCAGAGGCCCCATTCACAGCCACCCCAAGAGAGAAGAGGCACTGGCACCCCTCGGGCTGCCCTGCCCTCCGGTGCCCTCCTCGTGGTGGGTGCTGCTGGCCGGGCCCACGGGCGCCGGGTGGGGTTGGGGCTGTCGTGCTCTGGCTAGTGTTAGAGTGGCTTGCCCACGTGTCCCGACCGGGTGAGCTGATGTGCCGGAAGACTGGCTTCTTGGCGGGCAGCTGTGATGTCCTAGGAGTCCTCTGGGGCCCAGGGGAGACCAACGTACCAGGCCCTTCTCGTGGTTCTGTAAGCTCCCAATCTGGCATCTGCACAAGTAGCGGAGTGGCTCTGATTTCTCCATCAGAAACAAATGATGTAACTTTAACCGAGGTCCCTTCAAATCCTTTTGACCTGTGGCCTCACTCAAGTCGGGCCCGCCAGCTCCACAGGGCAGGACCCTTCTTTTCCATCCTAGGAGAGTGTGGTTGTCGACTGCAAAAATGTGGGGGCCAAGCTGGGCCCTAGAATTGTTTCAGGTGGCGCCCTTCCGGGACCCTGCGACATTTCCCAGCCACACAGAGAGCTCAGAGGCCGGGACAGGGGCAGCCACCTGAGAACGCCCTTCCCGCTGGGCGCCTTTCTGCCAGCCTCTGAAGGTTAGAAGCAGCACGGGAGTGGGGAGGACTGGCCTGCCTCAGGGAGGAATCAGAGCTGACAGTGAGGGAGGAAAGTGGAGACGCCAAAGAAAGCCGAGTGCGGCACCGGGCCTGCTGGGGGCGCTCCGTGTGGCCCCCGGGCTCTGTCCCTACTCTGAGTGTCCCGGGTGCAGCTGGGGCAGGGGTGGGGGAAGCACCACCCGTTCATTTTATTCCATCACCTGTTGGCAGTGCAACAGTATTTAAAAGAGGTTTGGCACAGGATTGTTATAAAGTATATCTTTTATCGTAAAGTCACACAGATTTACTGAAAAGTGTTGGAAAATGAAAGAAAAAAAGAGAGGAGAGAAGGAAGGAGGGAGGGAGGGAGGTAAAAAGGACAGACTTTTGGATCTTTCTGTGTCTGCCCATCTCTGGCTGTTTCACACTTGATTGGTATCTGTGTCTGTTGTCCTCTCTCTGTGAATATACATTAAAATTAAAAAAAATAAAGATGATGGCATATTTATAGATCTGTATTTAAAAATTCAAAACCCAAACCCCAGTGACTTGATGTCTTTCAGTTAAGGTTGCCAGGTTTGGCAGCTATAAACATGCCAAGTTTATAATTTTAAATTGAATTTCCTTGCCCCCACACCCCTGAAGATCTGGGACACTCATGCTAAAAAATGACTCGCTGAGCCAGGCATGGTGGCGCACACCTGTAATCCCAGCACTTGGGAGGCTGAGGCAGGAGGATCGCTGTGAGTTTGAGCCCAACCTAGGCTACCTAGTGAGTTCCAGGTCAGTCTCAACTACATAGTGAGACCCTGTTTCAAAAAAAAAAAAAAAAAGACTTGCTGTGGTGCAATCTTCAACTTTAAGTGTGACCTGTTTTGTCCAACTTCCTGAACTTCTGTGTGCTTCAAGCCCGCAGGTGCCAGAGGGTGGAGCTGCGCCATGCCATTCGAGGTGGGGACCCATATGCCCTGCGACCTGCTGGGTGCCAGGCTGGGAGATTGATCATTGTTCCTTTCACTTGCACAAGGTTGCAATTCCATTTCTCAGAAAACGAACAGGTTTTGAACTTAGCTCTGCTGCGTGGGCTCCCCCCTTGCTCAGGCTGAAAAAGGATTAGAGGGAAGCCCAGTCAGGCAGCTAACAAACAATCTTTGGGGTGCAGTGCCACCTCCCAGGGGTGTACTCTCACCCTGGTGACACCTCCAGAGCTGGCCACAAAGCCACTGACTGCCCCTAGAAGAACTTGTGAGTGGCTGGCAACAATTCCTTCTGCGCCCTCCAGGATGTATTTAAAAGGAGTTCAAGTGCTTGGTCCCTGGTGGGAGAGGTTAAGCGGCAGAGATGAGGATCAAGTGCCAGCTTGGGGTGGGCGGAGCCTTTGGAAACCTCTGCAGCCCACTGCTCCCTTTGGCTGCCCCTCCGCCTCCCCAGCCACCAGCAGTGGCTGCGCTCACAGGTCCCTGACGGGGGTGGGGGTGGGGGGGGGGGGTGGAGTGGGAGTGGGAGTGGGGGGTGGGGGTGGAGTGGGAGTGGGGTGGGCTGAGTCCCTCCCCGTGCAAACCAGCCCAGGCCTGGGGGCACAGAGGAAAGGAGGGCACTTCTCAGCATCCCCAGAGAGAAGCTGGACCCTTCCTGGCTCCGAGAGTCTCAGGATGACCAGGTCTGGGTGGGCAGCTTCCGAGGGAGCCCCAACCTGGCAGTGCCTGGGGGCTGGGCCGCCCCTCCTTCTTGGGGAACCCCTGAGGAGGCAGGAGAAGGTGTCTACTCTGTCACCTCTCCCTGCCCCACCCTAGGGGCTTTTTTTTTTTTTTTTTTTTTGGTACCGGGGATCCAGCTCAGGTCCTTGTGCTTGTGAGGCAGGTGCCGGAACCACTGAGCTACATCCCCAGCCCCTAGGGGCTTTTAATCCAGGCTCCAGGACTGGGGTGGGCTATTCGCTGGAAGCCAGCACCTCGCCAGGTGTTTTGGGAAATGTGTTTGTGGGTGGCAGGGCCCCTGCAGCAGGGTGTGGGTCCTCTGAGGAGGGATCTGTTTTCATTTTCGGATGAGCAGGAGGGGGGCTCTGGGTGACATCTGGGATGTAGTAGGGGGTTGGGGGACCAAGGCCAGGCCTTGCTTCCTGGGCCACACATTTCCAGCAGACTGTTCTAGGGGCTCACGGAGCCAGGCTGGTTCCAGAGTCCCAGCCGGTGGGCAGAGACGGCCTGTCTGAACTCGGGAGCTGTGGATTCCTCTTCCACTGGCCAAGCTGAGCTGGACCCCACAGCCTGCCCCTGCCCTGTAACCTGTTCAGAGCCACAGCTGCCCTAGGGAAGGAAGACACAAGGGAAGTGGAGGTGGGGGCACAGGGCTCTGAAGCCCAGGAAATCCAGAGCCTGGGGCGGGGCTTGGGGTTGTGTTGGGTTAGAGTCAGGCGAGCTGGTCTTCCTGTCCCTGCCTGTCACCCTTCCAGACTCGTCCCGTCCTTGGCCCATTTAGGTTATTGCAATGGCCCCATTTCACAGAGGGGAAAACAGAGGCCTGGAGGTTTATGGCTGGGAGTCCAAACCTGGGGAGCTGCCCCGCTGCTCATGACACCTGGTATCGCTTGGCAGGAAGGGTGGGACCCGAAGGGAGGGACCCTCCCTCTGCGGAACCCTACACAGTAGGCCTGGAGTGGGACCTGAGATTAACCTGTTCAAAAATTGCAGCTTTGGAGAAGGTGGCAGTACTGGGACTTGAACTCTGGGTCTCAGCATAGCTGGCTTTGACAACATGGCGGCGAGGTGGGAAGATACTCATGCCGGAGTCCCCGCAGGTGTCCCTCCTCACTGCACCTCCGTGGGGGTCTCATTGCCCCATCTTGTAGCAAAGCACAAGAAGGCCTCATATGGGGCTCACAGTGCCACGGCCCTGGAGACTGGCGGATCGCTGCCTGGGCAGAGCAGGAGAACCAGGGGAGCCTTCGCGCAGAGCCGGGTGCTTCTCAGGGGTGGGGGATTTGCCTAGCACGTGTGAGGCGCTGAGTTCCCTCCCTAGCACAGGGGACAGAAAGAGAAAATGCCCTGCCTCGGCCCTGCCCAGACCCCCACAGCAGGATCGTGGGGTTTTAACCTCAGTGCATGGTCAGGCTGGAAGGTGTGATTCAGAGGATGCTCTAAATGGTTCGCCATGAAGCAGGGCACAGTCTAGTGACGCCCAGCCAGGCCTCCACCTTCCCTAAGGGCCCAGAGACACCAGTTCCTGGCCATGCAGGAAGATGTGAACCTAGAGGCCTCTGTCCGAGTCACACTGGCCCTCCTCTGAGTCGTGACCCAGGTACTCACATCTAAATTGTGCCCTGGCTCTGGTGGCAATGCTCACCAGCCACCCTGAGCCGGGATGCTGTGCTCCCGGGGCCACAGGGTCTGTAAGATCTTGTAAGTCCGTACCTTACGGCTGCATTTGGCACTGCAGCCTGGGATGTACTCGGATAGGGGCCACTACCTCCACAGGGCCACCCTCCCGCCCTTCCCAGCACCTTGGCAGTTCAACTCTTCAGTGGGCATTGTTTTTTTTTTCCCTTGTGCTGGGCTCAGCTGTCCCTGGGACTCCGGGAGCTGCTGTACCTACCTGCCAGGTGAATGGGAACTTTTGGCTTTTTCAGTGATTTTCGGCAGAGCAGGCAGGACATGTTGGGGACCCTGGTGAGTACCCACTTCTCTCCACCCTCCAAAGCCCAACAGCCCAGGCCCAGGGCCAGGCCCAGAGCTCACGGCCTCTGGGGACAAAGGTCACCTGCTGGGGCATGATCATAGGTGTGAATGAGGGGAGCAGTCTCCCAGTGGCAGCCAGAGAGGGACACAAGCTCTTCCTGAGGTTTGAAGCTGGGCTTCCCCAGTGTCCTCCCAGGGGAGCCCGGGGATCCCACACGCCAGCCACTCAGGGACATGCGGCCCAGAAGCAAGGGAATGACAGCCATGGAGCCACCTAGAGCAGAGGGGACATGAGATGGACAGACGCCTCTCCCCCACCCCCTGCCGCATGCTCAGGAGGCCCCTAGGGTCGAGCACCAGTTGCCATAGTGATAGCGACTCCTCCAAGCATCCTCGCCCTGGTTCAGCCCCTGCCTCTTTCCTCTCCCTTTCTGCTGCTGCCTCTGGAATCGCCTTTCCAGAGAAATCACTTGCAGACAGAGCTGGCCTTGTCGAGGGCTTTGCTTGGGGAGCACGTAGGATAAGGTGAGGCTTGGATTTGGTGACACACTGTCAGTCCCCGGGTGTGGGCCTCCGGATGGGGCTCCGTCCTGACTGGGGGCGGGGTGGAGGTGGCGATAGGGGAAGGAGGACCTGGAGGTCTGTGCTGTCAGGATGGCGTTTGGCTTCATTGATTTTTCAAACGAACCTCTGTGTGCACTTGTAGGTTGACACGGCTGTCGTAAGAAATGGCACAGAGCAATTCTGTGTACCTTCCACGCAGCAGCCTCCATAAAGCCACAGTCCAATAGGACAACTCAGGTATTGATATCGATTCCACGCACTGACCTTACTGCCACTTCCTGTTCGCTGGTCCTTGGGTGCGTGTTTCATTTATGCGTCTATTATCCATGGGCTTCACGCAGCCCCGCTCCAGGGCGACTGCGAGCGCTCCCACGCCTCGGGACCCCTCTGCTGTTTTTCACACCCACACCCCTTCCCTTCTCCCTCCTCCTCTCTCCTCCAGGAATCTCTTCTCCATTTCTATAATTTTGTCACTTCGAGAATGTTTTATAGATGGAATGATACACCACGGAACCCTTTGGGATTGGCTCCCCCACCACCGCCTCAAAACTCCCTGGAGATTCATGCAAATCGTCGTGCACACCCAAAGCTGGTTTCTCCCGTCACAGCGCCGGGCTCCGTGGTGTGGCCCCACCACCGTTTATTTAACCATTGAAGGTCACTGGGAGTTTCCAGGTTTGGACTATAGCAAATCAAGGCTGCTGTGGACGTTTGTATACGGGTTTTCATTGGAACGAAAGCTTCCGTTTCTCAGGGCCAGGGATTTAGCTCAGTGCTTCTGCCTCCTGCCTCCTTGCAAGCGCAAGGACCCGAGTTCGATTCCTGGCACAAAAAAAAAATTCTGCTTCTCTGGGATAAATCCCAAGAGTGCAGTTGCTGGGTCTTACAGTCCCGGTACGCCTGGTCTTATAGGAAACGGCCAAGCCCCTTCCCAAAGGGGCGGTTCCATTGGATGCTCCTCCCCACACGCGCAATGCATCCTTGTCAGCATAGCGACTGCTGCCGTCACTGGTTCTCCTCCCCCTCCTTAGGTTTTGGTGGGGTTTCCTCATGGTTTTAGTTGTTCAGGCTGGATCTGGTCTTGGTATCGGCAGGGTTTAGGTTGCTGTGACCCCCATACGCGAAAAAACCCCACAGAGGAGGAAAGATTTATTCTGGTTCTGGGTTTCAGAGGTTTCAGTCCATGGCCAGCTGGCTCCAAGGTCTTGGCAGGAGTGTGTGGCCCGGGAAAACTGCTCACCTCATGGCAGCCAGGGAGCAGGGAGGGTGAGCAAGCCAGAGGGACGGGCCCGGGACCCGATGGGTCTCAAGGCCATGCCTGTCCTCACTTCCTTCAGGCAGGCCCTGCTTCCTCAGTCTGCACACCTCCCAACAGAGCCCACAGATCATACTCCGTGCCACGGATTAATCCACCCGTGAACTCAGAGCCCTCGTGGACCTGTCACTCTTCAGGTGGCTCCTCATCTAACCAGCCTGATGACCAAGATTAATCCTCACAGCGTGAAATTTGAAGTGAGCTTTTTATAAACAGTAGGTAGTACAGCCATTTAAAAAATATCAGACTGTCTCTACCTTCTTGCTGGTTTACTTGACTAATCCAGATTTAAGGTAAATTTTCAGTATATTAGGACTTAAGTCTGCCACTTAAGTATGCTTTTTTCTTACTCATTTTCCTTTCTTCCCTCCTGTGGTTCTAAGGTTTGAACCAAGGGAGCACGAAGCTATATCCCCGGCCCCTTTAAAGTTCTTTTTTTTTTTAATCTACTGAGATAGGGTCCGGGGATGTAGCTCAGTGGGTGAGGCACCTGCCTGACTAAATGTTTGTGTTCTATCTGTTTCCTCTGTCTCTCTTTTCTTCTCTTTGCAGATTACTTGACCATCAGCATTCCACCTTGACCTCCTCACAATGATACGTGTATCCATTCGCATGGTTCTCTGACAGTTGCTTTAGGTATTGCAGGATACACAGGTGACATTTTACCACCTGGGGGAGTATGGAAGACTTCCTGCCATTTAGGTTCCTCGACCTTTCCCATTTTCATTTTTTATTTTAAGATTGTTAAAAGGTGGGGGTCTTGCTCTGTTGCTCAGGCTGGCCTTGATTTCCTGAGCTCGAGCCATTCTCCTGCTTCAGCCTCTTGAGTAGCTGGGTCCGTCCACGGGCACTCACCACTGTGCCTGGCTCCACTTTTTTTTTTGGGGGGGTAGCAGGTATTGAACTTGGGTCCTTGTGCTTGGGAGTCAGGCGGCAGAACCACTGAGCTAAATCCCTGGCTCCTGGCTTCACTTTTAAAAGGCATTGTCTTGAGGATCAGGTGGTATTGTAACTTTTATATCAGCTGTTGGTGATGATTCACAAAGCTCTGAGGGAGGATAGTTTATGTTCCCACGTTTATGCACTTTCCTTTGTTTCTTTTCTTTTCTTTTTTCCTTCCTGATGTTCCAAGACCTCCTTTAAAAAAACCATTTTCTTCCCTTTTGAAGAACTTCCTCTGGCTGGTCTTCAAAGGCGGATTGGCCAGCCTGGTATTCTTTTAGAAATAAACAAGAGTTTCCATTTTTTCATTTTTAGAGAACCTGTAATTTCTCGCTGAAGTTTTGTTGTGCTGCTTTAACATCTGAGGATGTCTTCATTTCCTCGTCATTCTTGAATTCTTCCACCAGATATGAGTCACAGGTGACAATCCTTTCCTTTCAACACTTGAACACCTCCCCCTCTTCTGCCACCCCGCGGTTTCAGATGAGAAGCCCTGTCACAGAGGCAGCACACTCTTCTGCGGGGAGTGTGACACTCCCTTCGGGCTGTTTC
Source organism: Fukomys damarensis (assembly GCF_012274545.1). NCBI lineage: Eukaryota > Metazoa > Chordata > Mammalia > Rodentia > Bathyergidae > Fukomys > Fukomys damarensis. The sequence continues at coordinate 62,793,333 of NW_022900935.1, forward strand.
ATACCTCCTTTTCCTTCAGTATTCAGAAGTCTCATTCCCAGGCATTCTGGCATGGATTTCTTTGGTTTTATCTTACTAGGGGTTTGCCAAACTTGAATCTGTAGATTTATGTCATTGGTCAAATTTGGCAAGTTTTCAGCCGCTCCAACCATGGGCCAGGTATACAATGGCGATTCCTTAAGGCGATAAGACAGTTTAAACTTTCCTCTCCCTAGGGACACAGGACTGTCACAAAGTGGCACCGCACTCATTACCTTCTCGACTGTGATGTTGCTGGTGTTGCCAGGCATATAAAAGTATGGGTGTATTTCCTCATATTTGATAACGATAACAAATGACTATGCACTGGTTTGCATATTGACTAGACTAACTTTCTGCTGTTGTCTCAGAGCGCACGCCTTCTTAGAATTTAGGTGGAAAGCTTGCTGTAGAACGGCACGCCACCCAATCCCGACAGGAGCTTTGCAGTCTCACGTTGGCTGAGTCTCTTGATTGTATGGAGAGGCCATGTGCGTGACTGGCCTGTGCCCTTTTTACTGCTCCCTAGATGTCTGGGGCTCTTCTCGGCTTGGGCAAAGTCTCTTTCTGTTCTCCACTTCCATGGTTCTGGCATCTGGCATCTCTGTTCTTCTACTGTGCTTGTTTATTTCTGTTCTCAAGACCTTCTGTTCTAGAATTTCTTACAACCATTGGTTTGCAGAGATTTTCCGTCCCTCCACTTGTTTCTAAAAGATTGGCGGTTGCTTGCTGAAGCCTGCTTCTGCTGCCTTGAGATCCTTGCCGGATCCTTCGCACCTCTGCTTCATCTCCTCCTTGGCCATCAGCTGGGTGTCTGTTCTCATTCAAATTGTGGCTTTCTTGCTTCTTGTGTGAGGGATGATTTTTTTTTTTGTACCCAAATGACTTAATCTGCTATATTAGGGGACTTTAGGTCCTCTTTAAATCCTTCACTTCAGCAGCCGGTCACCCAGCTTAGGTGAGCGTGTAGGTCCTGGACTCTCCTATGGGCTGTGATTCCTGATAATTTAATCTGCAGAACCATTTTGCCTCTAGTTTGGGCTCAACTGGTACCACTGAAGCTCCTACTAGTCCGTACTGCTTGAGGGGACACAAGGAGTGTGCCCAGGCCAAGCCAGATCAGTAGCTGAAGGGAATCACCTGCCTGCACAGACAAAGGAAAAAAAAAAGCCAAGGAACCTCTTGCACCTGACACCCATCTCTCAGTGGTAGAGGGAGGTTTGGGCCTGTGAGGGGTGAGAAGTTTCTCTAGGACACTCACTGTAGCTTCCTGCTGTGCTGCCAGTTGGCCTGCACTGCGGATGGGACTCCCATTTGATCCAAGGGAAGGACACACCTATCTAGCTTGCTTTCTTTGCTAGACTGGGGTTCGGGAAACTCTGGGCCGGGGTCCCCCTCTGAAGCTCCCTCTGCTGGGAGGCGGACCCTTAACCCCTGTGGGGTTAGGTATGGAAGGCAATGGGAAGCACCTGGTGGGGGTGGCAGGTGCAGACGCAGGCAGAGGGAAACAAGGGCAAGAAGCGCTTTGTGCTGGAACCGGAACTCTGTCCAGTGCCTGGTACAGAGCCAGCGCGTGGTGCCGGCTCCCGACGGAACTGATCATGAGCTCACAGGTACAGATCCCTTCTCTGGGTGTCGGGAGGTGTGCGCGAGGTGACCAGGGAGGGGTCAACAAATGGCTCCCGACTGCTGATGCACCCCGACATGCTGTAGACGGGGCAGGGAGAGGGCTGAGGGCTGCAGGGCTGAGAACACGAGGGGTTAAATGACGGAGTGAATCCTGGCACACAGCACCCCCCTTTGTACCCCTGCAGACCTCTCCTGGCTCAGCCCTGCCAGTCTCCATGAGCTGACATCACTCGCACCTGCCAGGCTAAGACAAGCACTCGCCAGCCCCAGAGCCTTCTGTAATTAAAGTCTTAAGAGCGGAATCTCATAAGCAGGGGGTGGGGAGCAATTTCCCGCTCAACATGTCAAATGCTGCTCATCCAAAGCACCCCTAAGAGATATCAGGCAGCGAAGAAGTCTGTGCCAAGGCTCCGGGAGCGATGTGCGGGGGGCGGGGGTGGCGGGGCCTAGCCCCTTCTGTCCCCCAGAGGTGCAGCCTCCGCTCTGCAGAGTGCAGGGCCCAGGGTCTTACTGCATGAGGTCCAGAGCTGGAGAAGGCATCAGAGCGGGTCCCCTAAACCCCTTCCAAGCTCTACGCTGGTGGTCCCGGTCACCCAGGCCCATCTGTCTGTCCTCTGCTCCACACCCGATCACTCAGCCCTGGGTCTTCCTGCTGGAAGGTGCTTGGCAAATGCCCTTTTCCCCATGTTGTGTGTAATCTACATCCGTGTGCATACACATGATATGTACATGTACTCGTGTATGTGCATGCATGATGGGTGCTGCTCCATGCGTGTGGATAATGTATACAGGTGTGTGCACTTGGAGATCTGTGTCTATTGTCTTTCATTTGCTCCATATTTAAAAGGCTCCACGGGCTGGGGATGTAGGCGAGTGCAAGAGTAGATACTCAGTGTACACGAAGCCCTGGGTTCCGTCCCCAGCAACACCACCAAAACAGAAAGAAAATCACCTAATAAATTTCATAAGAAGCAGGTCAACGACTCAACATAAAAATAGGCAACTGATATAAACAAGTAATTCACAGAAAAAGAGATTGGGTCAGTTGCATTTAAAGCATATGTTACCCCAATACCATAACATTGTACAAAGACTGAGATACACTGACCACTTTGGTCCTAGGGGGAAAGCAGAAAACAGTGTTCAACCTTACTGATAGAAACTGCAAATGGAGACAAGGAATGATGCACTGTTCACCCTTTAGGCTGCTAAAATTTAATCCAAACTCTACAATACAAGGAGGCAAAAATGTGGGGGAAATAGGCATCTCCTAGTGCCTGATGGAAATGAGAGTTTCTGAGGAAAGTAACCTACTAAAAGTAATATCTTTTAAGAAGGAAGTAATACATGTAATCTCTGGCCCAGTGGTTACACTTTTGGGGACCTCCCTTATGGAAATAAAAGCAGCAGTCTATGAAAAGAGATTGCTTTCTCAGCACTGTTTATGGTGGGCAGGACCAAAAAAAAACAAAAACAAAAACAAAGAAATGGAAAGTAATTGAAATGTACATCTCTAGGGGAATGATTGAGAAATCATGGTATATTGCATCAGAAAAGAGTGGATAAATCCACGAGTTGACACAGAAAGGGATGCCAGTCAAATATTTTGTAGAGAGCGGAAAAAAGAAGGTGTAAGGGGCGATGTCCAGTTTTTATAAACTTGAGCACTAATGATCCCCAGCAGCAGGCCTGGGTGCACCGTGGCACAGATGTGAGTGGTCTGGACTGGCTGCTGGAATTGCCCAGCCTAGAGGAGGCTGATGGTGGACTTGTCCTCATTTATCTTTGCATTGTTTTCCTTGGTAAATTGAAGATGTTTCTTTTCTTTCTTTCTTTTTTATTTTTGTAGTGGAGATTGAGCCAAGTCCACTGCATTGAGTTAAAAACAAAACAAAATAGGGTTTGGCTAAATTACTCAGGTTGGACTTGAATTTGCAATCCTCTTGCCTCAGCCTCCAATAGTGCTGAGATTATAGATATGTGCCACCATGTTCAGCTTGGATTTTCACTCTCTCTCTCTCCCTTCCTTTCTAATACAACTCTATTTTTGCACAGTTGAGCTATAAAACTCACGTAGTTAATCAGTCTGATTTGATGAGTTTTGACACATGTACGTGCCTGTCAAACCACACAGCGAGCACATCCACTGCTCCCAAGAGCCTCCTCGCCTCAGCCCTGTCTGCCCTGTGCCCTCAATTCCCATCCCTGTCCTGAAGCCCGCACTGCCTGCTTTCTGCCACCATAGGCAAGTTTGAAATTTGCACTTTTGCGTGAATGGAATCCCGTGCGATGCCCCGTCCCCCGCCTTGGTCTGCTTCTTTTACTCAGCACACGTGTGTTGAGAATTTTGCAGCGATTCATTCAAACTGTTGCCTGTGGGAACAGCTCATCTCTTCGTGTTGCGGAGTAGTGGACAATAGAGGCCCACTGTATGGAAACAGCACGGTTTGTTTATCTGTCACCTGCTGAGGGTTGCTTTTAGTTATGGTTGTTACAAAGAAAGCTGCCGGGGAAGATGGCAAAGCCCTCGCAGGACTTCAGCTTTCATTTAACTGCCTAGGAGAACGGCTGGGCTCCATCACCGGCTTATCTTTGACGTTGAAATAAACCGCCAGGCTTTTCCAGAGCAGTACATGCACCATCTCGCATTCTGACCAGCAGCGAGTGAGAATTGAAGATCGCCGGCCTCGCCACACATCCGACATCATCCGTCTATTTCAGGCATTCTAGTCGGTGCACAGCCGCGTCTGCTTGTGGTTTTAATTCGCATTTCCCCAACGACTAGTGACATTTTGCATCTTCCTATGTGTTATTTGCCATATCTGTCTTCTTTGATGAAGGATGTTCAAAGCTATGCTTAATTCGGGGGTGGTGGGGAGGTGTTTTCTTACTGGCTTTTGAGTTCTTTTTCTTATGCATGCTTCACTGCGTACACAATTTTTAAAGATTTTCTCATGGTTGTGTCTCTCCACGCTCTTAACAGTGTCTTCAAAGAAGAAAAGTTTTGTAATAAACTGGCACTGAGGCTGGAAGACAGGATGCGGCTAGGACTAGCAGGGGAAGTAGTTGTGATCCAAAACCCATGAGCCGAACAGCCCTCAAAGCCTTGCACGCTGACATCTCGCGAGAACTCGAGCAGCTTTTTTGATAGGATGACCTGGACCTGGCGCAGGCGTGCGAAATATAAAAGAGGGCCAGTAGCCCTTGTGCTTGCCTGTGAGCGCACCCTATGCTGTAATTTGAAATTTTTTTCTTCCTTTTTTCCTACTTTTACTTTGCCCAAGCTCGCTCTGCAGGGCCTGTTTTCTTCTGTCTTTAATAAGTGTGAAAGGTTGCCACTGTTTATGTCTGTTTCAATCAATTCTTTGTTCAGGATCGAAAGAACCTAGAAGGAGACTCAGCCCCCAAAGCCTGGCAACGGTACTAGGGATTGAACCCAGGGCCTTGTGCATGCTAGGTAAGCACCATACCACTAAGCTACAGCCTCGGGCCATCCCCCACCCTCATTTTTTTTTTTTTTTTTTTTTTTTTTTTTTT
>NW_022900935.1:62798983-62816411 GCF_012274545.1 Fukomys damarensis
GATTGAACTCAGGACCTTTGATTTCGAGGCAGGCGGCAGAACCACTGAGCCAAATCCCCGGCCCTTTTCTTTTTCTTTATCTTTTTTTTCCTTTTTGAGACACTGTCTTGCTATGTAGCCCAGGCTGGCTTCCAACACGTGACAATCCAGCCTCAGCTTCTCTAGTGCTTGGATTACAGGCATGCACCACCATGCCTGGCTTAATTACAGCATTTGAGAGGATGAGGCAGGAGGATCACTGCAAGTACAGGCCAGCCTGGGCTACATAGTGAGCTCAAGGCCAGCCTGAACTACATAATGAGCTCCTCTCTCAAAAAACAGAACAACCAAACCGGGGATTTAGCTCAGTGGTTCCGCTGCCTGTCTTCCAAGCCCAAGGTCCTGAGTTCAATCTCTGTTACAGGAAAAAGACAAAAACAAAAAACACAACAACCATAAAAAGTTTTATTTTATTTTTGAGACAGAATGTTGCTATATTGCCCAGGGTGGCCTTTTACTTGGGATTGTCCTGCCTCAGACTCCCAAGTAAAAAAAATGGGGTTTTCTAGATGCCCATTCCCAGGCATGGATGTTCTCTGCTAGTCCTAGTAGGCAGGAGGTTTTTGTTTGTTTTGGTTTTGTAAAAAATAATTCTTTTTTGGCCTCTATTTTGAGCTAACAATGTGGGCTTTCTTTTTCCTTTGTTGATACCATAAACTAAGTTGATTGCTTTAGGGCACTGGGGGCCAACCTTCATTCCTGGGACAAAACCCATGTGCCTCCGTCTGTACTGTCCTTTTAAGCTATGCTAAAGCTTAAAACTTTTTACATCTATCCTCGTGAGGCATACTGGTTGGTAAATTGCCTTTCCTGTGACGCCTTTGATTTCTCTAGCGAGGTAATGCAGGCGGAATCTGTGGTCAGGTTTTGGATTCTCCATCAGTCCTGGAGGAAGTCAGTAGGGCTGCAGCTCCACTGGATGCGGGGAGTGGAGGAAAGAGGCAGTGGAGGCCGCTGTCTGGGAGTTTCCATGCCGGAGCAGCTGAAATGATGGCCTGGTCAACGATTAGGGTAGAAAAGACAGGGTGGGCAGGGGCGGGAAAGGTCGGGTGTCCTGTCCTGGCCCTGTAGAGTCCTGATTCCTCCTCAACAGTCTCGCAGGGAGCTCATCCTTTGCTAGCTGGATGAATGCACTGGAAGAGGGAGAGTAGAGATGGATGGCAAAAACCAGCCATCTCATGCATGGGCCTGGATGAAGTTGCCACTTAGATCTTCTCTTGTAACCCATGGATTCCTGCTGTGAGGGTTGAAGCTCAAACCCAGGTCCACCCCTGCCCCTTCCGGTGGAGGTGGCTCCAGCACCACAGCTGCCTGCTGCTTACCCACCCATCTCCGGAGCCAGGGAGATGCCATGCTAGCATCTCCCAGCTGACTCCCCTCTGGGAGGTGAGGCTGTTGGGGTCCTGCCCTGCCCTGCCTTTTGGGGAGCCTCTCCACTCCAGCCCCAGTTCCACGGCTCTGTTTCTGCTCTGACTGCCAAGACCAAGGCTGGTGGTCTCTGCTGCAACCAATTATAGTCTGTGCTTCCTTTATCGGTTGGTACTAAAAGTTGAAGATCAATAATGGCTGTATTATTAGGATAGCTGAGCTGCATGGAGTGATTATGGCTCTGGTTTCCTTGTTGGATCTCTGACTGTCCTCTCTTTTGTTTGCATAGCCTGCTTCTGGCACCTCTCTGGGTGACAACAGACAGAATCTCTGAAAGGCCCCCGTGGTGACTGATTTGAGGTGTGCGCTGGGCTGGACTGCGACCTACCCAGGGAGCTAGGGGGGCGATATTGCTTCTCCATCCTCACACTGATTACTCTCTGTGCCTTTGTCAGTGCACTGCCTGCTTCTGAAAGGGAGGCCCTGCCTGCTGGCATCTGATAAGAATGATCGCCTGTCTGGGAGTTTCCAGAGTAGATGGGCACGTGGGTGGGCACTGCCTAGTAGGCCCAGGTCCGGAAAGGACAGACAAGTAGAGGAGAAGTGGATCCTCTCTCTCTCTCCTCCAGAGCCAGACGCCCTTCTCCACCTACTCTTGGACCTCAGAACTCAAGGTTCTCTGGTTCCTAGATACTGGGACTGGTCACCTGCAGGACCCAAACTCTCTGGCCTCAGCCTGGGATGAGGATGAGAATCACACCATCAGCTTCCCTGGGTCTGAGGCGTCAGGACTTGGACTGAGCCATGACATTGGCTTCCCTGGTTCCTGAAGACGTCCTAGCTCGGGATTCTGCTGCCCTGGAATCCAGAGTGAGCCACTGTCCCTACTAAATCCTTTCCCACCTACTGTGATTTAAATGCGAAGACCCACTCACCGTCACCCGTGGATTAAAGCACTGATGAGTTCACAGCCGAACCAGACTGTAGGAGGCCAGCCTGTTAGAGGAAGCAGGGCACTGGGGGTGTGTCCTTGAAAGGTAGATCTCGGCCCCAGCTCTTTCCTCTGGCTTTGGCTTTTCCCTGTCTCTCTGCATCCTGGCTGCCTTGAAGTGAGTAGCATTGCTCCACCGCTCCTAAGACATTTCTCTCTTGGACTCAGCCAACCATGGACTGAATCCCCGAAACCAGGAGCCAAATTCAACCTTTCTCCCTTTCAGTTGTGTGTGTCCTATATTTGTCCCAGCGGCGGAAATGTGACTAGTGTGCTGCTCTCACTGCATGTCCTGTTGGTTCTGTCTCCCTGGGAAGAATGCCCATTGTGGAGAAGAGCCACTGCACTGTGCCCTGGGCTGGCTTGGGACTCCTCCCTCCTCACCACCCTGCCGGATGGAGCAAGGGCTTTCTGTGCCCATCACTAACACCCCCACTATCACTGCCGGTGTGCTGGACCCACACCTCCTCCACGCCCCCAGGGCAGTACTACCGCTAGGGCAACTGTTCCTTCTAAGTTTGGGTGAGCCTCACACGCCCTAGAATTCACCATTGTCAAGCGTACACTCCCCCCAGCATTTAGTACATTCACAGTGTTGCCTGACTACCACCTCCATCTACTTCCAGAACACTTTTACCACTCCATGGAAGTAGAACTAATGTACTCATTAAATAATCACTCATTTCCCTGCTTTCCCCCAGCCCGTGGCAGCCATGAATCTGCTTCTCGTCTATAGACTTGCACATTCTGGGCAATGGCTTGGATGGAATGGGTTCACACACTCTGTGACCTATGTATCTCGCTTCTGTCATTGTGCATGTTCTTAAGTGTTTCATCCATGTTGTCCCATGTATTAAAATTCCATTATTTTTTTTGGGGGGGTACCGGGGATTGAACTCAGGACCTTGCACTTGCAAGGCAGGTGGAGGCAACACTGAGCTAAATCCTTGGCCCCCAGAATTCCATTCTTTTTAATGGCTGAGTAATATTCCATCGCGTGGATGTACTCATTTGGTTTAGACACTTGGCTTGTTTCCACTTTTGTGGAAGGGATGTTTTATGTGCTGTCTGTGTAGGAGGAAATCATACTGCTTCCTGGTGTTTCCTGTCAGACTGCCTCCAAAGTAGCTTCCTTAGCAGGGTGTGCCACTCAGAGCGCTTGCCACTGAGGAAAGCCACTCCTCTCCCTAGTCACAAAAAGCAGTTTCTGGCTATGAGGAAGTGGATTCCTCTCCAGGAATGCTGGATGCCATATGAGGGAGAGACGTGAGCCCGGGGAGATGGGGTCCCTGCTCCAGGCTCAGCGGAGTCGGGGCAGAATTGGGGTAGGTTGTGTCCCCACTCAATGCCCTTGCTCCTTTGCCCAGTGCCGCTGCTCTCCGCCCAAGTGTTGGGCCCCCGGACAGGACCAAAGCTCAGCCCCTCACTGGCTGGGCAGACTCTGGGCAGACCCTGGGCAGGGGGTTAGCTAGAGGGGTGGGAGTCCAGGCTGTCCAGCACAGGGAAGCATCCAACCTAGGATGGGGTCAGGGAAGGCCCCTTGCAGCAGGAGTCTCTGGGGCCACATCTGCAGGACACCAAATGGACGCTCAGGAGGAAAAGGGGCTGGGGAAGGGTTCAGGCGCTCAGAGATTCGGCTGGGATGGGGCTTTGGACGAGGTTGACTCTGTCAGAGGGTGAGGTCAGGGTGGCAGCACAGGGCAGCAACTGCTGTGGGAGCAGTCGAATAGGAAGAGCCCTCCCCGAAGGGCTTTGAATGCCAGGTCAGGGTTCAGGTTTTATCCTGCAGGTTGTGGGAGGCCCTGGGCAATTTTGAGCCATAGCAGCCAGAGGCGGGAAATTCATTCTGGGTCAGTGGTGGGCTGACCTCAGTTTCTCAGGGCTGGCCCCTTGACAAGCCCACACACGGGATTCCCACGCTCCCCAACACCATGGAGACCCCGGGGTGGGGCAGCACGAAGCGTGGGTTCCTCTGTCCTTCTCCACCGTCTCTGCCATCTCACCGCAGTCGCCACTGTCCCCAACACCCACACCCAGGCCCCCCGCTGTCCTGCACAGGGAGGAGCCTCGGGGACCTCAGCTCTTGGGGAACCCTGACAGGCACATTTCTGAGGTTCAGCTCCTCATGGTCGTTTGGCCTGTTGTGGGGCCACCTCCAATCCAGGAGGACGGTGACTATGGACAAACTCAACACACCAACGGAAGTGTTCACCAGTGGGGAGGTAGAAGAACCGGTGTCCCGGTATCATAAGGTGGCTTCTTTAGAAATGGCCCGCCAGTCAAAAGTGTTCCAGGATCTTCTTAGCTCGAACAAAGAACGGGACGAGACTAGCCAGTAACAGTGCCAAAAAGTTTATTTGAAAAGTGCAGGATACAAGGGTATGGTAGAAACCAGCTCTGCAGGGTGGATTTGGGCCAAAGAGAAAATGAGGGTAAGGCAAAAATAAAAACACACACCGCGTTCAGACGCGCTGCAAACTCAAGATAAGGGATCGTTCGCATCTCCCGCGTGCGCTCAGAGAGGTCCTACACCCGGCTGCTCGAGTTGCCCTGGGGTCTTGTGATTGACAGGTCTCACTCATCTTCCCAGCCAGCTTTGCCACGCCCTAGCCCCTATATCACCTGTGCCCTGCTGGTGGGAAGGTGGAGAGTAGTGTTATGGTTCCTCAGAACAATGCAAAGCGCCATCGCCAACCCAGCCGTTCCGCTTCTGGCTATGTACTTGCTGTGGCTTGAACAATGGCGTCCCTGCCACCCAAATTCATGATGCAACCGAATCCCCAGGGTGCTAGCGCAAGAGGCGGGGCCTCTGGGAGGTGATTAAGTCACGAAGGCTCAGTCCTCATGGATGGGTTGGCACCCTGATGAGAGGACGATTTTGCTCCCTGACCCTCCTGCCTTCCTCCGCGGGAAGACACAGCAACGAGGCGCCATCTTGGAAGCATCTGGACCCTGGGCTTCCCAGGCTTCAGACTGTAAGAAATAAATCTCTGGGGCCGGGGATTTAGCTCAGTGGTCACGGAGCCTGCCTTGCATGTGCAAGGGCCCAAGTTCGATCCCCGGTACCAAACAAACAAACAAACAAAAAAGAAAAAGAAAAGAAATAAACCTATGTTCTTTATATATTAACCAGCTTTGGGCATTTTGTTATGGTAACACGAAGAGATTAAGCTAATATTCCCTCATTATTCACAATGGGCAATTCCAACAGGTGCATTATTCACAGTGGGTAAAAAGCAGAAGCAACTGAAGTGTTCACCGATGGATGAACGGGAGAGCACAACGTGCTGTAGGCATGCAGTGGGAAATAATCAGCCTAAAAAGGGTAGGCTCCTCGATACATAGCACAGCGTGGATCTGCCTTGAGGGCAGCCACAGGCTCAGTGACACAGGAGAGACACAAGGGACACATCCTGTATGATTCCATTCACAGGAGGTCGTTAGCATGATGAGACTCTTAGATGGGATGGAATGTCGCCCTAAACGGACCCTCACAGACACAGAAAGAATGGGGAGGAGCGGGGAGTTAGGGTTTAAAGGGGACAGAGTGTCGGTTTTGTAAGATGAAGAGTTCTGGAGTGGGACAGTGGTGACGGTTGGCCAACCCGGAATGAGCTTGCTGCTGCAGACTATGCACTGAAAAATGGTTAAGATGGCGAATTTTATGTAATGTGCATTTTATCACTATAAATAAATCGAAAACAATATTAAGAAATGTTACAACGGTGACAGGAAAGCATGAAACCCAGTGTGAGCCCCGCTGAGCCAAGGGCTTCACAGAGGACCCAGCCATGAGGCCAGCCCCAGCCCCAAACACCACCCTGACTCTTCTCCAAGAGCAGCCAGTCATGAGCAGGAAGTCAGGGCCTGGCGTAGGGGGCTGGTAAGGACAAGATCCCAGGCACACGCGCCAGATAATCCCCAAGGCTCCCCGTATGTGGAGTTCTTGAGGGTTCCCACGATGTGTGAAAGAAACAGAGACAGGATGCCTCTGAAAGTGCAGTACCCTGGCTCCCCTCGCAGTAGCCCGCCCTGTGTCCCCCAGGGTGTACTTTTATTTTGGTTTTTATTTTTTCCTCTCTTTTACCCAGCCCAAGTTGGCACTGCACGGGGCCTTCGCTTTTCATTTCTCAAATAAATTTTGTCACTGTTTTTGCTCGCTTTGCTCAGTTCTTCGTTTGAGACAGAAAGAACCTGGAAACCATGATGCCAGCACCCCCAAACCCCAATAATAGTGTTACCATCATCCCTTCTGTTTTTCACAGACCCTGTGTTACGTGACTATACAACGGCTGCGTGGGTCCAAGCGATTTGCTTGGATTCGTGTACACCACCAGGGCATGGCGCTACCCAGGGCTCAGCTGCCTCTGCCCGATCCCCGAGACCTGCCCCCCATCTTGGCAGAAAGGCGTTTCTGTTCCCCGACAGCTGCATTGCGGGGATGCACACTCAGGGCTTCTGACTCAGGGCATACAAAAAAGCTGCCGTGTGCCTGTGTGCCGGTCGTCCAGACTTCCCAGGGTGCCGAGGCACTTAGGAAAAATCCCTAGGCTGCAATCGCTCAGCCCGAGGATCAAACCAAACCATTGCGATGTGGGGAAACGGTGAAAAAACATACTCCGAGAAGGTCATACTGTGTAGTTTATGCATCAAGGAATTCATTTACCCAACAATCCGTGTATAACCATAGTTTCTGATCTTTGCCAAATAAATAAATGAGAGACAATATTTCTGAATAGTTTCAATTTGTTTTTGTCTTATTAAAAGTGGAAGTGATAACTCCAAAAGTGTGAGCCACAAAAGAAAAAACATAATTTGGCTTTCACCAAAGTGACAATTTTCACTCATGACAGCACATTATTGAGAATATGCAAAGATGACCTACAAAATGAGAGAAAACAGCCACGAATTGTGTATCTTCTGAGGGTCTGGTGTGCAGAACATATAAGGCGCTCTTACAACTGGACAACAAAAAGGCAAATAATCCAGTTGAAAAACTGGACAAAGGACTCAGACAGAGTTCTCTGCAGAACATACACAAGGACCAAGAGTGCGTAAAAAATCCCAACATCACTAATGGTGGGAGAAGAGCAAATCACAGCTATGATGTGACCCACTGCACACCCGCTAGCATGGCCGCAGTGGCAGGGGAATAGTGCAGACTGGGGGTGTGGAGAGAGGGGGCCTTCTAGGTGTGGGGTTGGAACGTAAGGGACGCAGCTGCTGTGGGAAACAGTTGGCATTTCTTCCAGATTCAGCCCTAGAAGGGCCTCGAGGCCCAGCAATTCCCCTCCACCCCAAAGTGCGGGAAACAGGACCCTGAACCAACATGCGACCCACGCGTGACTACGGCAGCATCTTCACTGTCTCCGGAAGGGACAGACAACCACCATCAGCAGCAGACCACGGCCCTTCTGGACAATGTCTGTTTCCTGGCCATCAATAGGAGCGAAGGTCTGATGCAGGCCTCAACATGGGTGAAACATTGAAGAGACCTAGGGCTCTTGACCTATAAACTCAACCAGTTCCCCAGGGCTGGTTGTCACTAAGTCAGTACAGCTGAGGTCTGGATGTTTACCTGGACACATGCTACAGACAGCAAGAGTCTTCCATGAATCTAATGAACCCAAGTGGTTTTGTATGTCGGGCTGGTCAATCTAATGAACCCAAGTGGTTTTGTATGTCAGGCTGGTCGTAACTTGAGGGTCCACTGTATAGAGCATGAAAGAAACCAGACTTGAAATCCTGCATTCCTATGACTGTCTTTATACAAAATGCCTGAATGAGTAAATCCATAGACAGCTTGGCGGTGGCCGGAGTCCTAGGGGAGAGGGAAGGAGAGAATTAATAAGGAGGAGAGAGTTTAAGATGAGGAAAATGTTTTGGAGATAGACGTGGCGATTCTCATAAATGCCTCTGAATTGTTCACTTTAAAATGATTAGTTTTGTTATTTGAATTTCATTTCAGCAGAAAAGTGGAGTTGAGCATACGGTATTTTAATGTGCCTAAAAGATACATGCACACCTTTATCTGAGGCCTGATGCTTTCGCTTGACCATTTTCCTTTTGAGTTATAGTTTTAAAAAAAACTGATTTGTAATTCTGTTTTCAAAGAAAATTATCTTTTGTGATACATTGCAAACATTTTTCTCAGTTTTTAATTTTTTCTGAATTTTACCTAGGGTGATTTTTTTCTCTGAAGATTTAAACATAATAATTGTGACCAAATTTTATTATTCTTTCTTATGGCACTGGGCTTGGGAGTAGAGTTGATCATTTAAAACTTCTGTGCCTTTTTTGTTGCTCATTTGTTTTTCTGGCCTGGGGGTTGAACCTAGGGCTTTTGTACTCAGCTACATGCACAGCGGCCCCTGCTTTTATTTTTGAGACAGGGTCTCCCTAAGTTGCTGAGTTGCCCAGTTTCAACCTGACTTTGTGGTTCTCCTGCCCAAACCCCCTAGAGTGCTGAGATCACAGGCGTGCGCCACCACACCCAGCTCTCCCATGCATCCTTATGGAGTTCACTGCTGTCCCATCTTGGAGCCGGCTGGGGTTTATCTGGTGTTAAGGGTGAGCTTCAGATTTGACTTTTATCCCACATGTGGCCTGGGTTGCTACAACACCACCAATAATCTCCATCCTTTCTGGGCGGGTAGACGCACCCCTCATAGATGGGTTCTCCTCATCCGCTTGGAGGCTGGGCGTCCTGAGGGGACTGGGTACACTCTCAGGAACCTCTGTGTTTGCGGGGGGAAGAGAGCCTGGGTAGAGAGAGAGCTGGGCCTCAGTGCAGTTGGAAGAGCACCTTCAGCTGGCTGTGTCAAGCTCTGGAGCTGGGGTGCTCCTGAGGAGAAGCTGTGGCGGTGCCAGGCCTCTGTGACATGGCAGCACCCAGTCAGGAGTGTGGGCTGCTGGGGCGGGAGAGCAACTTCAGAGGAGACAGTGCCTGGGGGAGACCCGGCAATGGGCAGCACTCCCTGTGCCCCCAGCAGCCACTACTGTCCACCACCATCCACAGGTTCCACCACTGTCCACGATTTCTACCTTCATCCACAGCACCCAAGGCGTCCACTGAAGCCCACTCCTATGTCAGTGGTACCCACTTATTTGAAGTAGTAAGTTCACCCCACAGGAACAGCACATCTGGGATGCTAATTGTTCCCACTGCTGCAATGCACATCCACCCACTTGGTGCTTTGAAACAACACAATGGATCGTCTTGCTTCTGGAGCCAGAGTCTGAAATCAAGGCATCCATAGAGGCCCCCAGGGGGCCCTGCCTGCCTCTGCCAGCCCCTGGGAGCTCCAGGTGCTCCTTGCCGTGACTGCTGTGTTCTCCTGTGTTTGTCATCTCTCCTTCTCTTACCAGGAGACTTGTCACTGGACTGAAGATCATGTGGATGATCCAGAATGATCTCATCTTGAGATCTTTAACTTAATTACAGCTTGCAAAGGCCTTTTCCCCCAGTAAAGTCATGCTCACTGATTTCCGGGGGTAGGACTTGGATTTGCCTTTCGGGGGCCACCATTCAACACATCCTAGTCCCCATTCCAGGGGATGTTAGTCAGAGGGGCACATAGTTCAAATGCTGGTTCTCTCCTCTGATCTGGTCTTGGGGCCAGAGGTGACATTATTATTATTATCCTCCTCCACTATTCACCCTAGACTCCTGCCCTCAGCTGCCTTGGTTGGCTTACCCTTCGGGGACTCGGATTCAAATTCCTGGAAGCTTTGATTCCCTGACCACCACACCCCTCTCAGGCTATGGTCACTGATATTATGCACTAGCTATAAAAATTAGGTGCACGGGCCAGGGATTTAGCTCAGTGGTTCCGCCATCTGCCTCACAAGCACAAGGAAGAGAGTTCGATCCCCGGTACCCCCCCACCAAAAAAAAATTGGTGCAGGAGTTGGCCACAGTGGCACACACCTGTAATTTTAGAACTCTGGGAAGCTGAGGCAGGAGGACCATTCAAGCCCAGCATGGGCAACTTAGTGACTTAGTAAGAACCTGTCTCAAAATAAAAACTTTTGAAAAGGTCTGGGAATGTAGTTCAGGCATAGGTCGGGTTTCTACCCCAAGTACAAAACACAAAACAAACCACTGGGCAGGATACAAAGACCATCCCAGTTCCCTGGATTTACATGGGTGCTACTCCAAACCTCCCGCCCCACGGAGTAACTGCAGACCCTCCCCAGCAGCCAGCAGCCCGGCCAGGACGGGAACCGTGTCTCTTGCTTGCTGGCCTTTGGCACCAAGGGCCCCTTGGGCCCAGCCCAGTACCTGTAGCTTCCACTTTGCTGGAACTCTTTTTTTCCCCTCATTGCATTTATTGGTACTTTCTAGGTATACAGTACAGTTACGTTCACCATTGGGATCTTGTACCTTTACGTGACAGGTCTTGGTTCTCATTGTTGCCCCTTGTCCCTGCCCTCCCTTTTGTTGGAACTCTTGATGGGATTCCAGTGGGAGAACCCTGGGCATCAGACTGAATTGAGGGGCTGGAAGGCAGCCGCTGCATGTGGACACCAGAGGGACAGTAGTTGGGGCCACTCCCTGCCTGCCTGCCCGTTCTGGTTCTGGGACCCATGCGTTTCCCCACGGGGCCACAGTGCCCAGAATGGCTGCTGGCTCCAGGTGTGTCACACCCTGGCTTTGCCCCAGCCACAGCTGCAGGAGGCCCGTGGCCTTAGGGGATGCGATGTGCGACCGCCAGTGGATCCCACAGGGGAGGCCACTCCCACACCCCTTGTCTGAAAGCGGGTTCCTTGGTTGAAGGGGGAGGCTTTGCTTTCTGTCCCCAGAACTGCAGGTTTGCAGGGTCTCTGCCTTCACTTCTGGGCAGCCACTGCCAGACGCCCATGGGCCGTGTGTGTCTCCTAAGGGGTGATTGCTGGACCCGCCTGACTTGTCCTGGCGGGTCTGATGTGACCCAGCTCAGGACAGGCAGCTCTCCTTGTCTGCTCACTGACATTCGGAGGCCAGTTCTGCATCCCTAGGGCAGAGAGCACAGCGGGAGTTGATTTCCAGACAGCACAGAGCTCCCAGGGCTCAAATCAGCAGCACCTGGTCCCTGCAGACCCTCAGGTCCTCAGATCCTATGGCTGGGGTGGGGACAGCTGGGGTCCCTGCTGCACGGCCCACTCCTGCTCTAGGCAGGCAGCGTGTCGGTCTCCCCGTGCGGGACATGTGCTTTGGGACAGAAGTGGTTTAGCACCATCCCAAAAGTGGGGCAGGTGTGAGATGCGCTCACTGGCCCATCCGGACCCCGTACCTTGGGGATGGGCGTCACCTACCCCCCAGGGCACACTGTCTCACCGAAGTTTCCAAAATACTGCTTCTTGCTGAGGTCTGACATGATGACTTCGAGGCCGTGGACCCATGTGGCAGGAGGGGAGGCACAGGACACCGAAGGAAAGCGAGCCGGCACACCTTCAGGCTGGATGCCGATGTACACCATGGCCCATTCGTTGGGAACGACCTGGTCCGTGACAGGGGCGCGAAACCCCACATTTGCTAGGTCAGACCCGAGGCTGTGTCACTGTGTGGGTGGCTGCGTGGGGTACTGTGGCGCTGGACTTCCTGCGCCCCCTCCTCCCAGACTGATCTGTGCTTGTCAGACTGGGATGGTGCCCGGGTGGGCAGGTGTGAGAGCCGCCCCTGCACCTGGGAGTCTCTGAGGGGCACAGACCTCTGCCGCTGTCCCCAGATGACACACGGGGAGCGTCAGGTTTCTACCGCTGCTGTAACAACACGCCATAAGTCAGTGGCTCCAAATAACCCTGATTTATTATGTTATGGTTCTGGAGGTCAGAAGTCCAAAATGAGCTTCTCTGGGCTAAAATCAACTCTGTATGGGAGCCTCAGAGGAGGATGGCTCTCTAGCCTTGGCCACCTGCACACTGTGACTCTCGCCCCTCCTCTGTCTTCTGGGCCAGCAAGGCCAGGCTGAGTCCTTCTCCAGGGTCACCACTCCGACACCTCCCCAGCCATGTACTCCTCTGTCATCAACGAGGACCTTGGTGAAAAAAGAGTCCCACTTGATAATCCAGAACCACCTCACCACCCCGAACTCAGCTGCTTAGATCTTCACTTCTCTGCTAGTGAGGAGGCAGAGACACAGGCTTTGGGGACCACCCCATGGACGTTTGGGGGGCTGTCACCGTGCTGCTGTGGTCTGACACTCATGCTGAGAGCTGCCCTTCGAGGGATGGTATTAATGGGTGGAGTCTGGAGAACCAGGTGTGATGGCACCCACCTGTAGTCCTAGCACTTTGGGAGGCTGAGGCAGTGGGATCACAAGTTTGAGCCCAGCAATTTAGTGACTTAGTGAGACCTTGTCTCAAAATAAACACTTTTAAAATGGGCTCGAGATGTAGCTCAGTGCAGATGTCCTGGGTTCAATCCCCAGTATTGAAAAAGGGGGGTGGTGGTTCCTGAAAAGACAGGGTCACATGGGATCTTAAGTGAGCTGCATTTCCCCTTCTACCTGGCCAGGACACATCTCGCAGTTGCCCTCTCTGAACCCGGAGATGACCCCTCCGAAGAAGTTGCACCTGCGCGGGACTTCCCAGGCTCAGGACTGGGAGCGACAGCCGAGGTTGTTTACGAGCCACTGAGTTTATAGACTCAGACACCTGCCTGCCACAGCAGGCCGAGTCCCGGACTCCCACCAGCTCTCCTCACTACAACAGCTCCTCCTCTACCGGGCAGCTGTGGGCTGTGCCTGCACCAGCACACGGTGGGGGCCAGGAAATGGACAGGAGACCACGATGGTGCCTCAGGTCCCCCAGTGCCAAGCCAGACACTGAATAGTCCCTGGTCTCCCATGGCTGGTGCACGGGAAATCAGAGCGTGCACAGGACCATGGGTCATGGGCCTCCCCTGTGGGGACCTGGCCGGTCCTCAGTCAGTGGGCTTTGGGTGTAGGGATTGGTGTGGGTCTGAACACTGGACAGGGAGCACGCATTAATTTTACTGGGACCTGATTTCATTGCAGGACTCTAGCTGTGGCTGTGGTTGTCCCTTGGGACTCTTCATGAAGCTCACTGCCGTCAGAGCTCCCCGAGGGTCCCCTCCCCTTCCCCACTCGCCAATTCACCTCGGCTGATTAGAAGGGGCACGGTGCCCACCTTGCCTGCCGGCGATGCCCATCCTCCAACTCCGTGTCAGGTCCATTCTGTCCCCACTTCTCTGGCCAGCAGCTCTCCCCAGGCAGTCTGTTCCTTTGCTGGCAAGCAGGTGGCTCCCAGGGTCCGGGGAGTATGGCTGTGGCCTGCCGGGCCGCGTGGAGAACCGGTTCCAGGCTCTTCCGCCACTGGTCTCGGTTAGTTGGTGTGTTCCCTTCCCTCAGCATAGACAAACCCTCTCTCCAGACAGGAAGGAGGTGCCTCCAATGGTGCTCAGACACAGAACTTGTTCTTTTCTCTCTTCCTTGACTTGTTAGGATATTTTTATTTACTATTGAATGTCACTCTAATTGAACAAAAATAAAAAATGCACATCACTTGCAAGCACTTCACTGCTTATCTTTACAGGGTGCAACAACAGTTTTAATAACAAACATAAGAGCGCTAATCCTGCCTGTGGAATCACTGGAATAACACAGTGCCTATTTCAGAGCTTGCTCCTGGACATGTACCCCGGCTCTAGCTGTGCAGCAGAGACTCCACACACTTCTGACTCTGACTTAAAACTTTGCAGGGGCTGGGGTGCAGCTCAGGGCCAGAGCTCTTGCCTGGCCCTGCATTCAATCCACAGTGTCACAAAAGAAGAAAAACCTTAATTTTGCCAAATGGATAGGTGAAAATAGCTCATCATGGATTTTACTTCTGCTTAGTTACCGTTAAGGTTGAGGGTTTTGTCATGTTTGTTGAGCTGTCTGTATTTCTTCTTTGGAAACTCTATATATTTATCCAGTGATCTTTCTTTCGTTTCTTCTTTTCTTTCTCTTTTCTAAGCTGTGAATGTTGGAATAGTATTAGACTTGCAGAAAAGCTTTTGGAATGGCACTGAGAGCTCCCACATACTCTGTACCCAGGTCCTTGCCATGAACATCTTTCATCAGTGTGGGTCACGTGAACCGAGGGGCTCGGTGGCAGGGCACTTACCCAGCATGCAGCAGGCCCTAGGCTCCGTCCCCGGCCCTGCAAGCAAGAACCAGAGTCACTAGCGAGTCAGCCTGACCCAGTAAAGCCCATACTTCATTCAGGTTCTCTCCTCTTCTCCTAATGTCCCTTCTGTGTCCAGGACTGCACTGGACACATCTCCTTCGGCTCCCCTGGACTGTGACGGTCTCTCAGACTTCCCTTGTCTTTGATGACCTTGGCAGGTGTGAAGAGCATGCGCCAGGGGCTTTGCGCGATGTCCCCAGAGGGATTTGCCTGCTGACCATCCTGGGTTGTGTTTTAGGGGGAGGCAGACCTCGGGCTGAAATACCTTCCTGTCACAGCGTGTCCAGTCCAGGCTGTCAAGCCAGATGACCTCAACTCACCTGAGGCAGTCTGTCAGGATTCTCCCGGATCGGTGACTCTTTTCCCTCTGTGACTCTTTCTCCTCATTTCTGACTACTCTGTCACTTTTTCTAATCTGCTGTGCATATCACAAGAGAAGCCTTCAAACTCTAGCACCGCACAGGGTCCCTCTGCTGTGTCTTCTGCCCTGGGCCCTGGTGTCGGGGGCTTTGTCACACTCTCTTGTAGCCCATGGCTGACAAGTTTTTGCCCTGTCTTCCAGCCATAGCCCCAGCCAAGCATCGTCCCTGGGACCTTCCCCTTGGCTGTGGTTACAACTCCGGCCATCGGGGACGAGTCCCTGGGCCAGCCCCTCATTCAGGTGGCTCACAGGAACACCAGTCTCTGCCTGTCCAAGATGAAAGGCATCATCCCCGAGATCGGGCCCTGGACAGCCTTGACTCTCCCAATCCATCCACTGCAGAACACGTGCCCTCCTTGCCCGGAACACTCTCTCCTCCTGACGTACCCCAGAGGCCTCCTGTGGGAGTGAGACCTTCAGGGCTAAAACGGGCAGCTGGTCACCTTACAGTTAGTGCCTCTTCTTCCTCCCCAGCTTCCCCCAGTGAAGGCTTGAAGACAGCTGCAAGGCGGTTCTTTCTAGAACTTAAATCCCTGCTCCTTCCTTTCCTGCTTGGCTCCCAAGCACCTTTGAGATGAGATCTACCCGCAGCCAGGCATGTGACCCTCCCTCTTCTTCCTCCCCTGGTGAAGCAAGGGCAGCTTGGGATCAAATGCCTTTCGAGGAGGCAGTCTTGGACAGACAGATGGCATCTCCGCATTTTGGGCCATTTCTCTTCTGAAACTGCATTGGTTTCACATGGCTGTCACAAACTGCCGTAAACTAGGTGGCTCAAAACCACACAAATGGACAGTCTTGCTGCTTTGGAGGACAGAAGTCCCAAGGTGTCACAGGGCAGGTTCCTCCTGGGGGAGATGTGCTCTGTGCTCTCCCCTGGCTTCTGGAAGTGTGGGTGATCCCTGGAGTTCCTCGACTAAACTGTAGGCATTTGACTGCACCCCAGTGTCTGCCTACCTTGCATGTATTCTCTATGTCCCTGTGTCCCTGTGTCTTCTACTCATCTTCCAAGGACACTAGTTTTAGGGTCCATCCTAAATCTAGGATGATCTCATCTCTGGACTCTCCACTTGTGACACCTACAAAGACCCCATCTTCTCCTTTTCTGAGGTCTGGGTGGATACGTATTCGTGGGGGACATTATTCAACTCGCTACAGAAATCCCAGGGGCTATGTTGTCGGGGAAACTGAGACTGTCTCATTTCTCAGGATGGAGGTGAGTTGGGACCACCCATACAGCCAGCTGCCCTTTGCAGGGTGGCGTCCCTGCAGCAGACTCAGGGGGGCGCTGGTCAAGGAGCACCCAGCTCTCCATCACACCTGAGAAGGGAGCAGCAGGCAGAGGAGAAGCCAGCTGCCACTGGTTCTGAGGAAACCTGTCCTTCCGGGGAGTGCTGCAGCCAGGGTGACCCCTCAGTCTGTCCTGAGTTGGGGGGACAGTCTGGGCCTTTATACCCCAGCCTTAAAGGATGTCCTGCCCTGGTGGGGGTGCTCTTCTATCAAAGAGCCTCCCCAAGGGCCGGCTCAGAACGCGGCTTGATGTGGGAAATGAGCCCTTTCTTCCAGACGGGCGAATCCCATCCACGGCACTACCAGGGGCTCCGAGGCAGACCTTCGTCCTCAGGAACTCCCGACTCCCACAGCCGTGTGGCCTTGGCTGGTCTGAGCAAGTCAGTGAGTGTGCTGCTCTCCTTGCCATCAGAGGCCCCCTGGACTCATGGCCACGTCCACCCGCTGCAGCCACTCCCTCCCGGTCCCTGGTCAGGGCCCCCTCACCTGTGGCCAGGTCCACCCAGACCCACGGTTGGTGGGCGTGACTCAGAGGCAGACCCAACAGCACCGGCAGGAGGCCCTGGTGTCTTGGCACCTCAGTTCTTTTGAGGAGGGGAGGACTCTCCTTCGTATCGACCAAGGGGCCTGTGGCCAGTGGGGACAGCCGCCTTGCAGCTCTTGCTGGCACCCTGCCCGCACCTGGCATGGCTCCTAGAGACACAGGGAAGGTCAGCTGGATGGCCTGGCAGCAAGATCCTCCCTCCTTCTTTCCCACGGGGCCAGCTAAGGGCGGACTTGGGCAGCAGCCCCTGCCCTTGTTGGTGAGGAAAGGCCCTGACCCGGGGAGCTTCTGATCCGGCTCCTTCAGGGTTCTGCACACCCAGGATGCAGCCCAGCAGTGTCAGCTTGCTCTGCCCTTCCTGGACAAGTCCCACAGCTCCTAGTCAGGCTCCCCAGGCCGGCCTCTCTTCCTGAGAGTGGGGCCCCCCTAAGGCCCTCCACTCACTGGGGCCGCCTGTTCCTGGAGCCCAGGCCAGAAGCCTTCTGGGGACTCCAACTTCCCTCAGCCGCCAGTCCTTCACTTCATCTATGTTTCATTTGTTTGTTTGCTTGTTTTGCTGACTTTCTTTTTTTTTTTTTTTTTTTTTTTTTTTTTTTGGGGGGGT
>NW_022900935.1:62816800-62823636 GCF_012274545.1 Fukomys damarensis
TTTGAGAGAGGGTCTCACTATGTAGTTGAGACTGACCTGGAACTCACTGTGTAGCCCAGGCTGGTCTCGAACTCACAGCGATCCTCCTGCCTCAGCCTCCCGAGTGCTGGGATTACAAGTGTGAGCCACCACGCCCGGCTTGCTGATGAGTTTCAACTCCTGGGCTCAAGCAATCCTTCCGCTTTGGCTTCCCCAGTAGCTGGCACCACAGGTGTGTGCCACCACGCCCAACCATTCTGCCCGCTTTGTGACAGGCAGAAGTCTGGAGAAGCAGAGCTGGCGCTAAGGCCAGCACCTTGCTTCAAGCAAGTCTGTTGGCATCCAGCAGCCAAGGATTTCCTGTGGGCTCTGGGGTCCAGGGACCGAGGGCCTCAGGGCAACCTCAGCAGGGCTCATTTCCCAAGGACACCAGATTCCCAGGAGATTGCAGCATTGCTAGCCGTGGCCCTCAGGGCCAGCCATCTTCCCCCTTCCGGGAGGGGTATAAAAATAGATGGTTCAACCTCCGAGGCCAGCTCTGTCTCCTCCCCGAGGCTCTCCTGCTGGGCCAGCCCTCCCAGGGTATGAGGAGCTCAGGCGACAGAACCAGTGTCCCCTTCCCAGCCAGCCCTGCCCTGGTCCTGGTGACCAACTGGGTGGCACTGGCAAGGGGCTTCTGAGAGCTGTCAAAGCCACAGCCGGTGGGAAAGTTAAAGGATGAAGGAGGTGGGCACCGAGAACGTGGCAGAGCCTGGGCAGACGTGGAAACAGGCCTTGAGGGTCCAGGAGAAATCGCTTCCAGCACCTGAGCCATCAGGGGAAGTAGACAGACAGAGGCGGCTCAGTGCGGGGGCTGGGGCTGTGGCCCTGGGGATGGATCCTGTCACTGGGTCAGAGGTGTTAGGACTGCACTAGAATAGTAATGATGGTGCTATTGATTCTGTTCTTAACAGAAACTTCCAGAAGGATGCTAACTGCCACCGCGTGTTGATCATAGACCCCGCACCTGGGCCTGGCAGCTGCTGTTTTCACATTGCCCACTGCACAGACCTGAACCACACCTTCAGGGGAGGTGCGGAAGGCTCAGAGAAGGTGGCGTTGTGTCCGAGGTCACACACTAAGGAGGCGGAGCTGGATCAAAACCCTGAGTTTTGGTGTCTGTTGCCATCTGTGGTGGCCTCTGTGCCCAGGGGAGCCCCATGTCCAGTCCACTGTGCTCTCCTGGGCTCCACTGGGTCCTGGCTCACTGCCCCTGGAAGGAGGCTGCTGCTGGGGGCTCCTTCCTCACGGTCACCGCCGTTGCTTGTGCTGTTAGGGCTGAAGGCCGGGCGGCTGCTCCAGGCCTCCTTTGTTCAGCCCGTGCCCGCCTCAGTGGCCCTCGAGACCGGGAATAACCGAGTGACTCAGGCAGTGCCGGCGGCCATGACCCCGTTTGGTGACACTTTCCCTTACAAGGCCACGCCTGCCTCCTGGCAGCAGGAGGTGACACTCGAGACCACTGTCCCATCGCATTTTACTCCTCCATGTGTTTCTGTTATGCATTTGTGAAGCCAGCTCCTCTGCGTGCGCGCGCGCGTATGTGTGTGTGTGTGGCTGCTTAGGTGAGTGGTAGGGAGGCCGCAGTGAAGAGTGACCTTGGATAAGAGCCAGGAGGGGCCAGGCCGGGTGCACCTAGTGGAGCAGAGCTGGAGGCCAGGGAAACAACCTGGAGGCCAAAGTGTGCTCTGGGGGTGGGCGTGAGGAGTGCTGGAACGAATTCTGCTGGTGCTGGGCAGGTGAAAGGGCTGATGCCCACCCCCCCGGGCTCCGACTTTCTCTCTGGGTGCACTTGGAGGCGAGGGCAGGGGCAGGGGCAGTTCAGTCCAGAGGGGAAGCTCAGGATGGGTGAGAGCTTGCTGGGGCCCAGAGCGAGCCAGGCCAGGCCTCACGCCAGCCCTCTGGCAGACTCTGTCCTGGGCCAGACCCACCGCGTGGCCGGTCCTGGAGGGTCACAAGTAACCATGCCAGGCCAGCTGCTGGGCAACATCACTAGGGCAGGCCAGGGCTCCAGAGTGACCTCCCTCCTCGGGAATGAAGGAGGGTGCCAAGGCTGCCTCGTGGAATAATTACCCCTGGTCTCCTGCCTGCTGGCCTGAGGGAACCAGCCAGTGTGGGGCTCCTGGCTCCCGCCCACCCGCTGGCTCTGCTGCATTCCCTCCTTGGGGAGGAGCTGACCCCGGGCTGCCAGAAGCCTCTTCCTGTGAGTCACCCGGGCGCCAGGAGCAGGGAGGGACTGGTCCAGGGCTCGGCTGTGGGGCTGCAGCATCTCCGGGAGCTTTGGATGGATCCTGCCCCCTGGCTGTTTGCATGAGAAGAAAACTCTGATTGCTCACTCAAAGCTGTTGCCAATGTGGAGTGTATTTCCTTCTCCTCTTTCTAGTTCATTTACCTGTGTACATCATTTATTTTTTGTAATGACGGAAACAGGGTGTGCTTATCAATTCATAACCTCAGGAATATTTCCCCATGAGATCTAAGATATTAGCTTTCCTGAGATACAGTTGATAGACCATAAATTCTCCATTGACAGTATAAAGCTCAGTGGTTTTTATCAATTTTAGGTTGTGCCACGTCGCCCCAACCTAATCCCAGAGTAGTCTCAGTGTCCCTGAAAAAAACCCGTCCCCATCAGCCGTGACTCCCTCTCTCCCTAGCCCCGGCACACCACGCCCCTGCTTTTGGTCTCTGCAGATTTGTGTGCTCTGAATGCTATGTTTTATGCCAATAGATCGGCACAGAGGTCTTTGGGGACCTTGACGTTTTCAAATCCCGTCGAAATTGGGTGGCAGTGATCTTGGATGCGCCATGTTTCCTTGTTGTTTTGGACAGTGAACCCTGCCGTAAGGCCTGAAGGCGGGATGACAGTGTGAGATGCGGTCTGCAGTGCCCTCCTCGTCCCTGCACAGCGCACACCCAGGAAGTGACTTATTCTTGCTGAAGAACGGCCCACTCCAGGTTTTCCCTGCTGCTGTCCACAGGCAGGTTGGATGGTGGCCGCAGAGCAGGGCTATCTCCCCTCTGGCAGGCTTCGCTTCGCCACGTGTGTCACTCCTCTCCCAGGTCTCTGTGAATGTGACTGAGACATCTTTCCTGGCGGGAGGCTGTCCTGAGAGTAGAGAGGATTATTGGAAAGAGCCCCTGGATTTGGGTCAAAAAGGTGAGCGATTCTGCTTAGAGGCAGAATTTATTGCCCAATCACAGGCAGAACTAGATAAAACCTGAATAAGGTCACAAAGAAACAGGAATTCTCAAAATATTCTCAGCCACAGTCAACCACTAAAGCCACTGTGGATTGTCCCCAGATGCCAGCTCTCTGGGGACTCTGTAGGTGGAGGGAGAGGAGAAATGCCTGTGTGAGGTGAATCTGGGTCCTGCCTCAGTTTCTCCCTGTTCATCGGGACTGGGAGGTACAGTTCTGGCCACCAGCTGAAGATGATTATTCTCTTCAGGGACCAGTTCTCAGCATCCCTGGAAAGCCCTTTCTCTTGCAAGGTGCTCAGCGTCGCCCCAACACACCCTGGCAAGGCATGTGCCCAGGTTCCGCTCTGTCAGTGCGCACTGTATGTCAGCACCTGCCGGCAGGTAGGGTACAGGCACACACAGCCATGCCCACAGATGGGATCATCTCCCCAGTGGAAGCAGTGACATGGTTCCCCCAGCAGTCCTGGCTCCCTTGGCAGTCTTGGTTTTCCCATTTCCCCTGTGGCCCCTGGTGGCGGGCAAGGTGTTCTGCATGTGTCGTGAACCGGGCCAGATGAAGCTTGGAGGTGGCTTTTCTGTGATGAGGCCCAGAGGGCTGCCTGGCTTGTCAGACTGGCCCTGCTTGCGCTGGCCAGAGTTTCCAATGGGAGTGGAGCTCACTGCTGCACAGCCGGAATCCTGTCTCCTTGCTTCCACACAAGGCAGAAGATCCATTTTCCCAGAGGGCGTTGGAGAGCCTCTGCTCCTCATCAGGCAGGTGGCTGTGTGGGCCCAGAGTCTTCTCAGCCCCACCCTCTAGGCAGTGCTCAGCGCCTGTGGGGAGTGCTTACCCCAGGGCAGGCCCGAGGACACTCAGGCTGTCCCTTTCCCACCCTGGGGACTCGCGAGAGGCACACCTTATCTAGACCAGAGGTGGCTGGCTTTTCCGTGGGGGTCGAGGTGCAGCTGTCTTTTAAAGTCAGAGTCACACATGCCGGAAACCTCACAGAGCCTTTCCTACTGAGAGGGACAAGGCTTCTTCTGAATTCTACAGCATTTTTGGAGGAATTTGCATTTTGTCCCAGTAAGATCATGTCACCTGAGAACTGCTGAGTGACTCTGGAGAACGAGGGATCACAGGACTTCACCGAACCCTTGAGGGCATGACTCTTAGAGCTCTGCAGAACACAGCTGTGGGGCCCACTACAGGCAGGGCCTCCAGCCCAGTCCAGGAGGGGACCTGGCAGGATCCACGGAGAAGGGAGCTCAGGGTGTAGCTTCCCAGCCCATAAAAGCCTCCGTCCTGGAGTCCAGGGACCTAGGGGCCTGGCTCCACCCTCCTGCAGCTGTCCCTGCTCCAGGGGAAGTGAAACAGGTCCGGCTGCACCTGGCAGCCCATCCAAAAATGTGGAGGCACAGCCCTCCCCGATGACCTCTGCACACCCTTCCCTGGCGCCTTGCCAGGCCTTACTCACCGTGGGCAGCGCCAGGACCTCTCTCGGGCACAGGGCGGGGCTGTGGTTCTCGGCCCTGCGCCCAACCAAGCCTGTACCCAGGGCAGGCACTGCTTTCTGCCCAGGAGCTGCCTCTTTTACAGCTGGGAGATGCAGCCCAAGACAGAACAGTGGTGCAGGCACTCAGGATGGCAGCAGAGGAGCAGAGGGATGGGTCATTGGGCAGAAAGATGAGCTCCATCCCGGCTCGACCTGTGGAAATTACCAAAGCACTCCATGCCTCACTGGCCTGGTCTCCCTTGGCAGATGCCCCTTGCCATCCTGAGCCCTTGTGGGACAAGGGATGCGCAATCAGCTTTGCCTTCTGCCTCGTGCATGGCATGGCTCAGTGCTTAATGGGCCTTCAAGGGTTCCAGGATGCAGGGTGTGTGGGGCAAGGAGTCAGGCTCCCAGCCTCCTTCTAGCCCCGGGGCACATGCACAAGTGTCTTCGCTGGCAACTGTGTGGCAGCCCAGCAACCTGCCACCCCAGGCCCTCTGAGTCCTGGGGACCCTGGAGGTGTGGGGGTGCCCTGTGGATGGAGGTGGGGTGAGGAATGTCCCCAACCAGGGGGTCCCATGTCTGCAGCTGCTCCACACCTGGCTGGCCATGCAGTCCCCAAAGAAGGCAGAAACTTTATGGGCTGGGGGACAGGGATGGCAGCTGCTCTCTGGCCCCCTGGCCACCACCCTTCCTTCCGGGGAAATAGAGACTGCAAGGTCTGCAGAGCTCATCCCTGGGCCAGGGCTACAGGAGGAGCTGAGGGCTGTAAAACCAAAGGTTCCGGCAGAACGCAGGGGTCCGTGGGTGCAGGTGTGGCTCAGGAGAGGTGTGGGAACCAGGACGTCCACACGGGCATCCAACTCCAAATGCGTCCCTCTGAGGCCCGAGGGCAGCAGCTGCGACCAGCCTGTTCTTAGTCACTGGGCGCTGATCACCCCTGGAGCTGGAGCTGGGTGCTGCTAGCTCGCACTCTTACCCTGCTGCCACCCCCAGGGTGCCTGCATTTCAGGGAGACATTGACCTTAGCGGCACCACTGGATTTAGCTTATGGACGCACATATGATAGCAGGATTCCTCCTCTTTCTCCTCAGTACCAAATCCAGGGATGTGGGCCAGGAACTGGGAGTGATAGCCCTGCTGGGCTCTGGAGAAAAGGGGAATTTGGGCAGATTCAGGAAGCAACACACACACACTTGCTCTCTCGGGCCCCACTGAGCTCCAGCTCAGCAGCACCCACCCCATACAGCCTGGCGGAAGGCTCAGGCTTTGCAGGCTCTGGCCAGGTCCGGGGCGGAAAGAGATTCAAGGAGAACCTTGGCCATGGTGATATTTCTGCTTATCTGCAAACTGAAGGACACACCCCGCCACCCCCAGTAGCTTCTCAAAGCTGACAGGGACCCTGTGCAGGCCCACCGTGGGAGGCCCTGGTGGGCTTCAGTCCTCACCTGTGGAATGGGTGCAAGGACACCCACACCAGGGCTGACCCGAGAACAGAGGGGCTCCGAGTGCAGTGTGAGCCCCGGGAGCCTCGGGACCTTTCGCTGCTGGTGCTCGGGGCTGAGGATGACCTGGGACAAGCACTAGGACTGGGGAGGCTTTGCCACCTCCTAGCTAGGGGACCTCGAGCAGTTCCTCAGCATCCTGGGGCCTCAGTGCCTCATTCTGGAGAATGGGGATAGGTGTCAGCTTCGTGGGTGTGACGTGGGGTCTCAGCTCCTCCGCTTCCTCCCATCCCGGAGGTGCTACTGACCCTCACTGCCTTCCCGGGGCTCCGCAGCTGGTGCCTCTCTCTCACCTCCTTCCGCTCCATCCTGCTTCATCTCTGTCCCTCCCTCTTTCACTATCCGTTTCATTTCTCTGCCACCAACACTCAGGAGGCCCTGTTGGCCCCCATTCGCCCCCAGCACCCAGGGCCACCATCCTGCCACCCAGGGCCGGTGGCCGTGCTGACATCACAGGGCGTTTATCCACTGCTCCTCTCCTAACGCAAATTTCATCCTCGTTCTCTCTGAATCAATTTACTTTTATTGCCTCAGCTGCTCAAAAGCAATTTTTCAAGAACAAAAAGGTCAGCACGCCCAAGACTAATCAATTCTCGGAGAGCTCCTGCCGCCGACAGGGGAGCCGGGACACGGCCCCTCT
>NW_022900935.1:62823959-62829912 GCF_012274545.1 Fukomys damarensis
GCCGGGACACCCCCTCTTCCCGCCAGCCCCCTCCCACCAGCCCCATCACTTTTATTGCTCCATGATGCCTGTCATTAGCGGTGTGTTTGAGACGCCCCGTGGTGTTCTTACAACATAAAACCTGGGCGGTTTGAACGGGGAGGGGGGGTCGGGGCGCACATACGGCCACTCGCCGGCTTCTCACAGGCTCCGGACAGGAGCAGCTGGGCCGATGGAAGGGCACTTGTGCGGACCCTGGCAGTGAAAGACATCCCACAGGAACCGGGCCCTGCCTGCCTGTCTCGGGCCCAGCGGCCTCCCCTGAGGCCTTGTCACATGGCTGTGGGCATCGCCTGCTGGTGCCCTTCTGGGACTCTCCCTGCAAGGCTGTCCCGGTCCCCTCTGCGGGGGACAGAACACACCTTCCAGGGCTGTCCCATCCCTGCTGCCCACTGTGACGCCAGGCTCTGACTCGTGTCTGCGTGGACTCCACAGACAGGGGACTGAGGAGCAGGGAGGGCAGGTGGAGATTAGGAATAGCTCGGCAGAAGCAGGCCACGCTCCCAGGCTGGCTCTCCAGCTGTGCTTGTCCAGCGTCATCCTCAGCCCCGACTCCCACAGCACCAGCAGTGCAAGGC
Organism: Fukomys damarensis; assembly: GCF_012274545.1. NCBI lineage: Eukaryota > Metazoa > Chordata > Mammalia > Rodentia > Bathyergidae > Fukomys > Fukomys damarensis. Next base: position 62,824,577 of record NW_022900935.1, read on the forward strand.
CCCGAGGCTTCCAGGCGAGCCCCTTTGTCCTCGGGACAGCCCTCGTGTGGGTGTGTGGGTGGCCTTGGGTCCATTTCACAGGCAAGGACACCGAGGCAGGAGGTGCTCGAGTCTGCATGGCTGGAAATATGCACTGGGGCTATCGCCAGATGTCTGCCCTTTGCTCTTTTCTTCTCTTTAAAAATGCCGCAGGGGATGCAGAGTGCAGAACAGGAAACCCACAGATCAGCACACAGATCGCGGTTGGCGGGGGCAGGAGGAGAAACTGCTAACAGGGATGATGTCCTTCCGGGAGATGAGAGCACTCTGGGACTCGCAGGAGGTGACGGCAGGTGACAGCTGTGTGGCTTCGTGGATGCACTGAGTGCCATGGGACTGTGCCCTTTAAAATGGAGAATTTTATGTCACCCAAACTTCACTTTAGTACGTTATATGAAAACAAAACAAAAGGAAACACAAAAACCCAAACAGCTTTGGATTTCCTGCCACCTGTTTGGCAAGAGGCTGGTGACCGGCCAGCTCTGAGTCTCTGCAGAGGCAGCCCGGGGCTGCTGTCCTAGAGAAGCAAGACCAGCAGAAGGGTGGCCGCTCCTGGAAGTGTGTGGCCATCCCCATCAGCAGTGGTGGCTTCTCCCAGCCTCTCCCTTCCTCGTGTGGGTGCTGTCTGCACCTGGCTGGGAGCTGCGGTCAGCACCGCATTACTGCCTCTGTAGGGGCTGGGCCAGACTCACAGGCCTGGCCCGGGCCTGTGGCTCCTGGGCCCTGTGACCAATCTTGTGAGACAATGTTGTACATACATTTCGAGCTCCTGATGGCTCCTGCTGCCTCCAGACTCACTCCCAGGTCTGCGCTCCGCTTTCCTGACCTCTCGCCTCTCCTTCAGGGTTTCTGAGGTTATCTGCTGAGCAGGGTCCCCAGGTCCTCCCCGGGAGTTCCCCGAGTTCTTTCTCAAGTGACTCTGGGCATTCCACTTGGAGGGCAGTTTTGTCTCCATCCCTAGGGCAGCCGGGTGCTTGTTCCCTGCCCCACCCTGTGAGCTCAGAGGCCTCCTGTCCTGAGTCAGCCTGAGGCTGCTTTCTGTCCCCCAGGGCACTGACTGGGCACAGTGCGAAAGCCCCAGGGCTTCTCCGGGGGGGCTGAGAGGGGGTGGTCGGAGGGGAAGATCCACCAAGTCCTCTGAGGATGCTTGTGCCTTTGGGCCATCTCTCTCTCAGGTGTGGTGTTTTTTGTGGTTGTTATTGTTGAATTTGGCATTGAATCCAAGGCCTTCACATTGAGCTGCATCTCCAGCCAGCCCTTCATTTTTTCTTAGTTTGAGACAGCGTCTCACTAAGTCAACTAAGTTGTCCAGGGAAAATTATAATCCTCCTGCCTCAGCCTGCCAGAGTGCAGGGAATTGCTGTCATGCATTACCACACCAGAAAAACAGGTTCCATCTAACCCTGACCAGCCCGAGGGAGCAGCCAAAATACAAAGAGGGGCACAGAGAGGCAGGGCATCCGTAGACCCGCCCAAGTTTCCCACGGACTGGAGCCACAGCATCCACACGCCCAGCCGTTGGCTGTCAGTTGTCCCACTAGTGTGCTGGCTTCCAGGCCTCTGGGCTCCCAGCTTCCCTGCCCTGCCCTTGGGGCCCTTGCCAAGTCCCTCTGACTGTGCAGCAACTGCCAAAAGTTCTAAGAAATTCCGCCCAGGGGTTTTCTTGGGAACCTGGGTGAGGCAGGAAGTCCCCTGGGGCTGAGGGGCTGTGGAGGCCATGGCAGCCGGGCTCCGGGTGGGTGCTGACCTGCGGGCCAGGCTGGCAGCTGTGGCTTGGCCACCCCTCCACGCATGGGGACAGGGCTGCCCTGGTGGGCTTGGCTCCTGCCCTGCCCCGTTTACAGACTGTGGGCCCCGGGCAGCTGCGGGCCTCAGGGCCTGGGCCTGTTGAAGCTTGGGGCTCCCAGTGCTGGCTCCCCAAGGCGGCAGGTGGACTTCAGGTCAGCATCAGACAGCCTGTGGCCCCTTCGTGGTCAACCCGGCTTGAGTCTTTCTGGCCTGGCACTCGCAAGCGGTGAGAGTTTCCAACCTAATTTATTTCCTCAAAATTGAAAAAAAATCAACATTGGTGGCTTGACATGGGAATCCACATTTCCGAATCCCGACAGTCTCGCAGGGCTATCTCCAGGGGATGTATGTCAGTGATGCTCCAAGCTTTCCCCGGATTGCCCCTCGTGGTGGCCTGTGGTGTGCCCTCCTTGGCCACCCTCTCCCCACCTCCACCACCCCGCATCTCCAGGGCCACTGTCACCTGAACGACCAATGACAGTGGGATCCATTATCGTTTCAAAGTGACCGAATTTTTCAAAAGGGGGGGTCAGGGAGGGGCTCAGAACTCGCTGCACCCAGGGGAACAGTACAATGGGCTATTGTGGTGTTAGAAGTCTCCAGGCCGGCGATAAGGAGGGAGTCTTCGAAGGCCGCCTCCCCGGCAGATTGCAAAACAGACTGGAAAGTTCAAGGCCGGGCGAGTCCAGAGTAGCGCTCAGGGCTCAGCCCCTACAAAGCCGGCTGGAGCCTCTGAGATGAACAAGCCCCTGGCCAGAGGCGAGGCGGGTCCCTGTGTCCTTCTTCCGAGGGGCCTAGAAAGGGCGCTGGCTCAGGGTCACCATGTCGGGGGCCTGAGTTGCTGCTGCTCCATGTGAGTACCGTGCTCCCCTGAGTATTACAGCGGGAGGCATCGCTCTCCTGCCCTCCTGCGGGGCAGGGAAACCAAGGCCTGGGGCTGAGAGCAGGCTGGAGGTGTGAACTCAGAACTGTGGGCCCAGGAGTTGCTCCGTTCTTGCTCCCACTTACCCCATGAGGGTGCCCTGGGCCCAGGGGTCTGCAGGGAGCACCGAGCCCTGCATCCTCACCAACAGCACCATGGGACCCAGCCAGGCCACTGCAAGGACTATGCCACCTCCTTTTCCTAAGCTCCTTCCTTCCCTTGAAGCAGCCCTTGCCCTTGTCTCTGGGCCTCAAGTTGGATTGTTCTCCCTCAGGGACATCTATCCTGATTTGAATCCAAATAAGCAGCTGTGTGACATCAGGCAGATCCCTTAACCTCTCTGTGCCTCAGTTTCCCAATTGAGAAACTGGGGAGAAGAGTAGCTGAGAGTGCTTGGCTGGGTCCCTGCCACATGGTAGGAGTCCACCCCAGGCCTCTTACTGTGCAGAGTAACCACGTGACCCAGGAGCTCAGGCCCCCCCTTGTTCTGCAGCTGGTGCTCTTGGCATCTCGGGCTTACTTTCCAAGGCTGGCTGCAGCATCCCACCCCTCCCTCCACAAGGCCCAGACCGGGTGCCTGGCTCTTCCCAGTGGATACAGCCACATGCTGGGAACAGGTGGCATCTGAGATCCCCAGGGCAAAGGTATTGGATGCCACAGCCCTGGGCACAGAGGCCTTGGACCTGACCCCCCTTGAGTCACTATGGGCTGTTTGGGGCAGGGAGGGCACAGCCAGCCTACCAGCTTTGCGTCCCAGGTGCCTCCCCCCGCACTGCAGCACCTCATCTGCAGCCCATCACCCATGGGGTCCTCAGGTCTTTTTCCAGGATGGAGGCTCTGACGCAGAATTCCCTGCCAGGGACATGGCACCTTCCCAAGGCAATGCCTTCACCATCCATCCCCTCGTCCCTCCAGGGGACCAGGGGCATCCCTTCCCAGCCCCACCTCCCCCAGACCAATGAGGCCACAGTCACCAGCTTCAATGGCCCGATCCTTCAGCTGAAAAATAACAAAACAAAACAAAACAGTGGAAGATACAGCTCCCGTGATGCCGTGTGCAGGCCTCCATCCCGCCTGGCCTGGTCTCCATCACATATGACAATGCTGAGAGGTTTCTGCTCTGGGGCCTCCCACCCATCAAGGCAGGGGCTGGGGCCACAGACAGCGCACCTGGGGCAGGAGCCTGAGGGTCACAGCCGCCATGGTGGGCATAGGCCCGGGCGCCCTGTACCCTGTGCCACAGCCCAGCAAGGGCAGGGCCTGGCCCAGAGCTCCACTGCTGGTGGCCCAGAGCACCCTCGGGCTGAGTCACCCAAGAGTCCCCGACTCTGTCCTCCCTGTGCACTCATCTGAGGAGCTGTCTGGGAACCACCAGTGACTGTGCCACTGTCCCCCTGTCCTGGCCACCACCCCTCGCCTGTGTGGGAGTCAGTCACCTGAGACCTGAGCGGGAGCCCGGGGAGAGGGCTGTGCATGACCCAGGCTGTACGTAGCAGAGCTGGGGGCTCCTTGTTGCTGTGTACGGTGACCCTGCAATGGGTAAGGCGTCCCAGGCCGGCTCCCAGCCTTGCCCAAGGGCACACAGCACGAGAAGCACTTCCATCAGACCAAGGAAAGGTGCACAGAGGGTGCCATGGGGGCGGGCACGTCCTCGGATCCTGCTCTTGGCAGAAGACTTCTTGTCCCCTCGCCCACCTTGGTGACCTGCCGAGTGGCCTCGAGCTTAGCTAATCTTATCGGCCATCGACCCTTGTCTGGGCCTCTTTATGGTCTGTGTACCTGGACGTGTGTCGGTGTGGTTGGCAACGTTCCTGCATTCAGACAATGTTTGCTGAGCATCCAGCAGGGGCCGGGTTTATTAATTTATTATCCAGCAGACACCTGAGAGGCTGCTACAGGCAGGGCGCCGAGCTGGAGATGGGGACACAGGCAGGGCAGACCTGACAGACATGCCGACATGATGGTGTGGGCATGGGGCAGGCATTACCAGGGACTGCAGTACCCACAGCGACCCTTGTCTTAGAGAGGACACCGGGCAAGCAGTTCCAGGCAGAGCAGGGAGCTCAGGGACCAAGCACAGGCCTCCCTGCTCCACAGGGTTACCCCTCCAGCCTCCTTTCCCCGAGGCCTGGAAAGGGCGGGCATGACCCCCAAGGGCCCTGGTGTGTCCAGCCCACACGGCCAGCCCCTCCCTGCTGATGGGGACACAGTGAGCCCTCCTGGAGTGGGCCCAGCCCACTGTAGCCCCCATCCCCCTGGGGTACTCGGCAGATCCTCTCTGGCGGGTGGTCAGCCGTGCTCTGTCTCCCTCGGGCGAGTCCTGCGGAGGTAAGGGGTCTGGCACAGGCCCAGCTCCACTCCATGGAAGATTCTGCCCAAGGCAGCACACACAGCTCTTGCTCGGCCTGGAGGGCAGGGAGGTCTTGGTCAACATGGGGGCTGGAGCTCCTGGCACCTGGTGCTCTTTGGAGGCCTGAGAGCCCCTTTTCTGTGAGTCTGTGGAGGACGCACAGTGTGTGTGTGTGTGTGTGTGTGTGTGTGTGTGTGTGTGTGTGTGTCCAGGCTGTAGAAAGACAGAGAACAGAGA
>NW_022900935.1:62830084-62890771 GCF_012274545.1 Fukomys damarensis
GTGTGTGTGTGTGTGTGTGTGTGTGTGTGTGTGTGTGTGTGTCCAGGCTGTAGAAAGACAGAGACAGACAGAAGCAAGACCAGCGGGCTGAGTGCCCAGGACCCCGGCAGGCCAAGGTGCCCTGGTAGTGGTTGGTTGGTTCCTGGGAGCAGGGGCAGCGATGGGTGAGAGGGTGGGCTCTGAGAGGCTGGTGCCAGAGGCCTGCCCTGCCCTGTGCTGCTGCTCTGGGTGGGTCAGGGGCAGCGGATGGCTTTCCCAGGTAGAGCAGCTGTGGCCCAGGCCCTTCTGGGCCTCTGGTTTTTCTGTGGCAGACCTTCGGGCTCACACAGCACCCTTGTAGTTAGACCCCCTCAAATCCCATGAGCTACTGGTTATTGATATCTATCTGGAGTGCGCCTGCTATGACCGGTCGGTGGCTCCCTCCCCACTTGTGCAAGAACCTTGCACACGGTGGCTCTGAGCCGAGGTGGCTGCTGTCAGGTGAATACCACGCTGGCTGTGCAGCAGAGGAGCGACCACGAAGCCCCACAGGAAAGGGCTGGTGTGAGCAGAGCCAACCTCTCCCTGCTGAAACGGGAGTGGGCGGAGGATTTCTGAGCACACAGGTGCCTGCCTGCACCTGGGTCCGCCCTCTCGGCACACAGACCCCACCCCCTGTGGACAGGAGACCTACAGTGGGCCCGTGGCTCCAAAGCCCCACCCACTTCCTCCTCTCAGGAGACGACGCCTGTGAGAAGCTTATGCTTTGCAGAGCAAGAGCGCTGCTGAATCCCTTGCGGGGCTGTTCCTGGGCATGGACAACCGGCTGGCAGCCGCTAGGACATGGGGAATAGCAGCTGCCTCTGAAGCACTCTCAGGTGGGGCGCCCTGGAGACCCTGGGAGGCTGGGAGCCCCCTATACAAACAGACGTGGTGTTCTGGTCAGTCTCTAGTACAGACAGGGCCCTGCCCTGATGGCTGCACCCAGGCTGGAGGGTTGAGGGTCCTTTGGCTCAGACTCTCAAATCTGCAGCACCCAGGACAGGGTGGGTAGCCATCCCACGGCTGCTGTGTAGGGAGGGGGAAAGGCACACCGAGAGCGGGAGGCTGCAGGCAGGAAGTAGGAGGACCTTCCTTTCCAGCCACCTGGGTATCATATTGGGTACCTGCAGACACCTGTGGCCGGCCCCTCCTCCAGCCTCCTCAGCTGCCCACCTGCAGGCCATGCAGGCCGATTGCTCAGAAGCGTCCAGCCTCCCCTATGCAGCCAGCAGCCCCACCACCGCACTGTCCCAGGACAGCTGGCGCCATGTCCCAAAAGGTCAGTTCCGCTTGTTCACCTGGTTGGTGCATGGGGTCCTGACTCCCCTCTAAAGTAATCATTCCACAGAACTTGGGCAGCTGTCAGAAAGCCAAGAGGGAGCAGGCTTTAGGGAAAGGAGAGTGTGTGTCTTTGGACATCTTATTTCCAGCCTGCAGTGTGGGGAGGAGGTAGGCAGAAGAGGAGGTGGCAGCCGGATTCCTGGAAGCTGCCTGGGAGTTGTCACTGCAGGTCACCCGTCTGCCACCCACCCACCCCGAGACTTGGTTCCTGGTGGATTTTCGTCTCAGCTGACTTTGATAGACTGGAATTTCCTTTCACAGGGACACCAGGGGACTGGGGGAGGCTTCCCACTGAGCTAATCCGAGAAACCAGAATGTCCCCACCGCTGTCCCGGGCATTGGTGTGGTCCTTGGAGGCCAGAGACCCTGTCGGCAGCAGCTGCTTTCCATCCAGGGTGAGGCCCACACCCAGGGCCTGCCCTCCGAGCCCGAGGTCTAGAGAGAGGTGTGGACTGGCACCTCCCAATAGAGGCCCCCACAGAGCTGTCCACAGCCACTAGCACCCCCACCCAGGTCTCCCACCCTCAGAGAAGCAGCCAACAGCTAGTTGGCACCCTCTCCACATCTTACGAACGCTCAACAGCTCTTTCACCTGTCAGGCTTTATTGTAAACGAGGCCCCATCCTTCGTCCTATGGAAGGCTTTTCAGTCACTTTGGTGTTGCCCTCAGAGTCCTCTGCCTGGCCACAGCAGAGCTCTGAGCTCCGTTCTGGGCAGGACTCCCCAGTCCGTGTCTGCCGCACGTGCTCGCTTTCCATGGACTTGTAGCCATTCTAATGTGTCTGCTCGAAGCCAGCAATCAATGGACGTTATTCATCAGTGAATTTGTGCCTGGGCCTGGGAGGAGGCTACGGGTGCCCCTTGTTGCTGGGGGGATTCGCTTCCTGCTACTACCCCCACTGAGCCCATTTGCAGCATCCTCATTTGGGCCTGTACTTATGGACCTGGAACATTCTTAAGCCAGCTGTCATCTCCAAGTGGAGAGTGTCTCAAATTATCCAGTGTCCTTTTCTGTTCAGTGCTGAAGAGCCGACAGCACCTGGTGGTCAAGGCAGACTTATCCTTGCTCGGTAATGAACCACTGTGCGAATTCCATGCTACTCCGCCAGGAGCCCAAGGCCTGGCTGCTCTCCTGAGATGTGGGGAGAGGAATAGATGGGCAAGGTGGGTCAGGGAGGCGACGGGTGGGGATGCCGACATCTGAAGGTCACATGGGAGGTCAGTGGTGGAATGTTCTGGACAGCAGAGGCCGGGGAAGTGGACGCAGTTCTGGCCCCTCTTCCGGTGCACAGTTGGCTGGAGAAGGGAGCAAGCTTGAGGCTCTCCTGCCCTGGGGGTGGGGGGGTTGTTGGGGCTCCCCTTCTGGATGGGGTGGAGCACGTGTGCATTGAGGTCAGCATCAGGGGCCCCCTGAAGCAGAGTGAGGCCCCACTGGATTCTTTGGGCTTAAACAAAGGGCAACTCAGTGACAGTGGGGCCAGCAGCAGGGAGTGCGGTTTTGCACAAGAGCTTTCACCCTCAGCTCGTGTGTCTAGGGTGGAGCAGAGACACCAGCAACACTGAACAGCCCTGGATCGAGGGGGCTCACCTGGAGTGAGAGATGAGGTGAGGGGTGTTTCTTGCTCACCTGAGTGAAGCCGATTGATTGCACCTGCGGGGGAGGGGCAGCCCAAGGCCATGTGGAAACTGGGAGTGTAGGGTTTGCCCAGGCAGAGGCTGGAGATGCACTTGGCCTTGCCCCACATGTGGACCAGCCCTGTGTGACCCACGTCTGTTCCTGGGGCAAGGGCAGGGCACAATAAAATGGGTCCCCTCACCAGGTCAGAGCAGGACCCTCTGAGTGCTTGCTGCGTGAATGCATATGCGAGTGGTGACAAGGCTGGGGCTGCCAGCCGCGCTCTCTGCTGTGAGCGTGAGTGAGAACGCACCCTGCGCTGCTCGTGCACACAGCCCAGCTGTCCTGCAAAAGAGGGGCCCTTCTCAGGCCCAGGAGGAGCGGCTGGCTTCAGGAGAGCAGAAAGTCTGGCTCTCTCGGTTGCTTGTCCCTGTGGCCTGGCGCTGGCTCTGCTCGCTGCAGGACAGAGGTATCCTTATACAGCACAAAGAACGGTTGCTTCTGGTGCCCCCTGAGGGGACCTGCCAAGCCCCAGCCTGGCTGTCAGCTGTCAGCCAACCTCTTGGGGACATTTCCTGGCACACAAGGGCAAGGTACACGCTCAGATGTCTACACCTAGGCCAGGTAGGTGGAAGACCCTTCAGCTGTGGGACCCCAGGGGTACAAATATCAGACCTCCTGACAGTTCCTCTCCCAGGCGCAAGGACACACACAACACAGGAAAAGCAGCTCCAGCCCGCCTCCGTGCTCTGGAGCCCCCTTGGGTCCCCCAGGTGCTTGCCTGCTGACCCAGGATGCCCTAGGCACACAGCCCTGCAGCCAGCTCCCAGGGCTCAGTAGGGCAGCAAGATGCAAGGCCGATGCCTCAATCTTCCCTTAGCTCCTGCCCCTATCAAGGTCAAATTCACCCTTGTTTGCCTCCTTAAAAAAGAAGTTCACAAATGCAAGACTCAGGCTTTTCCTGAAATTGGAGCCCTGGCAGCTAAGACTGAAAAAAGTGCTTCTTATATTTTCAGACACTGGTCGGCTTGGGGTGCCCAGCCCTGAGACACAGTCAGTTATCTATAGCTCTCTACCCATGTCCCTGTGCCAGGCTCTGGATGCCCTTCCTCCTGGCTGGTCCTCTGCGGGCCAAGTGCCAGTCCTTTCATTGCCCAGGGTAAGGTTTCCAGAGCAGGGCCTGTGGGTCCAGCCTCCCAGGACCCCCCAATGCCCCCCATCTCAGAGCAGCTAAGAATTGGGGAAAGAAAGTGTCCACAGGCCTCTCTGCCCAGCACTCTGGCCTGCCTCCTCCAAGCCTAGCAATGCCCCACCCTGCCCCTTCCTAAAGGCACACATGTTGTCAATATGATTTTATTTCTCTGCAATGGAATCCATGAAAGCCAGAAGCACTGTTGGGGCTGTGGCTTGCAGGGGTCATGGTACCAGCCCTGGGCCTGACTAGTGGGTGATTATAGTTAAAAAACAAAGCAGAACACAGAACGAGTCACTTGCCGTAGACATCACAAGTCTCTTGGGAATAGTGGAAATTTCGTGAGACTTCCCTTAAATAACTCCCTGCCCACAAAGCGCTGGAGGAAAGATGGTCATCACGGGGCCTGATCTCTTTCGGGATGTGGAGTGCTACTGTCCAGCCTGGACGTACAAGGCAGCACATTTAAAAGGCTGTTTGTGTTTCTCTGCTCAGGGAGGCCCAGGCATACCCTGCTCCTGGTTGCTGAGCTCCGAGGGGGTCAGATCCAGAGGACACATGGCGTTTCCCTGTGGAGGAGCTCTGCACGTGGATGGACACACGAGCACATGCGTCAGGCTCACCAGGCAGGTTTCGTGGCTGATTTCTCTTTGTGGCAGGATGAACAGCATGGAGTGAACTTTGCAAAGCAGGCAGAGAGCTCTGCTCTTGGCAGAAGGACACACAGCAAGGTGGGCACGTGGGAGGGGCAGGGTGTGCAGACTGCAAGCCACCTGGCATGGGTGGCCACGCGGGCAGTGCTGCTGAAGGCTAAGGCCAGTGGTCTCTTCCCTGAGCGGCAGGTGAGGTCCTGGGCCAAGGTAACCATCTGCAGGCCAGCTTGTACCCCAAGGGTCCCCATGGTAGCCCTGAGAGACAGCCTGGGGGTGCCTTATTCGTGCTTCACAGGTGAGGAAACTGAGGCTGGGAGAGGCAGAAGGCCACATACCAGGGAGGGTTGGCAGCAGCTGGAGCAAGGTCCCTGACCCCAGGGATGAGCTCTTCCCTCTGCTGCTTCTGAGCTCTGGGGAGGAATTCGGAGAAACTGGCATTTAGACTGAGGCATTTCTGTCCAGACCAGAAGTCTCTGTGGCCAGCTAAGAACCCAGGGCTCACTGGAGCCTACGGCTGTGTATTCTCAGGGACTCCAGGGCACCCCTGAGTATTGTGAGTTTTCCTGGGGGCACTGTCCTCTCCCTTCTGAGGCCCAGGCTGTCTCCAACCCCTCACTCTCCATGCAGGGAGCCAAGGAGGCTGGACAGGAATGAGGCCTCCCCAGGGCACAGCCTGAGATCCTCCCCGCTTCCCTACGGCTGCCCTCCCCAAGCCACTTCTGGCAGACAAGAGCTCAGAGAGACCTTGCAGGAACTGAACCCCCAACTACAATCCTCACCCCACCTCCCTGTGGTCACCCCCCCACTCCAGGGCCACCTATGAAAGCAAGAGCTAGGTGGTCTCTGCCAGCCCCTGCCACAGTCCAAGGCAAAGGGAAGCCCCTGTTTTGGAGTGGATGGCCTCCCGTCCAGCAGGGCATGTGACATGGGATCTGAGGCTGTGCTCTGTACTCTGAGCTCCAACAGCCTCCATCCTGCCCGAGGCTCGGCTGGTGAGGAGGACGTGGCATGGACGGTGTCCAGGCCAAGGCTGCCCGTGTGGACTCTGGACCCTGCTCCCCTGTGGGAGTGAGCTGGGGGAGTTGTCCTGGCCGGGGCTTGAAGAGCACTGAGCCCCCGCACCCTGGAAAGACACCCTTCTGGACCAGTCAGAGCTCCACCATTTCCTGTTGGCGTGTCCCCCTCCTGACCCCCAGCATCGTCCCCTCTCCCTGGGAGGCTGAGCCGGAAGTCAGCAGGCCCTCTCTGGGTGGCGGCAGGCGCTGAGGCCACACTAGGTCTGTGCTCACACATCAAAGGTGCCCTCTCGGCCCAGAGGCCCCAGATGACATCACACAACACTGTCACACAGACATTAGTGGTGGGGCTGGACCAAGTGCTGACTTGTAAGTATGCGCACACACGCGCACCAGCCAATAACATTAAGTGTCATTTTAAAAAATGGGTTAAATAAGCAGCATCGCTGAGGACGGCAGCACCGGGCTGATTACCCCCTCTTTGCACGTCCTGGCGGTGCGAAGGCTTGGAGTCTAATGACTGAATTATCACCCTAATGCCTTTTGCTGGCTGGGAATAATCCGGGGGTAACAGCTGCCGCAGGGTTTTTGGCTGGTTTCCTCTAATTGCATCCACATTAAGGGCGCTGCACGGAGGAGGGCGGCTCTGTCCCCCGCCCCCAGCAGGGTTCCCCCAGGCGACACTCCCAGGTCTGGCTTCCAAGATCCTGGCTGGCCCACAGGTGCAGGTGTCCCCTGGATCTGTGCCGGCCCAGGGGAGGGTGAGGGGCAGGGGTGGCACCTGGTGAGGAACGCAGCTGGTGGAGCTGCCAGGGAGGAAACGAGGAGGTGGAGACATGATGGCGGCTTTCCACCCGGGACCTGCTCCCCCTCCCCAGTGCCGATGTCCAGACACCGCAGCCCAAAGGCACGAGGTGTCAGGCTAAAACACGGGGCGTGAGGATGTGGGAGGGGTGGGCACTTTGCTGCTCTTCCTCTCCAGCAAGGAGTGATGGGGACAGTGGCATTGGGACCAAGACTCCCTGTGGCGGCTGGCAATTGTAACGGCGATCCCAGCCCCCTCTCTTGCTGATGCCCAGGTTTTGCCTATGTGACTGTACAGGGGGACACTAGAGGGGAGGGTCCACACCCCCACCCCAGAATGCCAAGGCCAGCGACGAGACTGCTGTAACCAGAGCGATGCCCGCAGGTGTATATATGCACGGCTTGGAAAGGCACATTCCCAGCAGGGCTGGCCAGTGGCAGGGATGCAAGAGAGACCTACCTGTGAACAGAGTCCAACCAATCAGCCCTCTCTCGGAGGTTTTCCACGGTGCCTCCATAGGGACAGCTCTCAGAGCCCAGGTGGTGGCCAGCACGCTCCATGGCAGGCATGTACCCGCTGTCCCACACGCCTGTCCCACAGAGCTTGCACAGGTCGTGCAGACTGCAGGGGATGCTGGGAACTGCCCAGCCGGGGCTATGACCAGCAAACCTGTGTTGTGAGCTAAAGTTCTGGGGTTATTTGCTACACTGTTTCACTGTGGGAAGGGATGGCTGATAGCACACCTGCCTCTGGGTCGGCTTCCAGAGGGTTGGGGCAGTTCAGGCCTGGTTCACTCGAAGTCCCCAGAGGATCAGGAGCCAACAATCCTCTTCCCAGAAGCGAAGTAGATGAGAATCCTACCTCCCAAGGCCTCGGCTGCCAGAGCACAAAGACCCAGCTCAAGATGGGCACAATGACAACTCTCCTCCAATGACCCCCCACCCCAGGGCTCTTGGTCAGAGGGCCCTGGGAACTTCGAGGCTCCCGTGGAGATGGACCAGGCTCATGGCAAAGAGAAGGCAGGGCTGGTGCAAGCACCCGGCTTCCTGTTGACAAATCACTTTCAAAAGCGGCCCGGTCCAGCAGTGCCTCTACCCCTCCATGACAGAGCTGAGCAGGGGAGGAACCCCTGTCCGTCAACACCCTGGAGGGCTCCGAGCGCCCGGCTCCCAGCCGCGTCACATGTGGCCTTCCACGCACGGCTGGTCACCAGTCTGGTCTATCCATCCCTCCCTCCCAGACGCAGTGAGTGACACGGCCTTTGGGGGGACAATGTGCCAGGAGGTCTTGTTCCCACCCAGAAGTGCAGCGCCCCATGCTACTGTCTGACAGCGCCCTTTTGTGCCCAGCCACCTCAGGAGCTGACTGACGGGAGGTCCGCGTTCAAGCAGAGGCTGCAGCCCCGAGGGAGGTGGGCCGACCTTCCCAGCCAGCCCAGGTGCCTGGTCTTGGCTGGTCACTTGATACTGCACGCGGGCTTGTGTGACGCCTCGGCCCTTTCAGCCCCCAGTTGGCAGCTGTATCGGCTGGGGCTCTGAGGTGAAGGTCCCAGCCAAGGGGTGGCAACCGATGAGTGAGCAGCCCGTGGCTCTGGCTCGTGGGCAGGCACCTCCCTTCCCCACAGTACTGTCCCTACCACTCTCGCTCTCGAGCTCTTCTGGCGGTGTCTTCTCGTGCCGGGATGCCAGGGGAGTGCCTGACCCCCGGAAGAGAGCACGCATGTGGATGTGTCTGAGCCTGGGCAGGGGACCCCACTGTCCCTTGGTGCTGGGGGTGGACAAGGCTTTCTCTCCTATTCCTGCTTTTCCCATTGTCTGGCAAGGAAGAACTCCTGGGTCACGCTGTAACCCACCCAAGGAGGCTGGCATGAGGGCTCTTCTGCCTGCGTCCTGAGGCGCTCCTGGCCGCGTTCCTGGAGCAGGCCTCTCTGGGTGGCTGGGAGGCCTACGCTGTCATTTCCCGACTGTCGTTACTATGCGATGGCGCTCTTCATGCTGCCCAAGGGCATCTTCTTACATTTTCACCGTCCCATCCCCTCCACACCCACCCCACCCCTCCCACATGCTAGGCCCTCTACCAGGCCCTCACCCCCTTGTCCTGAGCAGGCAGTAGCCCCTATCTGTGGAAACCAAAGCCCTCCCGAGACGTCTTTGGGCCCTTCTTGCCGTCTCTCGGAGGTTTGGCTGAAAGCACCTCCACGGTGCCTCCATAGGGACAGCTCTCAGAGCCCGGGTGGTGGCCAGCACACTCCACGGCGGGCATGTACCCGCTGTCCCACATGCCTGTCCCACAGAGCTTGCACAGGTCGTGCAGACTGCAGGGGATGCACGGCCGGAGGCGGAACTGATACAGCAGACTCCTGGCCTGCAAGGAGAGAGGGTGGGGTCAGGGTCCCCAGGGGAGCAGCTGAAAGCACAGCAGCAGGGGCCAGTGCCAGGGGTCTCCCCGTGCATGGCTCAGGGCGAGCCTCTCCCCTCCGGTCCCACTCAGTGACAGCACAGAGGACCCAGGGCCTGCGCCTTCAGTGGTCGCTGTGAAAGGACTACGAAGCTCTCGGGAGTGCTCTGCTCACGGGTGGCTCAAGACGAAAAGTTTTCAAAGGTCTTCATGCAGGACCCGCTCCGAGTCAAGCTCCCCCTGCCCGGGCCACCAGCCAGCCACCTTGAGCCATGGGGGGTGTTTTGGGGTCTGGTGTAGGATACCCTGAGAACCCCTCCTACTGACCCCATGGATGGAGAGCCAGAGAGACCTAAGGAGCAGCACTTCCAGCCCAAGTGTGGAAACGGGGAGGCCACAGCAGTGCAAGATCCCCCCATCCCGCCTAACCAAGCGTGGGAAGCCAAGCCCCTCCTCAGTCTCCGCAGCTCGGGGCTGGGAGCGAGGAGCCCCAGGATGGGCACCAGAACAAGAATCTGTGGCCATGGAGGCCCTGTGTCAGGATGGGGTCTGTGAAGAGTGTGAGGTCCGCCTTTCCAGGACACAGGAAAGGCTGAAGTGCGGCTGCAGATGTGGATCTGAGCCTCGGGCCGCATGGGGGACAGCAGGGGCACAGGGCACCCGCTAGGGGGCAGGGCCTGCATCCGGGGGCAGGCAGAGCTCAGTGTCCACAGGAGGCAGGGCCTGTGTTTGAGGTGGAGCCCCATGTGCTCAGGGTAGGGCCCAGGCCCAGCAGCCCCCTCACCTTCCTGAGCACAAGCTCCCCGTTCATGTGCATGGCCAGGTTGCCGAAGTGCAGGAGCATCTGGTCCGTGGCCAGCTGCTGCTCGATGACGTCGTCCCCGTAGATGGCCACGATGGCCACACAGATGAAGAGGTGGAAGTAATCCGTCTGTGGGGAGAAGTGGATTTCAGGCCGGCTCGGCTCACCCCGAGCCTGCCTGGAGGAAGTGTGGGTGGGGTCCAGCTGAGGCTGTCTGGATCTGAGATCTGTGCTTGAGGTCCTGTGGTCCTGAGGTCCTGGGCAGCTGCACAGTGGCCTTCATCCTGAGCATCCCGTGGGCAAATGGAGCTGCTTTCGGCCAGAACCCACACCCCAGGCTGCCGTGAGTCCAGAACGTGCGGTGCCGTGCTGTTCCATTTGGTCTCTTGGGTGGTCTGTGACAGGGCAAAGAACATCTTCCTCCAAGCCTGGCCCTCCGGAGGCACCTCTGCTGAGGTCTCGAAAGGGGTGGGCATAAGGCAGGGTCAGAACACTCCTAGGGCGCAAGAGACTCTGGCAGCCTCAATCTGCCAGTCTGTCCTCCAGCCACAGACTACAGGCCACAGTGTGGCCCAGACTAGGGTGTGTCACTCGGACCTTGGAAGTAGATTCCAGCTGCGAGGCTTCCTGGTGCGCTCCGGGAGAGCAGACATGATTGCATTGGTCCTAACTTTATAGGAGCTCACCGAGGGCTCCACTGTCCTCCTTTCAGTGCTGGAGAGTGGCAGGTGGCCCACACCTGGTGCCCTCCTACCTGGACGACTCCAGGCACACTGGCTCCCAGAGGCAGGGGAAGGACAGGGGCCCAGGAAGTCTGTGTCTGTCTCCTGCCATCCACCACCCACCCAGATGCTGAGTCCCCAGCCAGGCCGGCAGAGGCAGGGGGCGGTGAACTCCCCAGGCTTTGTCCCAGAACTGATCCAGAAAGACCTTGTTTTGGCTTGGCCTGGCCCTCTGACAGTGGTAAGAACTCTGGCTGGGATGAGATTCCAGGAAGTGGATGCCCAGCTCCTCCTGGAAGAGGGCGAAGGAAGGAAAGATGGGGCCCATTCATCCTGCCTGTGCATGTTCATGTCCAGTGTGTTCATGCAGGTAGGAAATGCACCCCAGTTGTGGGTGCGAGCTGTAGTGGGCTGTGATGTGTGGACAGACATTGCAGGGAGCCTGCCCTACGCTGCTTCAGACTCCCTTTGCTCAGACATAACAGCCTCATGATGCCGCTCAGAGTGGGAAATGCCCCTGCTCATTTGTGCCAGGGTCCATCTGGTGGAGCTGAGGGGCCAGGCCCAGGTTGGAGAGCTGTCTCCTGCAGAATGCATCCCTGCTTTTTCTTTTTTTGTAAGGGTTGATGGATTCAAAGAGACTTGCCTATCCTCTCACACCGCCAATCGCCGCCTGGCGTGGTGTTGAAGCCACGTGACACAGTGAGCCCTGAGCTGGTAAGGAAGTCAGTGGCAAAGACGCTGATTAACAGTGGAGGGAGAGCGGAAGTCGGCAGAGTGCGCTCTCTGGTGGGGCGGCCGGGGAGGGTGGCACTGGGCCTTTTTCTGAGAACGAGGAGGAAGAGCTGTGCAGGACCTCGGTGTACCGCAGAGCAGTCCAGGGGTGCGGTGGGCGGGCTGGCCCGGCCAGCGGGCACTGGCATCTGGCTGCCGGGGCTCCACGCGGCCGGCTGACGTCTGTTCCACTGATTGGCTGTGACAGGAGGGAGCGCAGCCCCAGAAGGCGGTAATGAGCGCAGTCCGCCGGCAATCTGCATCAATTTCAGTGACTGGGGAGGAGAGGACTGAAACAGCCACAGGGGACCAGACGGCAGTTGCTGTGAGGGACCAGTGTGGGGGGAGGCCCGAGAGGGCCCTGCTCACCTGGTAGTGGGCCCAGCAGGCCTCCCAGATCCGCAGGGCCTCGGCCTCAGGGAACTCGCGCTTGAAGCACAGCAGCAGCCAGCGGTGGCAGAACAGCATCTGCAGGCCGTCCTCACCCAGCGACACCAGGTGCTGGTAGAAGCGCAGGTGCGTCAGCCGCAGCAGCTCCCGAAGGTAGAGCTGGGGGAGGCCAGGACGGTCAGCCCTCCTGCAGCCTTGACAAGCATACCGGGCACCCCTCTGCTCCCCATCCTTCCCCGGGGAAGTCGGCTCCATCTGTCTATGCCAGGCGGACCCAGGTTTAACCCTGGGCAGGTCATGGCTGACCTGAGACGCGAGCAGCACTCACTGGGGACGCAGGCTCAGGGCGGAGAGCAGCTGCCTTGGTTATGACCTGCGTTTTGTAAGGGTGTGTGCCGTCTGGCAGCGGACTGTCCATGAGACACTGCAAACTCGGACACAGTGTTATATTTACTTGTCTAGTAATTTCTACACTGTAACTGCAACTAAATTAAAAATCATAAAGTCAACACATGCAGATGTGCAGTGCTTTAAATTCTTTTCACATTTCACCACACCCTGGCGATGAAGGCATCCCTTGGACAGACGCAACCTCCACTGTAATTTTTTTGGGCTGAGAGCTCCTGAGGGTTAAGACTCCTGGATGCTGGCCCCGAGCCAGGCAGAGCAAGGAGACTGAGGCGAACCTACCCTGTGTGGCCCAGGAGGGAGGCTGGCTCCTGGGACATCATCCAGCCCCGGCCAGCACCTGGGGGTTGTTTCTAGCATCCACCCATCCTGGCAAGGCGAGCAGATCAGCCAGGGGAGCCTGCCCAACCCCCTTCCTCTCCCACACCACAATCCTACAGCTCCCTCAGCTGACTCAGAGCAGGGAAGGGACAAGTCTGAGCCCCGGGACGCTGGATTCCCTCGCAAAAGGTCACCCCCTTGTGACGTGGGACAAGATCAAAGCTATTTTTGGCAGCACCAGGCCGGGCTGCTGACTTCACCAATGCTGCTAGAAAATCAATCTCTGGCAGCTAATGAATCACTGGGCCAGCATAGCCTGCAGCTGTCAGGGGCCAACGCGAATGGCAGAATGGCGTCAGACCTTGTAATTGCCTCCCAGGGTACTGGGGAAACCTGACATCACAGAGACGCAGGACACAGTGGAGGGGAGGGAGGGCAGCAGGCTGGCAGCGGGGTGTGTGTGTGTGTGTGTGAGAGATGCTCTTGAGGGCAGAGCTGAGGGGGTCTCAGCGGCCCTCATGCCCCTCCCCACACAAGTGGCCCTTTGTTCCCTCGGGACAGTGGCTGGGACTGCAGCGGCCCAGGAGCTGTGTCCTAGTGTCCTTCCTGCCAGGCTAGGGTCTCTCTAGCTCAACCAGGGTCAAGGTCACAAGCACAGCTGATGGCTGACCTTGTGACCCCTACCCCCAGGGGGCCCGACACCAGCTCCTCCATGCCTCAGCTCAGAGTCCTCTCTGCTGTGCTCCGTAATCCCCTGGAACCCCCTTGGGCTACCTGCCTATGTCCTCCTCAGCCCCCCAGATTTGCCAGGGCCTTACCAAGCACATCTGGTTTAAGACCAGGCCCTGGCGTGACTGTCTGCAGCCCCTCACAGTGAGTGAGTGGTCCCAGCCTAGGGGTCCTGGGACTCCTGCTGTCCTCCCTGGGTCTAGATCACACTTTCTGTCACCTTTACCTCCAGGGGGCCGGTCTCTTGCTCACAGTTAGCTTCCGGGCAGAGCTTTCCCCTGGGCTGAGGGTGACCACACTCCAGGGCCTGATGCTGGCACAGCAGGTACATGGCACACACAGGTGACAAGCAGTGAGGACAGAGAATATGAGCCTTGGCCTGCCAGTCCAGGCTGGCCCACCCCCTCTCCTGCCATTCGGGCTGCTTGTGCTAAGTAGGGCATCCTTGTGGGGAGACCCCATGGGGGTGGCTAGCTGGAGCCCCGCTATTTCTGATGTGGGGACTTGAGAACTTCTGTTGGCCTCAGAATGGCATGAGGATCTGAAGCCCAGACACAGAGAGTTCCTTCCACATGGCACAGGTGTGCGGGACCTTCCTGGACTGGACTGTCAGGTGTGAGGAGAAGGCCACCGTGGGGAGACCTGCACAGCCAGGGGGCCGTCCCCTCCTGAGACACTGAGGGGTGCTGTTTCCTCCCGGGAGGCCCGGGGCTAAATACATCCCATCAGCAACCCTGAACAGCTTTCTGCTGCTGCTGACTGGTGACAACAGCACCACACATCGCCACCGAGACCCCTGGCAGTGAGAGAAGGCAGTGGTGTGCGCCCTCTCTCGGTGCCATGCAGCACATGTGTATGCACACGCATGCACGCACTCACACGGACACACACACACTAAGCCCCAGCACTCACCAGCTGCTTTTCCATGTCCTCGTCCCGGGGAGAGCTGACAAAGATCGTGTTCTGCATCAGGCCAACAAAGCACCAGAAGGTGTCAGACTCGTCCAGAACCTCGGCCAGGATGGGGGCCACCAGGTCCGACATCCCCTGGGAGTAGCCGATGGTCGGGTTGTACACAGCATAGTTCAGCAGGATCCTCCTGCGAGGTGGCAGGGAGGACAGGAGAGGGCTGACCGGGCCGCTCTGGTTGCCTTCTCTGGGGCCTGCTACCTGCAGCTTCCTCTCCTCCATCTGGGGAAGGCAGCACCTGCCCACAGGCCCTGGCGGCTCTGTGACTGTCTCAAGATCCCAAGCTTTGGATCAAGACAAACGGGCTCTTGCTTTGCTGAGGGTAATGGCCTGCAATTAGCCGCTCACCAAGCCGGGAGCCCTGAGCGGGGATGAGGAGGAATGTGGGTCTGATTTTCTTAATGGTTGACTGCTTGTGACAAAGGGTGGGCTGGCAGGGACGTTTTTATGGGCTGTTAATTTTGGGCAATTATTTGCCAGGCTGCAGTAGAATGTCAAAGATGCCAGCCTCTGGCTCTGAGTGGCTTTATCATGGGGGCGACCGCTCATCGGGAGGTGGAGGGCAGTCTTAGAGGATGCCCAGGGTTGGGCTTTGCTGGTACCCTCGGATGGCACCTTGGAGCTGCCCTGGGAAGCAGTGGCCTGAGAGTCCTGCTGAGTCGCTGACCCTCTGCTCTAGTGCCCTGACCGTGTGAGCTTGGAAAGGACCCTGCGGCCCACAGACTTGCAGGCGAGGGAGGACTGGATGCGTGACCCCGTCTAGCCCTGGGGATCAGGGTACCTCATACTCTCCACGTTGGGGTTGTCTTCCCCTCGGAAGAACTGGTTGCTTCGATCTGTGCGGACCACATCTTTATCCACGGTGAACTGCACGTTCCGCCAGAAGGCTCTGTGTTCCTCGGGAGACATGGCAAGCCTGGCAGGGAGAGGGCAGCCCTGCGGCCCAGCGCTCTGCACCCGAGGGTGAGCAGCACATGCGGGGGTGGGGAGGGCCGAGCAGCTGCACTTGCCAGCAGCAAACCCTCCAGCTCCCGAAGACATGGGTGCTGCATATGCAAGGCTGCCTCAGTGGACTCAGCTCCACAGGTCCCAGCACCCCAGTGGCTTGCACCTCCAGGGTAAGGGAGCAGCACACAGTCCCAGCTCTGGGAAGGAGAGCGGTGTGCAGTCCCCGGGGAGTGGCGGCCACCCAGGTGGGACACAGGCTCCAGCTCTCTTTGCTCCTGCCCTACTCCCAGCCTGCAGCTGGGGGGTCAGTGCCTAGCTGAGCCTCTCTGAAGAAGGGTTCTCAACCTGACATGTGAGCTGAGGGGCCCCATCTGGAGGCCCCAGGGTGTGGCAGTACGACTGCACTTAGCCCACCCGGTCGCTCACACTCCTGGGAGACCATGGGTCACGAAGCACATTATTGATGCTGAATTGTGCTTCCAGCTGCCCTTTCAAGGCCGTTTTCCTCCGAGGTTCAGTGGGGTGGGCCGCTCCCCCATACCTCTTCTGCTGGATCTCCTCGTATTCCTTCCGCTTCTGCACCCGCAGAGCCTCCCGCTCCTCCGACGTGGACTCTGGGCTGTAATAGCGCAGCAGGAAGGGCCACACCTCTCCTCGGATGGACACGTCAATGCCGCCAAAGAAAATGGCCTGGAGGAAGCGGCAAAAGTTGGGGAGGGGGATAAACTAGGGGGGCTCAAAGGACCCCAAATCCTTAAGAGATGTGTTTTGGTGGCTTCGGAGCGCCTTGATTCAGACTCCTGCGATTTGCACATGTTTACGAGGGGAAAGCATCGGCCCTCCATTCCCATACAGGACACAAACCGGCTCATTTCAATGTCAAAGGCCCCCCGGGGCGGTGCTCCCATTAACGTGTTCGTTCTCACGTCATGGCCTAATCCCTGGTTTGGAAATGCAGCTCTGCACTTCTGCAGCCCCTCGGTGCACTGACGCGCGATCCCTGCACCCACTCTGGAGCTGTGTGCAAGGCAGCTGCTTTGATCACTCCGTCAGGGTGTGCACATGGAACCTCACACCGGGAAGGAGGCCCTCCCAGCCGGCGGCCCGGTGCCCGGCCCTCCCCGGCAGCTGCCTGGCCCTGGGAGGGCTCCAGTGAGGCCGGCCAGCGGAACCCCGCCTTACCTTTCGCAGCTTGTACTCCTCCTCCACCTGGCCCAGCTCATTGAGGTGGCTGAGCCAGGTGGAGACGTCCAGCCTGCGGCAGGAGCTCTCCTCGGGGTGTGTCTCCGAGGACGGCAGCTTGGGCCGTCGGATGGAGAACTGCATGCACGTCCGTTCATCCGCGACCTGCTGGATGGGAGGGAAACTGGGCAAAGATAATAAGTATCTCCAGCGCCGGGCTGGGCTCTGGCAGCCGGCGATGCTGTTCCCAGGGTTTACAAGGCCCTCTCTCTTCTGAGAGGAGGGGCCCGCGCTGCCCCCTGCATACAAACCCTAAATGGCAAGTGTAATTAGATGCAATTAAAATGAAAATACCTCCATCCTAAAATCGCTTTCCCTTTGCTGCACCCACTCTGAACGCCACCCCCAACTCTCTCCAACCCCAGCCACACACACACACACACACACAAAAAAAGGAATTAATGCCCCGTACGGCCTAACTTCCCTCTGCCAGGAGGGCCTGCAATAAATTACATGTGATTGGCCACATACAAAGGGATCGCTGTTCTGCGAGTGGGGAGCCAGCCTGTCAGATTGTCTCCTCGAGCAGTCACGAATCCAGGGCAAGACTGCAGCTGACATTTAATTCAGAAATCAAAGGTTGTTCAGTGTAGGGGGGAGACGCCATGCTACTGTAATAAGAGAAGCCAGCAGGAGGCTCTGTGGGAAGGATGGGGCTTTAGAGTCAGCCCCGTTTCTAATAAGCACATACAGTATCTTAAACAGATAATTAAAGAGCTCTTATTACATTTGTATGTAGATTGAGCAAAATATGGCAGGAAGCCTTGTCAAAACATGATTTTTCAAGTGCAGAGCCCTGACTTTCAAAAAGCCCTGGGCGCAAGTCTCCCACCCCAAGGGCTTTGCTGTCAGCCCCCCTCAGGCCACGGGGGTTACCCCTCCAGCCTGCGTCCAGCTGGGGAAGCACTGGCCCCATGGGGCTGGGGAGGGGACCAGTCCGGCCATCACCTGCTGGCTGCTGGCAGGCGTCCTGCCCCGACTGCAGGTTTGGGGCGTGGGTGGGGTCGGGGTTAGGGTCGGGGTTGGCAGGCTACCTGGTCTCGTAGGTGCGTCTCAGCGCAGAACTTCCACTGCTGGAACACCTCGCATAGCTTGTCCAGGCCGCCGTGGTGGAAGTGGAGGACTTTGTACTGGCTCTCTCGGCTGGCGACCACCAGCTGGCCGCTGGTGCAGGCCTCATCGCTGGGGTTACGGGGGCAAGGAGTACGCACACTGGGATTTTACTTCCAAGTCTAATCAGAGTTGTCCCCCCTCCCCCGGGGAGCCGGTCCTGGCGGAGGGGGCAGACTCACGCCCAGCACCCCCTCAGCTGCAGAAGGCCAAATAGCTCCCCCTAGGGAGTCCTGAGGTCCCTCACCCAAGGCTGCCCAGAGCTGCCTTCTCCTGCCACTACCTGCCTGCCTACATCATCCCTTGCAGTCCAAGGGGTGAACACTGAGCAGGTGTCGGGGTTGGCTGAAAGCCAACTGGGAACCTGGTGGGGTGGGTACCAAGAGAAGGCCCTGGGTGCAGACTGTGTGGCTGGCGGTGGGGAGAATTCCCAGGGAAACTGACTAAGCATCCACCAGCGGGCACCATCTGCTCAACTCTGGCCGCCTTCGCACACCAAGCCGGAACACGGCTCTGGACTTGGGAATCCCTCCGGGGACGGGTGGTTGCTTCTACGTCTGTGGCAGCCCCCGCTGGTGCTTCCTGGAGCCAGAGCACTAGCAACACCTGGCTGCTGGGACCCCAAAGGCAGAGTGGTAGCTGGGCTGCCCCATGGGACAGTACCACTGGGGGCCCGGGAGGAATGCAGACACCTGGAAGTGGCAGCCAGGGCCCAGCTCCCTCTGCTGCCACAGGCCTGGGAAGCATCCCAGGCTGACTGATGTCCAGGTGCTGTGGAATTTTGCTCTCACCTGAAGAAAAGGCGCAGGGAGCGCATGTGCCCCAGGTCCACACGGAACACACCGCAGATCTGCTCCAGTGCGCAGCCCCGCTGCGGCTCTTCCCAGCGTGCGGTCTGCAGGGTGCCGGTGCCCTCCAGGAACCTCAAGTTGGCATCGGAGCTGGAGGGGGAACTGGCAGAGCAGGCTGTATGAGGAACGCGAGTTTCCTGCCCAGGGCCCGGCCAAGCAATTGTCATGTGCTTTCATTGCATATAATCCTGACAAGAATCCAACGAGATGTAAGGTAACTTTACCCCCACTGTACAGAAGAGGACACCAAGAGGTTAAGTGACTTGTCCCAGGTGGAACAGCCATCTGGGGCAGGAGCTGAGATTAGAACACATGCTTGGTCCTTCAAGCTTGAGAACTGAGCTTGGATCTTGCAGTCTACTTGACAGCCCCTGTGTGCAGCACAGCCCACCTGACCCCTTGTGACCACGGACTTGCTCACATGCCTGACTGCAAAGTATTTTATTACGTGGGCTCAGCCACACCACAGTTAAATCCTGTCTCCTGAGATTTCACAGTAACATCCAGCGAACACCAGAACCAAGGTCTGAGAGGGTGTGGACCCTATGTGGGGCAGGCCACCTTCTCCTGGGCTTGTTGTTCACCAGGAGCTTAGGACACAGAAGTGCCCTTCAGGGGGACGGAGCTGGCTTCCAGACGGAGCCCCTCCATCTCAGCCTTTCCAGTCTGGACCCTTTGCTGCTCCAAGAACAACCTGGGGCAAACCTTCTCGCCACCACTTCCGGGGCCACTGGGGCTCTCCAAACGGGCAGGTGGAGCACCGGGGCCACTGCACCACAAGGCAAGTGAGGTCCCCAAGGCTGAAGTTTGCAGTGTCTGACCCAGTGGACTTGGGCCAGACTGCACTGGGACAGCGCCGTCCACAGAACCAGGCAGGTCCCAGATCCACCCTTGCCTCACCCCAGCATCCTCATTAGCAGCTTGGAAGGAACCAAGAGGCCGAGGTGGCGGCTCCGATCCATCCTGTCCTCACTATTGCTAGAACCTCTCAGCCTCAGCCCTCCGGCCATGCTCACTCTGTGCGGCAGGCTGAGGTTTCCAGAATGCAGAGGTAAGACAGGCTCACTGCGGAGAGTCCTGGGCAGAAGGTCGGTCCTTGCTGATCCCGGAGGGGAAAGAGACAGTTCTAAGCCAGGAAAGGGTCCCAGCTAGAGGGGCCACCACATACCTTCTCCCAGAAACTCACCTCCAGGCTGAAGCCTGCTTAAACCCCTTCACCACTCCTTGGGGGAAAATAATTTGTATCAATTAAATGACTGATTCATTAGGCCTAGACGCTACGATTGGGACCTACTGCTGGGGCCCATGGGCTTGAGCTGGAGCAGAAGCAATGGTCATCTTGGAGGACCCACAAGGCCTAAGGACTCTCCTCCAGGCTGGCTGCTGAGGGCCAGGGCTGCCATCTCCCAGCTCCCAGCAATGGCTTGGCACAGAACACAGAGCCATTTAATGCTCAGGCCTGGAGTGAAAATGTAAAATGTCTGGGAATTTAAAAATCATAGGAAAAAATAACTTTAAAGGAAGTAAAACCCAGGGAACACTGAAACACTTACTTTATTTTTTGGTATTAGGGTTTGAACTCGGGTCCTTGCGCTTTCGAGGCAGACTGCAGCACCACTGAGCTAAATCCCCGGCCAAAATTTACTTAAAAAAAAACACAAACTTTTGATGATTTTCTACATATGTGAATTTGGTTTTAAGAATATTCATATGCGCTGCAAATAATTTAGTTGGTTCATAAAATTATTATGTGCAATGCATTAAAATTAAAAGGAACGTTTATTCAGGCAGTAACTCCCAAGTTGTTATTAAGTTAAGAATATTTTATACAGAGGACCTGAAGATGCTAAGCTTTAAGAAATGGCATTTCTTAGTTTCTATCATTTTCTAAGGATCACCAAAATGCAAGAGCAAAAATGAGAGAAGCCAGAAGCACCGCAGCAACTTCTCGAACATGAGTCCTTTTTCTGTCCGGAAGACTGCCGGTCAGGCACCAGCGTGTGACTGAGAGGTACCTCACATTCCCTGCAGCCCTCCCAGTCCCATCAGGAGTGACATTCCTCTCCTGTCCCTGAAATCTCGGCACGCCTTGTTTGCCCAAGAGAATGTGGTGAAAGTGTTGCTGTGCAAATTCTGCAGCCTGGGCCTCAAGAGGCCTGGCAGCTTCTGCAGGATCCTCCTGTACAGTCCGGGCAGGAAAGATGAGAGACCAGGAGCAGGGGACAATCAGCTGCTGGTCAGCACCAGCGTCTCGCCGCAGGCAAATGTGCCATTTCACACAAACAGGGGCCCCAGTGACTGTGATAGCCTCCTGAGCCAGGCCCGAGGGGCCCAGCAGAATAGTCTAGTGAGCCTGGTCAGAGGCCGTGGGCAAGGCAGGGGTAGCTTTTTAATGCTGAGCTGGGGTGGTCTGTTATACAGCAGTACACAGCTGATACTTACAGAAAGGGTCTGCTTTTAGGAAAATCTTGAGGGGCGAGGAAGAAACTTCCAGGCACACCGAGCTGTGGCTCCCAAGATCAGAGACACAGGCCAGAGTTTAACATTATTCAAAAGATCCCTACCTCTAATTTTGCGCTTTTCTTTTGAGTCTGCTGAAGGAAAAGTCAATGCACCCCCAGTTATAGATCCCAAGCATAGTATCGGCTTAATGAAGGAGTCAATTAATTGATGTGAATAATGTTCCCCCAAGGAGTTGTGGAAGGGTTTAAGAAGACTTCTGCCTGGAGGCAACTTGCCAGGGTAGAGGATGTGGTGGCCTTCTCTCTGGAACCCCTTCCTGGTTTGGAATCAGCTCCCCACCCAGGTGACCAGCAGAGGCCTTTGGCCAGGGACTCTCCACAGTGGGCCTCTGTCCTCTAACTGGTTTCTGGGAGCCGCACCCATGGGGCGAGAAGGACACATTGTGGCAGGAGGAGAGGCCTGGAAATAACCCCACCCTGCTGTGATCCCTCATAGCAGTCAAAGGTCAGAAGCAACCAAGCCGTCCTTTGGTAGGTAAAGGACAGTGAGCTGTTGTGCATCCAGACAATGGAATGTTATTCACTGCCGGAAGAGGTGAGCTCTCCACCACGCAAGGACATGAAGGAAGCCTAGGTACCAATTACTAAGGGAAGGAAACTAGTCTGAAAGGGCCACTTGCCGCATGATGCCAGCTCTATGTCCTGCAAGAGGCACACTATGAAGAGGGCAAAGGGGTCAGTGGTTCCAGGGTTGGAGGAAGGAAGCCAGGGAAGGTGGGGCGTGGGGGAGTTTAGGGCAATGGAACAAGTCTGTCTGACACCCTGACGATGGGGGTGTGCATCGTGACACTGTCCACACCCCCAGAGGCTGTGTAAAGCGAGCGTGAGCCACAGACTCCACGAGACAGTGAGGGCCAAAACGGATTCTTCAGCTGTCACCCCCACACCACTCTGGTGCTCCCCAGAATGTACTGGGGAGCACGGGGGCAGCCGGGGGCCAGGGGCCTGTGGGAAATCTCTGCATCTTCTGCTCAGCTTTGCTATAAGCCTAAAACTGTGCTAAAAAATTTTAAATAAATACATACTATTAAAACAACAATGAAGACAAAAAGTCCAAGAACTGGGACATATGTTGTATATGATAAAGACGCATAACTGGGATATATTTTTAAAAACCATACAAAGAAAAAAGAAAAGAATGCCCAACAGAAAACTGGCAAAAAGTAAACAAAAATAATTTACTAGAGAATAAATACAAATTGCTAATAAAAGGTTCCTGTCCAGAGCAATAAAATAAAATGCAACTAGAAACAAGATACCATCTCAGGGAAGGTTTCTGAAGTTGGGAACAATTTAAAATTGTAAAATCTGGTAGAGGCAAGGAAGTGAGGAAACAGCTTAACACAGCTCAGGAGAATAGAAACTGGCCCAATGTCTCAGAATGAAAATTCGGAAACAGAATGAAAAAGGCTTAAATATTTTATTCATTTGATCTTTATTTTTATTTCTAGGAATGAATCCTTAGAAAAGAGCCAGAGATGCCCACCAGAGCTAAATACATGAATAGTGCAGAAAGCATACTCACCATCTAATGTGCATTTGTGACAAAAATGAGGACCAACTGGGAGTGGTAGCATACACCTGTGATCCCAGCACTTGGGAGGCTGAGGCAGGAGGATCACTGTGAGTTCGAGACCAGCCTGGGCTACATAGTGAGTTCCAGGTCAGTCTCAACTACACAGTGAGACCCTGCCTCAAACAAACAAACAAACAAACAAACAAAATGAGGACCAGAAGGGAACCTTCTCTGGTTGATAAGGGAGACCTGAAGATATTCTATAGTTGACATCATATTAAGTGATAAAAGATTGAATTGTTTTGGATGCCCAGCTTCACCGCTGAACTGGAGACCCTGGCCTTGTATAATACAAGGTGAGAAAATAAGATTCATAAAGTTTGGAAAAGTAGTAAACTGTTTTTGAAGCTAATATGACTGTTTACATGAAAAAAAGCCCCAGGGAAATTATTATAAAATAACTTTTAGTACCAATAAATGAATTTAGCAAGATTATAGAATAAAAGGTTAAACAAAAGTTCACTGTATTCTTCAATTAGCAATGCACAACTGGAAATGAAATAAGTAAAACATTTATAGAAGCAAAAAACCTCCATATGTAGTATTTAGGAATTAGTCTATCCAAAGGTACTAAGATATCCATGTTGAAAAACCCAAGACTTCTGAGAGACCAAGGAAGATCTCAGTCAACGAAGAGCTATACCATGTTCATAGAGTGAAACAGTCGGCACCGTCGGGATGGCCATCTCACCCAGAGGATCCAGATTCAATAAAAATCCCTGCAGCAGGAATTTCTGGTAGAAACTGGCAAAGTGATTGGGAAGTTTTAAGGAAATGCGAAAGATCCAGAAAAGCCACAGCAATTAGAAAAATGAAGAACAGGGTCAGAGCACTTGCCTGTCTTTGTGACTGGTGAAGGCAGCGTAGCCATGAGAGTGTGACATGGGTGAAAAGACAAACACGGTGAAGCAGACAGACCATCAGTGGGACAGGCTAGAGAGTCCAGCAGGAAAGGAGTAACAACTTGTTGACAAGGGTGCAAAGTGCACCTCAATAAGAAAAGAGAGATTTCAATGAATGATGTAGGAGCAGCTGGATTTCTGCATAAAGAGAACTGATATCAATCCTGTCCTTAGGTCACGCCCTAAAACTAGCTCAGAGCGGATCACAGATCTTGATGCAAAACCAAAAACTGTAAAGCTCCTTGATGAAGAAAAGACTTTTTGAGACCTTGCAACAGGGCCAGGCTTCTTAGAACACAATAGTCACAAACCAGAAATGATCAATTAACACATTAAAAAAATAAAAAAAGTTTTTTTTCTTCAAACTACTCCACTAAAAGCAACTAAATACAAATCACAGCCTGGGAAAAATGCTTGCAAAACATCTATCCAACAAAGGACTTGCACCCAGAATATGTGTAAGGAATTCTTGAAAGACAACGACAGCATTAGGTAAATGTTCTTAGATGGGACATCAAAGATGAACATAAAAGAAAAAGTAGGATAACCTGGAGTTCACTAAAATGAGAAACTTCTGCACTTCAAGGGACACGTTGGAAATAAAAACACAAATCAGACTGGGAAGAGAGATTTGATACACGAGGTATGACTGGAAAATACGGCAGATATTTAAGTTTAAAAAAATGCATTATAGTAAAAGATATATCACCATAAATTCCCCTCAGAATGCTCCCCCTTTGCTTCAAAACCCTTATCCCATTGTTCGGGCCCCTTTCTGAAGTAGGTCTGGAAGTCCTCTTTTGTGAGTGTCTTTAGTTGCCATCGTGGGACTGCTGGGATGTCCCGAGTCAATTAAAAATATTTACGTTTTCAGGGTTAGTTTGACTTTGGGAAAAAGCCAGAGTCTCGGTACTGAATCTGGCCAACAGGGTGGACGGAAATACAACTGCGGTGTCTTCACAAGCCCGCCTCTTTCTTTGGACGGCACTCGCCATATTTGTTTGACCACCCCTGAAAAGACATGAAAGAGGTATTCCAGATCCGCTTCAGAAAACGGCACGAATCACAGCGCAAGTGTGGTCAGTGTGAGGGGGATTTCGAGGGGGGTTAATGGCAATTTACTGTAAAAGAACTTTTAAAAATTTAAATGTTCATCGTGTCTTTCGATCCTGCTGCACACGATAAAGCATTTGGGCGCAGAATGTAAAAGAACTCTCAAATCTCAGCAATAAAGGAAACGATTTTAAAGTGGGCAAGTCTTGGAGAGCTATTTCCCTAAAAAGACATTCGAAAGGCAAAGGGGCAGGTGAAAAAGTGTCTACCAGGTTCACCATCAGAGATATGCAAGGTGGAGCTGTAAAGCTGTGTAAGAAACAGCGAGATAGAGTCCAGCACGTGCTTATCACAATAAGTGACAAAGAATACAACTGGAAAGAGAGGTGGCTCAGGCCGGGACTCGAGGGGATGGGACCAGAAAAGGGTCTGACAGTGTCTTAGGAAGTCACACATGCACTTATTAGCACACAGCCATTCTACCCCGAGGTATCATGCAAGAGATATGAAAAGCATTCCCCCAAAAGTCCGGTGTGGAGATTTGCGGCAGTTTTATTCACAATTTCAAAAACAAAAAAACACCACCAATGTGTCAGTGAATGGCTGAGACACATAGCAGTACAAGGAACTTCACCAGTATTAAGCGACAGAGGCCAGACAAACACACTCAGCACCATCCACAGCCAGCAGAATGGAAGTTAAAACCACACCGAGACACTCCCACACACCACGCAGAACGGCCCGAGTTAAAGCCTCATCAAGTCAGGTGTCTATGAGGACGGGGAAGAGCCAGGACCCTCACACACTGCTACCGTGGAAAACAGTATGGTAGTTTCTTAAACACTAGACACACAACACCTCTATGGTCCAGTCGCCCCACTCCCAAGTGTGGACCAAGAGAAATGAAAAATGTATGTTCACGTGCAAAGACGGGCACACAAACGTTCAGAGCAGCTTTATTTTTAAGAGCTAGGAATTGAAAACAACCCCAGGTCAATCCTCAGCAGAACGCAGAAACATCGTGATACACACCCAATGCAGACGACACACACGCAGGAGCCAGCAGCGCGCACCCACACGAGTGACAGCATGGACACACCGAGAAGTTGTTCCTCCAAAGCTCCTGTGCTACAATTCCATTTACGCCCAATTCTGGGAAAGGCAAACCCATCCGCAGTGACTGAAAGCAGGTAAGTAATTTTTCCCCAAGTTTTTCTTGTGCTAACGTTTCATAAAATGTATCACTTTAACCATTATAAAGTGTAACATTCAGTGGCATTAAATACATTCACAGTATCATGTCACCACCATCGGCTTCCATCTCCAGAATTCTTTTCATCTTATAAAACTGGCCGAGGGTGGTGGTGCACACCTGTAATCTTGGCTACCTGGGAAGCTGAAACAAGAGATCATTAAGTTCGAGCCCAGATCGGGCAACTTATCAAGGCTCTCTCAAAAAAATAAAACAAAGAGGTGGCAAATTAGCTCAGCAATAGAGTCCCTGCCTAGCATGTGGGAGGCCTGGGGTTCAATCCTTAATACTGTAAAATCCAAACCAAACCCAAACCCAAACCTCTGAAACTATATTGTACCTATTGAACAACAATTGCCCGCTTCCCCTCCTCCAGCCTCTGGCAACTGCTCTGGGTCCATGAATTTGGCTACTGTAAGCATCTCACAGAAATGGGACCGCGCAGTACTTAGGCCCAGGGCCTGGCTTATTTCGCCTAGCACGATGCCGTCAAGTTTCACCCAGGCTGAAGCACCTGTCAGCAGTTCCATGCCTCTGAGGCTGAATACTGTCCCACTGCACAGATAGGCCACGTCTTTTTTATTCACTCATGTGCCAAATGGTTCCACAGTTCGGGTACTACGAATAATACTGCTATGAACACAGACACTCAAGCACCTCTCCACGGTCCTGCCGTTGAGTCTTTCGGGTAAGCACCCGGAAGTGGAACTGCTGGATCGCATGGTGATGACGTCAGCTTTCTCAGGAAGCGCCGGGCTGTTTTCCACCACAGCAGGACCATTTCCAGGGCCCACTGCTTGCCAACACTTGCTATTTCCTGTTCAGTTTTTGCAGCTTTCCTGATGAGCATGAGGTAACCTCTCACTGTAGCTTCGATTTGCATTTCCCCCCATGATCAGTGCTTGTTGATCATTTGCATATCTTCTTTGGAAAAATATTTATTCAGGTCTTTTGCCAATTTTTAGATTGCGTTGCTTGTTTGGTTGTTGCTGAGTTTAGGAGGTCCTGGTATCTCCTGGATATGAATCCCTCGAAATATTTTTTATCCTTTTCACTCTGTTGACAGCGAGATGCACAGATTTAAAGGTTGTCCGATCTAGTTTTTTGTTTTGTTTTGTTTTTTATGTTGCCGGTGCTTTTGGTGTTAAATCTAGGAAATCACTGCCAAACTGCAGTTGAGTCAGTTTGGGGACAGAAGCTGGCAGGAAGAATGGGTCACAAGGGGACACGGGAAGACATGGGGAGGATGGGTCTACGCACTACCTTGCCTGTGGTGATGGTTCTGCAGGGGTCTGTTACGAAAGCCAAAATAATCAAACTGTTTGCTTTCCACGTGTGTAATTATATGGCACAACACGTAGGAGAAAAACACAGTGTTTAAAATTAAAATAAAAATTATTACAACCCAGGGCACAGTACCAACATTCCCCTCAGAGGACTCCCCTCACTTCAAACACTTCCTCCTCGCGCGTCTTCTGAATCGATTCAAAACGTTTACCTCTGGTGGTTATTTTGACTTTGGGGAAGAGCCAGGAGTCACACAGTGTGAAATCTGATGGGTGATGTGGACAGGGGACACCGTGATACTTTCATGAGCCTACTTTTCTGTCAGATGGCGCTCAGCCGCAGCACACACCGTGTTTTTGATCACGCCTCCTGAAGACACTCGTGAAAGAGGACTTCCAGAACGGCTCCAGCATGTGGCAAGAGTGACGGGCTAAGTGCAGTGGAAACAAGGGGGACTATTTTTGAGGGGGTTTCATGGCAACGTGTCCCCAGATTTTGCACATGCCAAGTGGCAGAGCTCTAGCTCCCCACTCTTGCTGTGTGATTTTCAGAGAAAATGGCAATAACTTAAAGGAAGGAAAGAAACAAACTACTTTAAAGCACCGTACCTCTGAGAGGTGGCCCTGGAGAAATGTCCACTTACCCACTTCACCCCGTGCTCAGACAAGGCCAGGGTTGGGCTCTGCCTACCAGCAGCACCAGTCCTCAGCCTGGGGTCCAACACGTTCCACAAGTTGCCTGAGCTCATCTGTTCTCTTTTGCATGGGACAGAATTCACAGTCCAGAAATCACCTCAAGAGGTGTCTGACAAGAGTGTCCAAAAATTCAATGGGGAGAAGAAGAGTCTTCTCAACAAATGCTACTGAGGCACTTGGATTTCCCTATGCAAACAAATGAAATTAGACTACAACCACACACTACTTTCAGATCAAAGGTCGAAGCCCAAGAACTAAAACTATAAAACCCTTAGAAGAAAAGCTAGGCATAGATCTTCATGGTCTTAAATGAGATGATGTTTCCTTCCAAACTACATCAAAAATACATGCAACCAAAGGAAAAAATAAATAAATTTGATTTTGTAAAAGTTAAAAACTTTCGTGTTCCAAAGAACACTAATAAGACAGTGAAAAGACAACCACAGAATGGGAGAAAATATTTGCAAGTCACATGTCTGATGCTAATACCTAGAAATATACATATATATATATATATATATATTATTCCTCTTACCCCCTCCCCCTCCCCCTCCTCCTCCGACAAAGTCTCACTATGGTTCAGGCTGGCCTCAAACTCACAGTGATCCTCCTGCCTCAGCCTCCTGAATGCTGAGATTACAGGAGTGTTCCACCATGCCTGGTCCTAGATTATTTTAAAAACACCTTATAACGCAAGAGTAAGAGGACAGGGCCAGAGATGTAGCTCAGCAGTGCTGAGCCTGCTTGGCAGACACAAGGTCCTGGGATTGAATCTTCGTACCAGGTGGGGAAAAAAAAAGAGTGAAAAGGACAGGTAGCCAGCAGTGGTGACATAAACCCATAATCCCAGTACTCTAGGAGGCTGAGGCAGGAGGATCCTAAGTTTGAATCCAGTCTGTGCAACTCAGCAAGACCCTGTCTCAAAAGAAAACATTTTTAAAAAGCTGGGGATGTCGTTTAGTGTGAAGGCCCTATGGGTTCAATCCCCAGAAATGCAAGTCAAAGCCACAGTGAAAGCCAGGTGCAGAAGTGACGCTATCATTTAAAAAGATGGAAAAGAATGGGTTGGTGAGGATGAGGAGAAATTAGGGCCCTGGTACACTGCTGATGGGAATCTAAAATGGAACAGTGCCCACCATGGAAAGCAGAACACAGAGTTCCCGTGTCGGGATTTGCACTCCTGGGTATGATCCACACAAGAACTTGCACACGAATGTTTATAGCAGTAGCCAAAAAGGGGAAGTGATGTGCACACCCATCAACTGACCGAGAAACAAAACACAGTGTATTCACACAATGAAATATTGTTCAGCCATAAAAAGAAGTGAAACACTGACACACGCCAGAGTACAGAGGAGCTCCCAAGACAGGGTCCGCGGGGAGAGAAGGCAGACCTGAGAGGGCACACACCGTAGGACTCCATGTATGTGAGATACTCAGTCGTCAGATCCACGGAGACAAAACAGATTTCCGGTGGCCAGGGGCTGAGGTAGGGAGGAATCATGCACAACTGCTAAAGCAAATGTTTTTGCTGCTGCTGTTCTTTTTAGGGTGATGAAAACATTCTGGAATTCGATGGCAGTGATGGCTGTGTAACACTGAGTGTACCCTACGCGCTGCATTGTACTCTGAAGGGTGACTTGCATGCTGCGAAATTATCTCAGTCAGGAGTCACTGGGATCCCATTCTCTCCCTCCTGCTTTATCCGCGCTTCTCCTAGCAAAGGGCTTCGCACAAAGCATGACCTCAGAAAATATCTGTTCATTCAGCAAAATGTTCTAAAAGCTGCCTCTGACCTGGGAACAATGAGCTGTATTCTCCCCACGGGGGCCTTCACGCCAGCACTGGGGGCCAGGCCACAAACACCAGACCGGTCATGCCTCGCCTGGAGTGGGTGGAGGGGATGGGACTGGCCTCGGGCCTCTGGAGAGAGGGTGCTGGGGCCTCCACGAGGCTCAAAGCGGATTAACACACAAGCTAGGCAGTAAGTGGAAGCTCCAGGCCTCTGCATCGTCCTAAACGAAAGGTTGTTCCCTCCTATGTTGTTGATTTTAGCTCCCCTCCTGGTGTGAGAATGGAAATGATTTTATGCTGTAAACAATTTTACGGTGGAATATGTCCACTGTATTTTTAGTGGCTTAACATTTGCAACTAATAAATTCTTTTTTGCCATTAATTTTTAAAAAATACTGTGTATGGGGAGCCCTGTTCCATGCACCCCAAGTAGACCCCTGGACCCGGAGCCTGGAGACTCATCTCCAAAACTCGGTCCTGTGTTCACGCAGGGGAACTTCCTGTGCAGCAGGAGACCAATGGGGAGCACGGTCAGCCTCTGTAACCCAGCATTCAGCATCTTGGATTCAACCAACTACAGACTGAAAATAACTGAAAAAAACAAAACAAAACAAAACAAAAAAACCTGCGTCCTTACCAAACACATAGAGATTGTTTCCTGGTTGTTAGGCCCATAACAACGCAGTATAACATGATTTCCACAGCATGGACCATGTGTTGGGGATAATAAGTAATCTAGAGAGGACTTAACAGCTACAGGAAGACACACGTAGGTTTTGTGCAACTACTACGTCGTTTTGTATAAGGGACTCAAGCATTCACAGATGTTGGGATCATTACGGTCCTGGGACTGAGGTACTGAGGGTACTGAGAGACGGCTGTCATGGCTTGGGAGAAATTTTAAAAGAACGGTCTTCAGTCTTGCACTCAACTGGCCTCACTGCAGTGAGTCAATCAGCCCTGCCACAAGAGTGCACCTCGTTCAGGGAAGGCCTGAGATTCTCTGGCGGTGCTGAGCCAGACCGATGTTTCCAACAGGAAGGTCTGGGAGCTGTGGGGTGGGCACCGAGCAGTGTGAGAGATGCCCCATGGGGCTCTGTCTCTCGGGGGCAGTGCTGGGGCTGGGGCTGGCTCTAGGGGGCTTTTAGGGAGAAGGAAGGGCCTGGCAGCTGCAAGGCAAGCTGAGGAGGGATCAGAAGACCAAAGTGGGGTACAATCTGGGGAGGTACAGTGGACCCTTGACTTACAAACTCACTTCTTTCGAGAGGGCTGGTTGTATGTCAAGTTGGTCCATGAAGGCTCAGGCTCCTCTGCACAGCCTTCAAAGTCTCTCTCCTGCACACAGGCAGACCTCAGTGTCCTTAGAGAGACACCGGCCCAGGATTTCTCAGTGAGCCCCACACAGGAAGGGATGCTGTCATGTTCCTTCCAGAGCTCCTTAAGGGTTTAAATCTGTATCTGAGGCCAAATGGAAGAAAGAGCGGCTGGCATCCGAGTGGTAACTCCAGACTTCGATCGGAAGTTAAAACTAAAGTTCTGGTCGTAACTCAAGTTGTTCGTATGTCAGGCCAGTTGTAACTCAAGGGTCCACTGTACCTGTTTGTGGATTTTTAAAAAGAGTTACCCAAAAGAACTGAGAGCAGGACCCAAACACACACTTGCACACCCAAGTTCCCAGCGGCACTGTTCACCATCGTCCAAAGCTGGAAGTACCCAAGGGTCCACCGGTGGACAGAGGGATAAACAAACCAACAGTGAGCAGGTCGCCCAAGGGCAGGAGGCCCCGGCCCCAAGGCAACGCACGCGGGTGAACCTTGAGAAGCAGGTGCCCAGCGGCGTCAGTCACGAAAGTGGGACCTCATTCAGCTGCACCCTAGTCACACCATTCAGAGAAGGAAGGAGGCATGGGGCACGTGCCAGGGGCTTGAGGGAAGGAGCATGCGAGTCAGGGCTTCGGGAGGACGGACTTTAAATTTGAGAGGATGAAAAGGCTTATGCGAAGGCCATAAGAACTGGTGGCCGGGCTGGTTGGAAGCCCTGCTCACACCCATCACCCGTGAGAGCTGCTCAGGGTCTTTCTGAAGGTGGTGGAGTTTACAGATCAGGCTCAGAAGCACCCCACCCGAGCTCTGCCCCAGCAGCCCCCACATTTCAGGAAGACGGGGTGAGCTGGTGTGTGTTCCACCACTTTACTGCTATGGTACCCTCACCCCTGGGTCGTAGCAGGGCCACCAAGGGCAGAAAAGCCCGCCACACAAGGATCGGCTCTCTGGACAGCAAGTTTTGTTTTCTTCTCATTTGGCAAACCAATGTCAAGAAAGCCGGACTTCAGGCTTTGAGGAGAAGAAAACAAAAACCCGATCTCCTGTAATCTACCTGGACTGGAACGCCCGGCATTGTGTGGCTGCTCCTGCCAACTGGAATTCCTGCCTCGGCCGGGTCCCGTTCACACGCTGGGCCCCAGCTGGCCGTGAGGTTTTCTTGGAACCGCTGCCTCCCCCGTGGCCCACTTAAAAGGCTGCTCTGAGCCAGCCAGGTGTTCTTTAAGCCCTCGTGAAGAGTCCTTGATTGGTTAGACAAAAAGGTTGCTGAAAGAGAATGAGACCTGGGACAACCGGAATGTTCTCCAGGGCCTGCCACCGATTTCAAAGGATCAGCAAATGACTAGGGAGAGTGGGGACCAAGAGCTGCCACCCACAGTTTCATCCTGGAGAGCTAGAGGGGGTTTCACTTTTTTTTTTTTTTTTTTTTTTTTTTTTTTTTTTTTTTTTTTTTTTTTTTTTTTTTTTTTTTTTTTTTTTTTTTTTTTTTTTTTTTTTTTTTTTTTTTTTTTTTTGGTACTGGGGATTAATCTCAGGGCTTTTGCACTGAGCTACATCTCCATCCCTTTTAAACTCTTCTTTTGAGACTTGCTAAATCACTAAACTGCCCAAGCTGGCTTGAACTTGTGATTCTCCTGCCTCAGCCTCTAAGGGTGCTGAGCTTATGCAGCACACCTGGCTCACACATTATTTTTCACCTCAGTCTGCAGCCAACAGTCCTTGGCTTAGGGACCACAGCCACCCAACCTGCCATTTGCAGCCCACAAACTATCCCTGGAGCGCTTGGTACAGAATCGTAGCAATGCCCGCGTCTGCCAGTCCGGTGGACACAAGTCCACGACTGATGGAACGGGTCTAAGTGGAGGCCTGCAGAGCCTGTGAACTGCAGAAGGGCAGCAGCTCGGGAGGCAGCCTGCATGGTCCCGGGACAGGACACCCTGGACCCGTCCCAGGCCCGGCCCGGCAAGGTTGGCTGGCCGGCTCATGCACAGCCACCAGCGGTGCCGATCTTGCTGGCTGTGCCTGGACGAAGCTGAGAGCGAGCGCGGAAGGAGACGAAACAACATCCGAATCAGCAGGGCTCTCCAGGCCCATAAGTCCTACCCCACCCCTACTAGCACCCCACTCAGCCGGTGGGGAAACTGAGGCCAGACAGGCCCAGCCGTGCTCCGGCCCCGTACCACGCTGCGTCCCACACAGCAGGGAGCCTCTCCAGGCACCCTGGAGTTCCCAGCTTCTGGCTTTGTCTCCTAAAGGCTTCCAGGTTTGGAGCTGGACAAGAAGCTGCTGAAAATGCTGGGGGAGAGCTGGGAAGAGGGAAGACAGACTCTGGATCCGTGGCAGCACAGCGCATGTGTAGTGTAACACCTGAACACCAGGGGCCCTGCCCGTTGTAGAGCTGGGTACGCCCGCATTCTCCCGGCAGACAAGCCCCAGAGCGTCAAAGGGATTCCAGCAGAAACTGAGTCAAATGGCAGAACCCCCAAGTCCTGCCCCAGCAGCGTCCTCAGATGGTCACCCTGGAGGTGAGGTTGACCAGGGCAACGAGCCAAGTGGAACTTGCGGGATATTTTACTGAGATGTGCTCCTCCCACAGCACCTTTCTGTTTCTCTGAAGCAAAGGCCAGCGGCTCCCTCTGGAAGGAACCAGGCACTGCATGGAGAGCTGCAGCCTAAAAGCCGTCCCTCTGGCCATGCAAGTGCCCTGGGGAAGCAAGTGGTAACTCAGGGTAAGACCCCCTCCAGCTCGGCTGTCCTGCTGGCAGGGTACAAAAGTTTGGGGTCCCTTGGGCAGGAGGAAAGGAGAAAGAAGATCGTGCAGTGAACCCTTTTGCTGAGGGTATTCTCACCCTCACACCCCATCTGGCAGGACACTCTACGCCCCCCATTCTCCACAGCAAGGAGCCCTGGTCCCATGGTCCAAGCTTTCCTAACCCTGTGTCCTCAGTCACCCTTCCCTGACCACCCAAGGGGAAGTGAGGAAGCCCTGAGTCCCACCCATCTTGGGGGACAGCCCCCAGCGCCCTCCGTGTGTACAGCAGTATGTCCAGGAGAAGATGGGACCCAGCCTTGGACCCATCTGACAGAGACGTCTCTCCCCTGCCCCCACCCACGGGTGTGTCCCGTTCCCTGGAGCCGGGATAGCCCCTTGTGAAGATGACCCTCGCCCACAGGGCGTGGCACCGGTGAGGGTGAGAGGGGTTGGTCTCTCTGTGAATCGGGGACAAGGGCAGCCAGGCTCTGTGACCGCTAAGGCCCCATTAGGCTTGAGCAGTTTCTAAAATGCACACTGGGCCAACCATTCCCAGGGACAGAACACAGCTGTAATTAACATCCGACAGACAGGCAGACAGGCACGTGCACACACATGCACGCACATACACACACACACACTGCACTGCTGACCAGTCCATCTGCCAGGCTGGGCCCCGCGGCTCTGCACAGACACAGGCTGCGGGCCCTGGCTCTGCCCGCTGGCCACGCTGGAGGACAATCAGCGCTGCTTCCGGAGAGGCAGGTCAAGCCTCTCTAGATCCCGGCTCTGCAGAGTCCCAGCGAAGCTGGTTCCGCCTCCGCCTGGATTGAGATGGCGTTTCCGATCACACTTGGGCACCCCTGGTCCCGCAGGTCCCGCAGGTCCCGCAGGTCGGGCACCTGGCTCTCCCCACAGAGGGGCTCTCGGGCCGCACAGGGGGAGCCGACCCTGTGGGGCTAGACCACAGGTCCTCCCTTGTGTCACTGTGGGAGCTGAGCTGCTCCGCGGCAGGACAGCGTCCCGGCTCGGTTCATTAGCTCGACACCGCGTGAGCGCGCAACGGGCTAATTATGAAAGGTGTAAATCACAGGGAGGAAGGGAGCAGGCACATCATTCAGGTTTATTACCAACACAGTTTAGGCAAAGATAACCAAGCCCCCCCTCCGCCAGCCAGGGGTGGGGCAAGGCAGCGAGACAGCAGAGGGAGGAGAGAACAAACCATCTAATTTTTCTTTGCTCAAATCGAGTGATCTCACCAATTTCCTGAGAAAATGAAGAAAAAATTCATTGAAAAAAACCCCAACTTGCTCCCGCGTGCTTCTGCCTCCGTGCGGCACACGCCTGTGTCACTGGGAGACTAGCGCAGGAGGAGATGCCGCTCAGAGCCTTCCCACCTAATGCTATTACACGGCGTTATTCTCTGAGCTCCGGAGACTCCAGTGGCGGGCGTCATTTGTTTTTCTTTCTCCCTTAAGGCATGTGCAAATATGCTTGGAGGCTGAGGGATGCTGGGTACATCTAATAAATAAAGCAAAATAATTAATAGCCTGCGCGGTCTGGAGACGGCTCCCACTGCTCCCACACCAGGCTGGTGAGGGCCGACTTGTCTCCGTCCCTTCTGGCTTCTTCGGGATCCACTGAGTACGGAGGAGGTGAAGGACAGCTTTCTGAGCTCAACAAGAATGAAAAGTCAAGCTGAGCCTCAGTTCCCCTAGACTTTACAGGAATTTACCATGGGTAACCAAGCAGGGGGACTCAGAATCCGACTGCTCAACCCCATGCTCACGACTACTCCTAGGAATTTTGTGGGGGGAGGAGCAGCACTAGGGATTGAACCCAGGGCCTTTGCGCTGAGCTACAGTGCCAGCTCCCTTTTCATTTTTTATTTTGAGACAGGGTCTTACTAGGTTGCCTAGGCAACTTGCAATCATCCTGCCTCAGTCTTCAGGAAGTGCTGGAAATACAGGAGCGCGGTATTGCACTTAGGAAATTGTTTATGACCTAGAAAAGATGAGGACAACACTGGCTAGAGCACATCCCCGAGTGAGACAGGACCAACGTGACCCACAACGGGAATGAACAGAGCTGTGAGAAAACCCTGGAGGACGTGCGATTTACACCAAGGATCAAGGGCACCGGCATCCCCCAGGTGGCCGTCAAGCCACCAATGGAAGAAAACTATGGAAGTGGCCGTAGAATCACCTAGCCGACACC
The DNA here is from genome assembly GCF_012274545.1 of Fukomys damarensis. Classification (NCBI taxonomy): domain Eukaryota; kingdom Metazoa; phylum Chordata; class Mammalia; order Rodentia; family Bathyergidae; genus Fukomys; species Fukomys damarensis. The sequence goes on from NW_022900935.1 coordinate 62,865,763, forward strand.
AGGAGTGGGGAGGACAGGTGATGGTCTCTTCATAGCCACCGAGGAGCCCACCCTAGACCACTGGACCAAGCAGAGCTGGAGGCCAGAGAATCGCCTAGAAGCCAGGGTCAGACCTCCAGGAGAGCCTCACTGGCCAGGGTCTGTGTATGGGTGGGCTCTGCGTGTACCTGGCTGGCGGGCTCTGATGTCCAAGGTCACCCAAGACGGCCCTCACCCTGGAAACCTTCAGCCCCATCCTTCTCTGTAGTGGGCACTGCACCTCCCCAGGCCATGGCCCCACATGTCCTGGGCCAGAAGAGCAGCCCCAAGGGACACTGACGGTGGCCTCTTGGGTTGTGGGGACCTCTCTGGCCTCCCAGCAGGTCCCACTGCTCTGCAAAATTGGAATAATCACCACCCAGGCTGTGGCTTCCCCAGTTTTCTATGATGTTCCCCTAGGCAATTTAGAAATGGAATGAATATTAGTAATAATTTGACTAAATTTAGGTGATCCCCTTAGGCATCTGATTAAATTTCATGAACTCTTTCGCGGGCGTTCAGCCCAAATTCCCCTCTGTCTTTCCTTGGTGGTGAGGACTTCGGGGCAGCCAGCCAGGGTCAGTGGATTCCACCTAAGGAACTGAAGCCGTCTGTGTCACCGCGGAGTGGCAAGACAGTCAAAGAGGGCTGCAGGGGCCAGGCAGCGGGAGACCGGGTTACCTTCACTGCTACAACGACCACGCTTTGTCCAGAAAAAGAGCCCATGCACACAGAACCTGCAGGTCCAACAGGGCCTTGAAGAGCCTGACTTATTTCTGTCTGCTTGTTTCCCAGTGAGGACTGAGGTCCCAGGTGGGAAGGGACCAGCCGAGAAACTGCTGGTGGGGAAAGGAGGGACTCGAGCCGGCACCCTCCGATTCTGCGACACAACACCCAACTCCATCCCACTTTCTGCCAGTCTGGGATCACCTGAGCCACCTCCAGGACTCTTAAAGTGACACCCCTGGTGCCCCCTAATCTGTGCTCCGCCCCATGATGTCAGTCCCTGCTGGCCGGGAGGGAATCCTGTGAACTGACCTTGAGCTGACCTAGAGCTGCCTGGGTCTGTGGGTTCTAAGGGTCAGCAGTGTGACCTGGCCCGGAGGTGGCCCTGAAGGTAGACAGGGTGCTCTCTGGGACTCCCACCCCAACATCCTCTGCAGGGCACGGCTGCTCTTTATGGTCCCTCCAACTCTGGCCCCTCGCCTGGCTCCAAGGGTGGCAGCAGATCACTAACCGCCGCGGGATGGAGAGCAGCCTGGCCCGGGTACCGTCCTCCCTCGCTCCTGGAGCCCACTCACCATGCCAGCCCTGCCTGCTCGCTCTCAGGGAGGTCAGCAGCATCCCGGAGTGCCAGGCTCAGCACAGGACCAGCCAGGAGGAGAGCACCGGCTGACAGAATGCTCTCAGAGCAGACGGCTGCTCCCCAGCCAGGATGCCAGGCTCGGGAAGGCTGCTTCCACGGCCTAGGCCTGGGGAGAAAGGTGGGCCAGAGCGGCATGCCGGGCCCAGGCTTCCCCAGATGGGGGCTCCTTAGAGTTGGCTGCAGAGTAGACAGGACGGAGACATGAGAAGGTGGGTAGGGCAGGTCCCAGGGAGCCAAGGCACATCCCCACAGCACCTCCACGAAAGCCACGCCACAGGGGCATGGGGTGGGGGTGCCCCACGAGGGTCGATACCCTTCCCTCTTGGACGCCCCTCCCCCAAGACCTGGAGGGATGCAACATGCAGGAATATAACACCCCAAATCATCAGCTACAAAGGAACACAAAGGAACATGATTTTTAGCTCACCCTATCGGCAACAAGTTCCTTCCTAAAGGACTGGGGTTCTGCAATGACGCCAGAGCTTTCCGTACTCACTCTTCGAGCTCTCTGTCCCTCTCCTCCAGTTGTGGCTGCTTGTGCAGACACTTGCCCCAGAAAGTCCCTTCTTGTCGTCACTGAGATTACACAGCGAGCCTTTGTTCTGCACACGTGTGCACAAGCCCGTGTCTGGGTGCCCACCTAGTTGCACACCTCCGGGCACACCTGCACTGTCCACAGCCAAGGCTCAGACTGCGAAAGCAGCACCCGGGGGGCTGTCCGAGGCTGGGAGTTCTCCGTCCCCGTTCCACTATGGGGTACATCGGAGCACAAACACACACTGGGGACTGGCAGAAGATCTCGGGGTGCTGAGTGCCCCGAGGAACAGGGCTTCCGGAGACAGCCTGGCGCTGGCAAAGCTGATGGATCCTGGACTGAGCATTATTACAGGGTAGTGCTTGAGGTCGGGGTGCACACAGCCCCCCTGCAGAGCAGTGGGCACATCTGAAGATGCTGCACAATCCTGGGGTCCCTTGAGGGACTCGGGTTCCCCTGCGCCAAGATGTGTGAGAGCTGTCACAGTGGCACTGTTAAGAGAGAACATCCTCAACAGGGATGTGGGCAAACTGGGGCACAGCCTAGAACATCCCACGGCAATCAAAGCAAAGGGACCATGAACCCGAGACGCAGCTCGCTGGCCACAGGAGGTGGATGTTTTTACAACACTCCAGATTGGATGAAACCAAACAACCTGTGGGTGAGAAACGCACGCGGGAAAAAGGCAAGAGGGAAGGGAATACTGTGCAGGGTGTTCGCAGAAGTGGCTCCTCTCGGAGACCTGGGTGAGGGGAGGGAGGTGGGGAGGAAGGTTCCCTGGTAGCTGGCAAGTTCTAGTTCCTGTGGGTCAGGGGGACTTCTTTTACTATGCTTCATGGTGTTACACAGATTCCTTTGATATATCAAATGTAACAACATTTTTTAAAAGAAACCCAAGAAACTGAGTCTCACATATAGCCTGTCTACAACTCCACTGAGTCACTTAGGCATTGGAAACAAACTTAAACTAAATAAAAACGGACAGGAAAGAAGAGCGCTAAAACATTAACAATGGTGTGCATCAGGAGCTCTGGGCGTGGGTACCATAAAGCTTTTACCCTTGCCCTATTTTTCAAAATTTCTTCAGTGAACATATGTTACTTTTAGAATTAAAAACAAAATAAAGAATCATCTAAAACATGGAAAATATCAAAGCCAAAAAAAAAAAAGAAAAAGAAAAAAGCAAGCCCAGTCCCCTTCACAAACAAAAATAACCCCAAGCAATCAGCCCACAGCGTGGACAGGGAAGTGAACCAGCCGGTCAGAGGCCACGCTTCTGCCTGGCTTAGCCTCCCTCCCTCACCCTCTTGATGGGCCTGGCACCTTCCTGACCGCTGGGGGACCCTCCCCATGGGCCAGGGAAGGGCAGCACGGTGGGAGGACACCGGGTCCACCATAACAGAGTGGTAAAGGATAGCGCCTGGGGATCTGAAACAACAGAAGTTGATTCTTCAACAGCTCTGGAGGAAGAACTTCCCGAATCAAGGCCTGTCTCCCTCTGGGACTGCAGCCGGCCTCACACTCAAGCCCAGGAGATATCCTGTGCCACAGTCTGTCTGGGCAGGTGAGCACCTTCCCCACCTGCCGCAGGGCTGCTGCTAACCTCGTCAGAGGGCGGGCTGAGCTACTGCAGCCCCGGTTTGCCCTGACCGTTTTTCAGGGAGTGCCATTTGCTTTTCCAACATGTATTTCCCATCATAAACTGTGCTAAATGCTATTTAGTAGCTAATTAACTTTCCGTGTGAAGACCTCTCTAATTGCACACTCTCCACCCTCTGCCCGGGTCCTCGGGGGACCCCAAGCTGTCCTAGGGCATCTGTTCTGCCGGCTCCTACTCTCAGGCGCAACTTCGAGTTGACAACAAACTGCCAATCAAGCCTGGAGAGGTCAGGGGGGACCAAATTAGGAGCCCTGAACTGTTCCCAAACTTGCTTGGTGAAGCTCAATTTAAATAAGAAAGCAAAAAGGTTATGAAAAATAATTTTTCCCAATGAAACGCCTTGCCAGGCAGCAGAAAGGGCCTCGGCCTCTGTTCCTCGGGACGGCTGGTTTGGGCTCCGCAATGTTCCAACTGGAAACCATCCCCATTTTGACTGCTCCGGGCCCACCATTCATCACGCAGAGAGATAATCAGAAAATAAAAGGCTTTTGTGCAGCCGTTGCATAAAGCACGGAGGTGCCAATTACCGCATCGTCCCAGAGCGGCAGGAGGCAGCGGCAGAGGTGGGTGTCCGGTTCACGCCCACCCACTCGGGGCTAAAAGCCTCCCGAGCTTTAATCACTAGTCTCGGACTCTGTTCTTAGAAGAGTTGGGTACCGGGTCTACATCAAATCAGCGCTCAGCTCATAGACACCAGGTGGTCTCTGATCACAGAGGTTCTGAAGACAGAGGCCCAGTCCCAGGGGACACGTCTGACAGCCCAGGCCAGAGTCCAGTGGGCCCCACGTCCTCAGCCTCACCGCCATGGTCTCGCGGCCCTGACATCCTCACAGAGCCCTGTCAGCGGCAGAGGGACGGAGTAACAACTTGCTGCCTGAGCCTTCCGTCAGAGAAGATGAGAGAGGGCAGGTGAGGGCCACCTCGCGCCAAAGCCAGGGACACCAGGCAGCACAGCAAGGCCCCGGCACCCATGGTCTTGGCCTTCAGGGAGGGCCAGGGCCTCTCCGGCTCAGAAAGCAGTGCTGAAGCTGGGGTCTCCTTTCCCCGGGAAGGGGCTCGACAGAGGTGACCCCGTGAGGATCCCACAATGGGGTGACCAAGTGGTCAGGGCAACAGGAAGCGCGCCCACGAAGGTCTCCACCGCTTGGGTGGAGAGGGCTGGGAGAGGCAGGCACGGTGAGCACCGATGGGAGGGGCTGGGCCTTGAGACAGCTGTCCCTGTGCTCTGCAGGATCTCCTGATCTCCCGGCGGCAGGTGTCCTTGGGCAAATCCACCTGGGATCTATTTGACTTCCACACAGGGGAACTCAGACATCAGGTGAGGCCTGACCTCCTCCAGGGACAGTGCTGGTGACCTATGGCACATGAGCCACAGCCAGCTGGTGTTATCATGGCGACTGCACAAGGTTCGCCATCCCTGTCCTAGAAGGTCAAAGCCAGGAAGGGTCACACGGCTGCGCCCAGTGGCAATGACGCAAAGGCAGAAGCCCTGGGCTCCATCCGGAGCAGGATCAAGGCCCTCTTTCCCAAAGAGGGACCTTGTCCCAGGACACCCTGGTCTGGCAGGGGTGGCAAACAAGCATTTCTTCTAGGGTGGTTATTTTTAAAGCAGGGTAAACAAGCACAGGAACGTGCCCGGTCTGGAGCTCCAGAGCAAAGCATCTGGAACCTGGAAAAAAGCAGGCTGTCCAGCAGTTCTGAGTGTGGTTTAAGAAAAAAACAAACAGAAAAAGCAGAAGTTCAATGGGTAAAGGAGATTAAGATTTTGGATATTTTCTTGCGATTCAAAGTTCTTCCCGAAACTCTGTGTGTGTGGGGGGGTGTGGGTGTGAGTGTGCAGGAAGCAGAAGGGAAAGTCTGCAGGCAGTCCCAGAAATTTGATTTATTTACTTCAAATGCTTTCCTGACACCTCCCCGGGGTGCCTGCCTGGCCACCAGCCCCAGACCCAGGTCCCCTCCGCCACAAGCATCTGCTGAGTCTTTCATGCCCTCCCCAAGGCTCCAAGCTAAAACTGCGCGCTGTGCCAATGGCCCTGCCCCGGAAGCCACACGGACGCCCGCTGCTCTGCTCACGGGCTGAGCCAGGGCCGGACCACGCAAGCTGCTTTTTGGGGCTGCTCCCCACGTCACATCAGCAGGGACCTAAAAGATGCCGCCCAATTGTATGACAGTGGCCAAGGAGACACACACAGCCAGTGGCCAGTGCACTCGTCCAGGGACACCACTTTCGGTTCCACATGGAACAGCTCTACTGGCATGGGCAGCGGCTGAACACATCAATGACGAAAAGGTGGAGGAAAAGTCAGGTGCAGAGGCATGTGCCTGTCATCTCAGCCTCTCTGGGAGGCTGAGGCAGGAGGATCGAAAGTTTGAGCCCAGCATGGCAGCTTACTGACTTCACAAAACCCTGTCTCAAAAGAAAACAAAACAAAAAAAGGTACATGCATACCCATGTTGGTAAAAGCACAATTCATTAAGAGCTAAATCCTGAAAGCAGTCTATATGTCCGTCAACAGGTGAATGGAGAAAGAAAATCTGGTATTTATATAAAGTGTATACAATGGAGTAGAACTTCTTTGCCATAAAGAAGGATAAATTTGAGGTATTTATAGAAAAATGAATGCACTCTGAGACCACAATGTTAAGTAAAATAAATCAGGCCAAAGTTTAAATATTGTACGGTTTGGGGGCTGGGGATTTAGCTCAGTGGTGCTGCTGCCTGCCTCGCAAATGCAAGGTCCTGAGTTCGTTCCCTGGTACCAAAAAAGAAAAGAAAATATTGTATATTGTATGGTTTCGCCTATCTAAGAAACCAACACTATAAATGAAGAGCAAAATAAAAGATAAATATTAAGAAGGAGGGAGATAGAGGGCAGGGATTTATCTCAGAAGCACCTTGCCTGCCTTACAAGTGAAAGGTCCTGGGTTCAATCCTCAGTACTGGAAAAATAAAAAGAAAGTAGGGAGAACTTTTGCAAATGGGAAGGGGACCAGAAGGTGGAAGGGAGGTTGGAGGGGAAGGGGTCGAAAAAAACTTACGGAGTGTTTGTGTATGTGCCAGCTCCCCAGGAGGGATGCAGTCGTCATGTACTACAAATGCGTACCGATAAAAATAAAAACTGGGGATTGTTAAAGGGCTAGTATGTAGCTCAGTGTGCGGGCCCTAGATTCAATCCCCAGCCACTCACAAAAAGGAAGAAAGAAAAGAGGGGAGACACACACAGAATTAACTTTAAGGCCAAAAAGCTTTTTCCAGAAGCACAAGATGGGATCAGGCCCTCGGCAGTCACAGCCTCTCCCACCCAAGCCTCGTTCTGCTGGGGACAGTGGTGTGCACCCCGGACAGATCTGTCCCTGAGACCCTCAGCGAGGCCTCATCTTCGGGCTCCCGAGAGCAGCAGGGTCCACATGCTGGCTTGGCCATGCCCGCGGGCTGACCCCAGCCCTGCCCTGGCAGGAGGCCACCGCCAGCGGCCGCTCAATCAGAGAGCAAGAGCAGGGATTCCCCAAAGAAGTTTCTTAAATTGAGGGGGAAAACACCAGGAGCTGCTCACAGCAGGAGGCCCGAGGACCAAAGGGTGACCTGGTGTGCCTTGCCCAGCACACTCTGTGCAGCCCCGCTCACCCCCTCAGGGACCCCATGGCAGAGGAAAATGCTGCCAGCACAGGAGTGGGCTTTGTCATGGGGCTACTGGAGAAGAACCCCAAAAGCAAGCCTCCTGCCCAACATTATTCAACCTTCACAGGGGTCGAAGGAGCAAACACCTCCTCCTTTGCTGCTCTTGGATTTTCTGCCTGCCCAGGACAGAATTCTAATCTCAGTTCATTGTCTCTGCTCCTTCCTAACAGTCTGGGTCAGCTGATGGCCTCCCACCTTCGGCTCTGAGCCTATGCTGCTGTGGACCCAGGTGGGCACCATCGGGGTCACTTCAAACACAGCCGTCCCCCCGTGGGTGCCCCCAATCCTCCGATGCCCAGGTCCTTTATATGAAACTAACTGTATCTGCATTTGCAACTAACTGTGCCTCGCCACGTCCGTACACAGCCCATGACGCCACACGCTGTGGACGTCTTGCCAGTGCTCCATCTACCCTGGTGTCTGGGGATGAGGACAAGGGTCAGTGCTGTACAGAACAGGCACAGTTTTTTATCCGCATATTTTTTAACTGACTGATAGTAGATCCAAGAACACAGATCCCACGGGTACGGCAGCTGCCCCTTGCCACGGTGTGGGCCACTCTGGCCACTCACACAGGGCCAAGTCTCCATGGGCGCTGTCCCCAGGGGGGCCCTGGGACAGCTGTGTAGATAGCCCGCTGAGTCAGCCAGGAGCAGTGACCCCGAGGCCCCGGCCAGCCCCAGGGAGACCTCACAGCATTCCCACAGAGGTGGTGTGATCACTGGCCCAGCACCCTCCTAACCCGAAGGACACAGCGTGGCTCAGCCGTTCCAGGAGCCCTGGACCTTGGAGACACACAGCATAGGCCAAGGGATGCCATCCAGGCAGCTGGGTGTGAGCCCAGGGACTGTGGCTCCAAGTGATCTCCCAGGTACCTGCCAGCAGCCCCGCAGTGTGGTCTCCTGGTAAAGCTCCTGGAGGGCAGCAAACCACTTTGACTGCCTCGTCCCACAGACTAAGCCATCTTTGCCTGCAGCCAGAGACACTGCACTGCCCTTTGCTGGCTGAAAGGCCAAAACGACAGAACCTTTGTTTCAACACATGGATCCGTCCTGAGGCTACAAGAGGGGCAGAAACATCAGCTGCTGTCCATGTTACCAAAGAATGGTCCTGCAGGATATTACAGGAATAGGGTGGCCAGGGGCCCCACGTGGCCTCAAGTCACATGCCACACCAGTCCCTTCTGGAGTCCCAGACAGTGGCCTGGGGGCCCTGAAGTCAGGCTTTAGGGAGCTAGAGCCCCAGGCTCATGGGTTGCCAAGCTCTGCAGAGTCAGGCCTGCGTCCACACCCGGAAACCCAGCTCACATTTCTAAATTCCCAGAACGTGGCGGGGAGTCTGTTTTCCTTGAGTCACAGGAGCAGCAAGAAAGTGATACCCCAACCCGACCTGGCCTGAACTCTGGAAGCTTCCACCCAAGGCACTCCGCCCTTCACAACAGAGACTCTTAGAAGGACCAGCGCCAAAGGCACTGACTGACCCGCCCTGAGGAGGCTCAACGGAGCAGGAGCTGCCTGCAGCGGCAGCCAGGATTGCTTTGGCATGACTTCCCAAGACTTGCTGCTCCAGACCAGCTGGGCCGGGACAACTTCTGCAGCTCCCAGGACTCACCTGCGCTCTGGGGTTTCCCAGCGAACCCACCCTCTCCCTCCCGTCTTCTTCCTGTGGTAAAATACACGGAACCACCACGCACCATCCTGGCCACCTTCAAGTGCACATGGACGCTTCACTGCGCAGTGTGGCCATCACCACCATCGTCCAGAGCTGTGCACCTCACAGCCCTGAGCTCTGTCCCACTGAGCCCGGGCCCCAGCAACTCCTACCCCGTGCCTGTCTCCGTGGTTCTGACAGTGACTCTCGGGACCTCGTGGGAGTGGAGGTACAAGGCTTGCCCTTCTGCAGCTGCCTTACTTCGTGTGGCACGATATTCTCACAGTCCGCACATGTCGCGGCTCATGTCAGAATCCGCTTCCTTCCTAAGGGGAATGATACTATTTTCTTCCTCCCTCCACTGATTCATTTTTTTGTTTTTCCACTGCTGGGCATAGAACCCAGGGCCTCTCACACACTAGGCAAGGGCAGGCTACTGAGCCGCCCCTCCACGCTACAGTCCACGCCAGCAATCTACCACGCTGCGCTCGTCCACTCGTCCCCTGGTGGCCACACAGGGTGTTTCCACCCGTTGCTTTTGTTGACCACGCTACTAGGAACCTGAGCACGCAGATAGCTGTTTGAGTCCCTGCTCTTAGCTCTTCTCGGTGACTTCTCTTTCTTTCTCTCATTTCTATTTGGACCATGAATCATCTGTGTAATAATAACATGAAAAAAACAAAAAGCAGGAGTTCCACAAAGTAAATCCCAGGCGAGGCTACCACCGAGGGTGGTGGGCCAGTCCAGAGTCTGTGCGGCCACACGGGGTAAGTGGAGGGGACAGGAAGCGGCTATGTCCAGCGGACCGTCACCCCGGATGGGACATCAGCCGTGCACTTCCGCCTTGAGGCCAGAGGCCAAGGATGTCCAGGAGCTGTCCAGTCTGCTGCTGGCTCCAGACAGGCTGGGCTGGGTCATGCTGGGAAGGCTCCACCACCAGACCCCAGAGAGGAGGCAGAGATGGGCGGGGAAGGCGGAGGGGCCCGGCTGCCTCCCCCAGCACAGCACACAGCCAGTGTTCAGGCACTGACCAGAGCACCTCTGGCTGGGGAGGCGGGGAGCAGGCGGGCAGGGGGAGAGGGCCGGCCCTGGGAGGACGGCTGCCTCCCCCAGCACAGCACACAGCCAGTGTTCAGGCACTGACCAGAGCACCTCTGGCTGGGGAGGCGGGGAGCAGACTGCCATCTGCTGGGCACCTCGAGCTCCCGCCCAGGCTGACGTGCCACCACCACGTGACAGTTTCCTGGCGACAGCGCCTGCCGTCCTCCCCACCGGAGGGCACGGGGGCAGCAGAGATGGGTGCCGGCTGCGGTGCCCACACCCATTCTGTGGAGGAGGAAATGAGCAGCACTCTCGGCGCCCTGTGCTAGGTCTGTTCCCAGGCTCCCTGCCTGCATCTGTCACCCCAGGGGGGCCTGCGGAGCACGGTGACCTCCCTCCCGGGAGTCCCAGTGGCTCTGACCCTCTCTGTCACCGCTGCTCTTGGCAGCTCGTGGACCATCGCTTTCAGCTCCCATCAGGGAGCCGCACGGACACAGAATCCTTATTTGTCACGCTAGCCTCACTGTGAAGGGACGCGCAGGGCTATCTCCCCATGTCTCCCCAAAAGGGGGACTGCGACCCAAATGAAGCAGTGGCCGTTGGAACCATAGCCACTGTCACTCGACACCAGTCCCGGCAGCCAGCCAGCCAGCCTCCGAAAGAGCCTGAGCTACCAAAAATAATCCTGTGTTTAAATATTTACAAGCAAGACAGCCTGATGCCTTTACCGTCGCAGCTCCGGGAAGGCCCCATTTCCCACCCGCTGCCTCCAGAGTGGGTCCCCGAGGAACCTGGCCGTCTCCTCCCGTCACCCACGAAACCTGCAGCCCCTTCCTGCCCCAGAGCACCCCGTCAACTTTCCGCTCTCCTGTCCCTGCTCCCACCCCGGCCTCCCTTGATTAGTGTGGGACAGAAGTGGCACTGGTTCATGAACACCCAAGGCTGGGTCGAGGCCAAGACAAACCCAAGAGCTGACACGAGTCCCGCCCTGTGCCAGGCAGGCCGCTCATCCCATGCCCTGTGCTTGGATCCCCTCCGCCGGGTGTTCTCGGGAGGGTCTGGTACCAGGCTCTTTGTGCAGATGACACAGGACAAAAGGAGGCAAGGAGGGCAGTGACTGCTATGGCACACAGCCCAGAAGGGCTGGGACACGGCCCAGGTGGCTCCAGGCCCCATGGAGGGACCGCCTGCATCACCACCAAGAGCTAAGGAAGGTCAAAGATCTGCTCTAGGCCACTGGGCCCATCCATCCCTGCCACAGGGCAGGTGGCTGCAATGGGTGTGGCTAGGCGTCCAGCTGCTCTCCATGGCCAGGAAAACGGGAACACAGTCCCTGAAGCACGGCACTCATCCTGGCAGAAGGGGAAGGTGGAAGGGGCCATCAAGAGCCACTGCCCTCCCCGCATTTGCAGCCCAGGTGCTCCCAGGATCTTGGCTGGACAAGCCAGGAACCCGGTGTGGAAACAGCCACTCTGTTTACTTTGCTGTGAGGGCGAAAAAGAACCAAATCGGGGATAATTCCACCACGAGACAAAAGCCACCTCCCCACACCTTCCCTGACTTTTAGGAGAGTTGCATCAGGCATTGGGTTACATTGCAACAGCCAGGCTAGGTCCCCAGAGGCACCGTGCTGAGCTCCCTGATGCCCTGGTAAGCCTGCCATGTCAGCGTCTGTGATTTCAAGCTCAGGGCTCTCGGAAGCTCACGTGGGCCCCAGCCCCTGAGGGGGCCGGGCCGAGCTGCTGATGCAAGAGCCAGGTGTGGGGGGAACATGGCCCGGCTTTCTGCTCCCATGACAGCTGGTTCATCAAGCAGCTCGACATCCCCAAAGCGTCCCCATCCCCGCACGGCCAGCCTCGGGGCTGCCATCAGGGAGAGAGGCTGCCACACTTCATTTCTGGGCCCTCAACAGACCTCCTGCAGGTTTTGGGAGCACTGGTCACTAGGGACTGCCTCTCCAGAGCCAGAAGTTCCTTCCCTTTGGCTTATATATTCCCTTCAGGTCCTGGCAGCTTTAACAGAAAGGGGTCAGCTTTCAAGCTTTCAAAGGACCTGGCAATCCCTGGTGGACAGTCAACAACAATGTGCCTTCAAATTGAAGCCACCAAAAGCAGTGGCTCTGCAGGGCATCTCAAGTCTGGCTCCCTTGGGTGACCCTTGACAGTGACTTCTGGAGTCGGTGACTCTGATGGGTCAGGCTGCAGGACCCCCTAGTAGGGGACTGGAACCCTTTCCTGCCAAAAGCTCCCTACCTGTGCAAGGCAAAGCAAGATGAGAAGTCTACAGGAAAGGGCTGGACAGAGAATGGAGTGGGATCCCATCTGTACAGACCCATGCCAGACGATTCAGGGGCCCAGACACCTATGACCTCAGCCCTGAAATGTGGCGAGCCCACCCTGAGTGGGGTCCAGGTCAAAGTACACACAGATGCTATTCAAAGACAGAAGGCAAACTCTCCCTCACACACGCCTCTGTGTGATCTCACACTGCAGTGGTGCTACTGCGAATGTCCTGGGGAGTTACTGCAACTCATTTACCTGCTTCCTTTTACTTTTATGAGCGTAGCTATGAGAACGACACAGATATTCCTGATTTTGGACACAGGTGCACAGTCATCCACGGAGGATGCGTGGCCTTTTCAAAGGGTGCTGGACTGTGCAATACTCATGGAAAGAACACCTCACACCTTGTCCCAAGTGAACTCCAAATGTGTCTCAAACGTAACTGTAAAGCATATGACTCTAAGACATTTAGGAAGACACGAGAGTATCTTCGGGGCTTAGGATGAGGATATCAAAAGCATGACATTTTGGATGTCAACAAAAAGAAGTATTCTTTGCCTTGTGAAAGACACCGCTGAAAGGACGAAAAGACAACTAGAGTCTGGGCAAAATAACTGCATATTTGATATTCGACAAAGTACTGGTTTCTAGAATATATTTTAAAATTCTCAAAACTCAATGGTAAAAATAAAACAGACAAAAGCCATTAGAATATGAGCAATTTTGCACAAATGGTTCACCCAAGAGGAATCACAGATGGCAAATGAACACAGGAAAAGCTACTTGGCATCGCGGGCCTTCGGGAAAGCACAAGTTAAACTACACTGGGACCTCACTCTACACCTCTCAGAATGGCAAAAGAGAAAAAGACAAAGTAAGCTGAGCCAGAAGGGCTGCATGAGCTCCTCATGGGGCCAGCTTGGGCAACACTGTGAGGCCCCAACCCCAAAACCAAAACAAAACATCAAATGGTGTTTAGGATTCAGAAAACTGGAGCCCTCATGAATTACAAAATGGTATAACTCCTCTGGAAAACAGGGGACTTTTGCTTGTTTATTTTGGTACTGAAGATCGACCCCAGGGCCTTCCCATTGAGTTATAGTCCTAGTTATTTTTTATTTTTGGTACCAGGGATCAAACTCTGGACCTTGTGCTTGCAAAGCAGGTGGCAGAACCACTGAGCTAAATCCCTGACCCTATTTTTTTATTTTTTAGGGACAGAGTCTGGCCAAGTCACCAGATCACCCAGGTTGAGCTCATACTTGTGATTTTCCTGCCTCAGCTTCCCAGAGAGCTGGAATTACAGGCTTCTGCCACCACGTCCAGCTGCAACATTTTTTAAAGTAAGCAATCAGTTCCGTAGGACCCAGCAATTGCATTCCTGGGAATTTATCCCAAAGAAATGAAAATTCCACTCAGACAAAAAGCAGTACATGAGCATTCCCAAGAACTTTATTTGTAATAGCCCCAAACTACAGACAAGCCCTGTCCTTGGGTGGGGGTCTGTCCATGGCACGGGATGCCACACAGCAGCGGAAAGGGACACCCAGCCTCACACCCTGGGAGGAGCCTAACAGTAGTCCACAGAACGAGAAGCCACCTTGGGGCTCCGCGGTGCAAGATCCCATTTACCCAGAACCCTGCGGGGGTGCACAAGGACGCAGCAGGGGTCGGGTCGGGGATGGGGACGGGGAGCTGGGGTCCGCACGTGCCCCGCATTCTGCACACTGGTGTGGCATGGAGCAGAGGAAGTGGTGCTGACCACACACACGTGCAGGATGTACACGGACAGTGTGAGCCCAAGGACCTGCAGGTCAGGCCAGCCCCGTTCCTGGCAGGCTGCGGCTTTGCAATGGATGCCACCACAGGGAGATCAGGGCAGAGCTGCCTGCAGTCTTCTTGTGCATCTTTTGCAAAGTGTGGCTCTATAGTTACTTCTAAACACTGCGGCTCCTAGAAAACCGGTGTGTGTGTGTGTGTGTGTGTGTGTGTTTGTGTGTATGTGTGTGTGTGTGTACTGGGGGGAACCCAGGGCCTTTTCACTGAGCTACAACCCAAGCCCCTTTTAATTTTGAGACAGGATTTGCTAAGATGCCCAGGCTGGGCTAGAACTTGGGATCCTCCTGGCTCAGCCTCCCAGAGTGCTGGGATAACAGCTGGGTGCCACCACCAGTCTCCCGACGCCTATGCAACGTTATCACATTAGAGTCATTTCTGCTGTGACACTCCGTGCCGCCCGCTCACCCTGTCTCCCCGGAATCTCTGGCACTTGCTATCTTTCTCCTTTCGCCAAGCTTGTGGCTTTTCCAGAATGTTCCACAGCTGGAATCGTGCCACATGGACCCTGTCCTGGCTGGCTTCCTTCACTCAGCGACACGCATGAAAGGTTTCCCCGTCTTTCCTGGCTCAGTAGCTCATTTCTTTTTCTGGATAAACAATATTCTCTTGCAGGGATGTACCACAGTTTCATACCCATTCACCTGCCGAACGGCACTTTCCAACTTGGAAGCATTTATGAATAAAGCGATTATAAACATACAAACACTTGTGCTCCTGTTTCTGTGTGAAGAATAGCACTGAACATTTTCAACTGTGGAAAGAAAATGAAGAGTATTTCATGACACGTGAAAACGATGCGAGATGCAAATTTCAGCATCCATGGTAAAGTTTTAGTGGAACACAGCCAGGCCTATTTCCATATTTGGGGTGGCAGATTTCCCAATACAGGGGATGGATCTGAGGGGGGAAGCAATGGCCATTTGGTTTGCAAAGCAAAAAAACACTACTAGTTCTCTGGTCAGTCGCTAGTCCTGAGATGGATGATTATAGCCCCCAACTCTGACAGCCAAAAAAAAAAAAAAAAATCCAACGGGAACAGCAACCCTAAGAGGATCAAGATCATAAGATGTTTCCTCTGCCTTCCCCCAGTTTCCAAAATCGGCACAGAGACTCCCAAACACCTCTGGGGACCCCTGACCGGACCAGAGAGCAGGGAACTGATGACAGCAGGCTTCACAGGGGCCTGACTTCATTTTAGTATTTTGCTTTTTGCTTTTAACTTCAGAGTGGCTATTGCAGCCATAGCTCAGTGAGTCGGAACTGTGTGAGTGACTTGAATTCTGCCTCCACCTCCTATAAAAAAGGGCAACAACACTGCCTCTGAGTCCGTCCCCGCCGCATGTGACAGGAAGTTCACGTCCCCCAAAGCCCATGGCCACCCAGACCTTCCTGTTACAGCTTTTTCCGGAAACAGGGTCTCTGGCGGGTAGTGAAGTTCAAGGAGACGGTGCCAACCCAGTGACAAGTGTCCTTAAGGGGAGAAGACAAATGCAAGAGTTAGGCATGCGAGGGTGGGGGCAGAGGGGCAGGATGGGACCACAAGCCAAGGACTCCTGCAGCACCACAGCTGGCAGAGGCAGGGAAGACCCTCCTTGGGCCTTGATTCTGGACTTCCAGGCCCCATTGCTATTGGTTTAAGCCGCCGGTGTGTGGCCCCTGGACACCCACAGGAAGAATGTAGAAGCGAGGCTGGCACACTGGCAAACACTGCCCATGTTTGCTGCAGTGGTGACGACTGACATCTGCCCACTCTGCCTTTGCACGGCAGCACACGGACCCCCACTCCCTCCTCACAGCGGCCCTCTTTCACCACGTGGAGACGGACGGGCAATGGGTGTGCTCAGGTTCCCCACGGGCGTTTGGCCACAAAACACCTCCTACAGCCCTGATGGACCGCGGGGGCTTGCCTGACTCAGCCTGCCCGCCCCTGCCCTCCAGGACATCCTGTGTCAGCCCCACAGCCACCAGAGTCACACACCAGGGCTGGCACAGTGGGGACCCATCCCCAATTCCCCAGCGGTCTCTCCCAATTCGGGGAGCTGGTGGCTCTGCCCCTGCTAATGAGCCCCGAGCCGAAAGACGACTGCCTGCTCTGGGTTGGGGCCCTGCCAGGCTTCCCGGCGAGGCCACGGCCGGGCACAGGGAGCAGCTGGCGACGGCCACCTCCTTGGGGTTGGGCTGGGGAGAGAGAGACACCACGCAGTGCCTGCCAAGTGCTTCAGAAACAGAAGACGAGATTCGTCTAACGCCACACAGAACAGATTGCCGGGTGTCGAGCGACGGGATGTTTTAAAGAAATAAATCTCAGCTCCCGGCGGCAGAAGCACAAACAAACCCAAACAACAGATCCTTGAGGGTGCTGGCCTCCAAAGACAGGCTGCTGCTGGCCTGGAGGGGCAGCACTGGGCACCAGGAGGCCAGGGCACGTGTCCCCTGCAGGCCCTTCTCTCCCCCAAGGTCTCTGGGCCCGCTCGTCTCTCCCAGGGGTGGCAGCAGCCCACGGAGAAGCCTCCATCTGCACAACCCACCCATCCCTGGTCCTCAGTGCGGCTGGAGCAGCCACCCTGGCCCTTTCCCATGCAGCGTCTCATCTGCATGGCCAGCTTCCTCCCTTCCTTCCTTCCTTCCTTCCCTGCACCCCGGCCGCTCCCCTCCTCCTGCCTGCTCCTACACAGCTTTGTCTCTCCCCGTGCTCACAGCAGCGTGCCCGCCAGACAGGAAGGGAACCAAGGATGGGACTTGGACGCCACCAGAACAGGCTTAGGGGTCCAACAGGACCCACACTGCTGGGCACGCGGTCCTGGCCCATGGCACCCACTGATCAGAACCTTCCCTGAGGCAGGTTCCTCTCTGAGCCCCTCCTTCTCTTTCTACAGAGACCCTTGTGGGTGCTCTGTGCTGGGACCACAGCCCGGCTCCAGGACCCACCCTCGGTCCCCAGCACGGCTCATCAAGCCCCATGCAGCTGACACATGTGGGTTAAGACTTGGAGCACAAAGCCCGCGAAATCTCCGGCCGCTGGAAGGTGGGCTGGACAGCGCAGGTGCCACACGTGGGTAAGGGGGTGGGGGCTGGGCCACGAGTGAGCAGCAGGAACCCGCAGCCCAGAACCACAGAGAGGGCATCCCCCCAGGTGAGGCCCCCAAGCATCCTCCCCTGGGGCCAGCAGTCTTGAGATCTGTACTGGAAATGCCAAGGACACCGACGAGAGAGAGAATGCGTGCTCCTTCCCAGGGAGGCACTGATGACATCTCTGGGGACAGGGGTGGGAGGCCATCAGCACAGACCTCGGGGACTGGGCCGCCCCGGGCTTCTTGCTAGACAGCAGGCACTGCAGCTAGGCCAGCCCTGAGCACATGGCAGGGCACGGCCAGCAATTTTCAAAAATCACTAGGCATGGTGGCGTGCACCAGCACTCGGCAGGGAGGCTGAAGCAGGAGGACGGCCATGAGTTCAAGGCCAGCCTGGACACAGCGAGTCTGTCTCAAAACAAAACAAAACAAAGTCTCCTAGTTGCACTACGCTACCACACTGGCATGGCTTCCTCTCCACCTCAGTGCCCAACATATGCCAATAAAATCTATACGAACCAACACTCAGCTGCTCAGCTTCACTGTCTGTTTCAGAGGTGTCGGAGCCGCGGGAGGGAAGAGGCTGTGGTGCTGAGGGCACAGCAGCCCCGTGCACTCGTCAGGCCCCTCCTGGTCTCAGCGCACCGTGCACGCACCGCGTGTGGCCTGCTTCACCTCTGATGCCCCACAGACCAGAGCGTCAGAGCCTGCCCTCCGAGGGTTAGAAGGCCGGAACCCTTGGGGTGAGGCTGGGTCAGTCTGCGCCTGCTCTACCACGTAGATGTCTTTCCTTTTCTGAGCTGTAAAGAACACCACGATGAACATCTTCCTGGGGCTTTGGTTTTGTTTCTTTCTGTGATTTGGGTCCCTTCTTAACACAAGCTCCAGAAGGAGCATCTGGACTTCGAGAGGAGACATTTCACACCTGCTGCTCACCCAGCACGTCCCTGGGCAGGGACACAGACGAAGGGTGTGGCGACCCTCTTCGTGCTGGCCCGTGGCCGCGGCTGCTGACCCTCGGTAAGGCAGCGCTGTGCACACAGAGGCCAGGCCCAGGAGGGGTCCATGCGGCCAGTTCACACGGCTGCCTGGTGGGCTCTGAACTCCGGTCTCAGATTTCCTGCCAGTCACAGGCTGGGGCTCGGGGAGGTAACCCACGAATGTGGAGCCCCCAGGGGACACGACCACATTTTTAACCACTCAGCCCTCCTGGAACTCCCTGCCAAGTAAGAAGCGTGGGGGCCTTCCCGTCCCTGGGGCCGGGCCCCCCACCCGTCGTCCCCAGCCATTCTGCCTGCACCGGTAGTTCTTCCATTTTGCCACTAGAGGGGGCCTGCGAGTCGACCTACGTGCCCTGCCCTGCTGCCCTGGGCGGGGCCGTGGAGTCCAGGTAATTGAGGGGGGGAGCTCCCAGGGAGGAGCAGGGTCCTCAGGGCCAGTGCCCGGCCCTGCTGATCTCAGCTTTACGAACCTCCCTGCTCAGCCTTTCACAGGTTTCTCAAGTCAGCTGCAGGCTTTAAACCAGTGACGGGAAGCGTGTAGACCGAGCGCCCAAACCCATGTATTTATTGCAAAGTGCCAACACCGCCCTGTTATCCAAGGCTAGGGTGACGTGGCTCGCGAGCCAACAGAGAGGGCTCTGCGCCCCGCTGAGGTTCGCGTGCCACAGGTTTCTGCCACCCCTGCCCTACACCCTGGGGAGCAGAGCCTGCTCTGGCTGCACTCCAGAGGAGACGCTGGGGCCGAGGTCTGGGTGTGGCCGGGGAAGCAGTTGTCAAAGCTGCCTGTGTGTCCAGAACAATCAGCCCATTAGAGATGGGTTTCCAGCGCCACCAAGCGCCTGGTGTGGCAGAGGGGTGGGAGCCCAGGCAGCACTGGGAACAGGAGGTCAAACAAGTGAAAACAGATTCCAGGACCCAACCCCTTCTGAAGCCACGTCCGCCACCTCACTCCCCAGTGCTGGGTGGAACCCAGGGCCTCACAGCATCTGCGTGGTAAAATAAAAGTGCTCAGCTGCCTGTCACGCAAGATGGGTTTGTCCCCACCGGACACATGTCACTTCTGATGGGAAGACAGGCTCGCTCTACCCGTGGACAGGAGGGGTCCCCATCGTGGTTGTCTTAAAACTAACACATTTTTTAAAGTTCTGGGGATGCAGCCTGGTGCAAAGTAACCTCCACAACTGCAAACACAAACCCCAAAAACCGTACCCGGCCCCTCCCTGGGTTCTGGCTCCAGGTTCCCTTGTGGTCTTTCCCTTCTGCCTGGCTCCCCCAGATGCCCTCTGCCAGAGACTGAAATTATGGGGCCACCCAACCTTGGAGTTTTCGCTTTTTAATGCTGTAAGCTGAACAAACCTGTTTTATTTATAAGTCTCAGCCTCAGGTATTCCATTAGAGTCACAGAAAATGCACTAATGCACCCGCCGTGTCCAGGGAACCTCCACCACACTACACTGGCACGGGCGTAAGGGACAGTGGTATGAACTCCTTGGTGGTCCTGAGGTGGAGAGCACAAAGGACAAACAGCAGCCACGAAGCCGAGTGCTTCCTACGCCCTCGTGTGAGCAGGAACGGGAGGACGTGGCCACCGCCCAGCTCCTGGGCCAGGCGTGCAGACCACATGGCCCAGCCTGGCATGAGACCTCACACCCATGGTACTCTGGGCCGTGCCTCACATCATGGGACAGCTGAGTGCTGGACACACGAGACCACGCACCCGAGTGGGGAAGCCAGGGCTGAAGGCAGACCCGCCGGGTGCTGAAGTTCACACAGCCGTGGCCAGGTGAGCAGCCTGGCACCAGGGCCGGGATGCAGTGTGAGGAGAGTGTGGGGCAGGGAAAGAGCACCCTCCTGGGTCAGGGGGACGCAGAGGCTCCCAAGAGTCCAGGCACAAGGCCACAGAGCTGAGTCTCATACTCTAGTTGGCTGGTTAGGATGGGGAGGGGAAGTCCGGGCGGAGGGGATCCATGGCAAAGGCCATGGCAGAGACAGCACCAGGTCCAAGGCAAGGCCAGAGCCAAAGGCTTGAGCACTGGGGCAGCTGGGAAGGAGGCCGCTCCTCAGCTACCAGAGCTGCCTGCAGCAGTTGCAGCCTCCAACCAGGATGCCGACAACACCCATCGGCTGGGACAATCCCATCTCCTGGTGCAGCGTGTGTCCCCTGGGGACCACATGAGCCCCAAGTGAGATGTGCTCTGGAAACATCTGGATACAGGGGGGCAGCAGGGCTGGAGATTCCATGAGGCGAGCCAGGGGCAGCCAGGGTGGGGCCACCCATGGAGGATGCCGCTCCCCAAGAGGACCCTGTAAAGCGGTTATCACCACCCCAGCTTACCGCAGGGAAACAGGCCCCAGGAAGAGAAGGAAGTTTCCCAGGTTCGTGTCAGCCAAGGGTACCAGGACTCAGCGCGCAGCTCCCGAATGCCCAGATCGGAGACCCTGATGGTACGGGGCTGCTGGGCAGAAAGCTGAACAAGCTAGGCTCAGCTCTGGTTCTGCCACCCCATCCTCAACGCAACCCCGGGACCAGAGCAGACCCAGCTAACACCTGGGAAGGGGATGAGCAGGGCACCGACCCCTGTCACTCAGTCTGGGCCCTGGGAGGTCAGGACTCCGAAGGGACACCTGCACTACCAGACTGGCACCACCAGGAGGAGCTCTAATGGAGCCTGGCCGGACTGCAGAGGGCCACAAGGGTTGTCCCCACCCAGGTTCCTGGCCTGGAACACCGCAGGGCGCAGCCACCCTCAGGGATAAGTGAAGTTCCGCATGGCTGACTGAGTCCTTCATCTGTGCTCTCAAGTATCGGAGACTAGTGATACTGGTTCACCCTGGGCCTTGACGGACCACATCTTACTGAGGGGATAAAATCAGGAAAGAATCCATCTCAAATTGCTTCCGGCCAGAACCAGGAAAGCGTGCATGTCCCTCGCCCTGTCTGCTGCCTGGCTTCTGTCGATCCAACTGGAAACTTAGGCTCCAGCCCTGGCTGGTGGGGACCCAGCTGGGTCCAAATCTTGGCTTGGCCTGAGCCTGGATGGTGACCTCCAGCAAATCACTAACCTCTTCCAGTCTACCCGTTTCCTCTCCATACAAATCCATAACCTACCAGAGATGCCCGGCGCCCAGTGCACGCCCGGCGCCCAGTGCACACCCAGCACACAGCTTACCGGTGAGTTCACATATGAACCGATGTCTGTCCCTACCACCATTTTTGCTAAAGCAAATGAGCACAGGACACACCCTGAGCCTGGGAGGTGAGGACAGCTGTGCCCATAGTGGGGTCCCGGGGTGCCCTGGGTTGGCGCTCCCACCCCCGCAGGAGCCTGGGACATGCCACCTCTGAGAGCCCTGGAGTCGCCGGGTGGTAGATGCAGTGAACACAGTCCCCACCCGGTGGTTTTCTTGGGCTCCAAGGCCCAGCAAAGCCACTGCAAGGTGCAGAGGAACTCCTGCCCTCAAGGGCAACCTGCGCCATCATCAAGTCTACAGTCAAGCAGCCCATGCACCGCAGTGCCCCATGGTGCGTGCAGGAGGGCTGCCACGCTGGGTGACTGCTGCCCACTTGCCCCCTGCACAGCCGGAAGATTCCACAGGTCCCACGGACGGTCGCCCAGCTGGTGGGTGGCAGAACTGAGCACAGGGCTGGGTACCAAGCACTGTGGCAAACTGACCTCCAGCCAGCACCATAAGTCTCACAGGGCCACCAGGCGTCCCAGGCCCTTGCCAGAGGGAGAACCGACACTCCTGTCTTCCCACAAGGACGGAAAGGCCCAAGGGCCGGGTAGGCCAGGCAGAGCTATTCAGCCCCGGGCTAAGCTTCAGGGGAGGAGAGAGAAATCCAGAGCCTGATGGGCGTCCTGTCCGACCCTGGCCCTCACCTGGGGGCCGGGGCACCCGCGGGCACAGCAGGACCAGGTGGGCAGGGGAGCGCTGCAGTGCTGGGCAGCACTGAGGCCTCCACCCGGGAACTCACCTGCCCTCGCTCTCCAGGAACGCCTGGCTGCTGCCCTCGGCCAGGGCCACGCTGATGGGTGACAGGCAGAAGGGCGAAGAGAAGGCATCAGAGTCGGAGTCGAAGGAGCTGTCCCTGCTGACGCCATCAGCCGACAGCTCCAGGGAACCGTCCTCCTCCCCAGCCTCCGGCCGAGGCACCCGGCCCTCCTCGGTCCCGTCCTGAGAACTGACTGCAGACAGGATCCCCGAGTCGCTGTGGGCAGGCTGCGAGGCGGGCAGGGGACTGTCCACCCCAGGGCCCAGGGCCAGCTGCTGCCCATCCTCGGGTGAAGGGCTGATGTGTACGGCATCCTGGATGCTCTGGGCCACCGCCAGGGTGTCCTCATCTTTGGGGGTCAGGGGGGGCCTCGGCTCCCCGGGGAAGGCCTGGTGGGGGACCCCGGTGCTCAGGGTGCGGCGGTGCCGAGGGCGCGGGGCCTTGCGCACGGGGGAGCTCTCGGGGGTGATGTAGCGCAGGGCCTCCTCGTCCTGCCTCTGGATGCGGGCGTTGGGGACCCAGGCCAGGATCAGGGTGGTGCCCAGCAGTTCATCCTTCTCCATGTACAAGCACAGGTACCCTGCGAGAGTGGCAGCCAGGTCAGACTCTGTTCCCATGGGGCCATGCCTGGCACAGCACACACCGGATGTGAGGCAGAACGGCCTTGAGCTAAATGGGCCTGGCCGAGTCCAGCACAGCTGGACACTGTCCAGGCACAGCTCCACAGTGGCTCTGGGGTGGAGCCCTGCGCTCCTCGGCTCAGGTTCCTGGCCTGCCTGGCATGTGGCCTTCATGTCTGTGCGAGCCCAGGCCAGCAGGGAAGCCCGGAAGCCTCTGGAAAACAGCGTCCCACAAGGAGGGATGCACAGGCTGTACACCTGATCTGACAAGAGTGAGTCCAAGAGGGGTGCTGCTCGGCTTTGCAGGCAGCCAGGGCATCCTGGCCTTGCCTTTCTTAAGTGCAGCGTTTTGGAGGCAGGGGCTGGATCCCGGAGCTGGCGTGAGCCCTGGTGTCACACACACTGCTGACTGGGATGGAGAAGAACAGTTCTCCATCCAGCAGTGAGGGGCTGGGCGCTTGGTTTTCGGGGAAAAGAGGCATTTCCAGAGGCAGCCCCTAGGGGCTTCAAGGTGTCTGGATCCCTGGGCTGTGGTGCCCCACTCCGGGCCTCCTCACCCCTGTGTGAGCCCCACCAGCAGGAGCCTGCACTCTCAGCCACACCTCTTGGGGCTCTGGCTCCAGCCAGCATCTCCTGGGCCCCACTCCGGCTTCCCTGAGAGGACGAGGAACGCGGGGAGGTCAGCCAGCAAGTGTAAGAGTCCGGGGGAGGTGGGGCTGCGATTCCCGCACCCATCTGCTGTGTCCGACTGACCATCCAGCAGATCCCAGCATGGATGCCCCATGGGGATCCCTGGGCAGCTGCTATTCTTTGTTTCATGCCCAGAGTGATGCCCTCACGTCCCAAACTCACAGCCGATCATGCCTGCCCCTCGTCTCTCCATGAGGTGAGACCGTACAGGGTCAGGAGGCTGCTACAGCGCCCACCAGGGGCCTGGGACACTGGTCCCCAGCTCCCAGGGTGGGTGCCTGGACCCAGGGCAGCTACAGGCCGCAGGAGAAGAGGGACAGACGCTGAGCATCCCAGAGCTGCCTGGCCTCTCTAAGCACCTGTGTCCTGACCTGCCGGAGGTGTGCTGGGCTCCAGTGAGCCAGACCTGACAGCACAGACCCGTTCTGGGGGACAGCTTCTCATCTTGGAGAAAGAAACAAACCCTGTCTCCTTTTTTATGTGCTAGGGCTTGTGCCTTTTAGCGCTTGGGTTCAGAGCACAGCCTGGCCCTGTCAAACAGAAAAAGAGAAGACCGCATCCTCCTCTGTGGCTCTGCTAGACCTGACAAAGGCAGGGAAAAAGTGTGCCTCCCCCGGGAGTGGGAGAGTGTGTCCCAAACGGCTGCGGTGAAAGGGAGTCTGGAAAGTTCCTCCCATCACCTCCACCTGGCAAAGCTAGAGGAGAATTTTGGTTCCCAATTCACACGGCTGGGTGGAAGAAGAGCAGGACTTGTCGTTTCCAGAGAATTCCTGCCTGACCTGCATCCCATGCCTGGGCCTTGGACCTCAGGGTCTCCCCTCCCTCGTTCTGTACCCGCAGGGGCTCCCCCCAGGCCGGAACTCTGGGGTCTCCCCTCCTCGGCTCACCTGGGTGATGCTCCCCCAGGCCCTGCAGCCCCTCAGGCGGGTGCACACAGACATTGTTCTTGGAATAGATGATCTCTCCCTCCAGGACAGAGGGGGACCCACCGCCACCACTGGGGGTGAGGGTCAGGAGGTCCGAGGCTTTGGAGGAGGCGCGGCGGAGGAGGCGGCCCAGAGACATCGCCGGGTGCGTGTTTCCATCCTCTGCACTGTGTGGCCCAGGCAGGGCTCGTCACGACCACCTGGGGGAGGATGGAGGCACACATAGGTGACAAGGTCGTGCACAGGCACCAAGTGTCCCCAGGGCTGCACTCCACCTTGCGCCAGCAGACACCCCAGGGGCGCCGGCTGACCACAGAACTGCATTCCAGGCTCAGTCCACCATACGGCACTGGTAACTCCCTGATGTAACTGAAGATGTCTCCAGACACTGCCAAATGTCCTCTGGGAACAAAGTCCTCGCCTCTGAGAACCTCTAGGCTGGAGTGACCCTGTTCCCAAGTAGCAGTCTCATCAATCCGCCAAGATTCCTCTTCCTGGCTCTCAATGGGACCGAGGCCAACACCATTCCTTCCAGGACTCACACCCTCCTCCCCATCCGGAGTCTTCCCTAGCAGCCTGATGCCCACAGTGCCACAAATATTTGAAGAACTATACATAAAAAAAAAAAAAAAAAAAA
>NW_022900935.1:62891119-62906393 GCF_012274545.1 Fukomys damarensis
AAAAAAAAAAAAAAAAAAAAACACTGGAAATAAGAGAATTAGTATCCAGAATATATAAAAAAGGATCAGTATGGAGACTACAGAAAGAACTCCTACAAAATCACTGTAAAAAGAGCCAAAATTTTAATAGACAAAGTGGGCAAGTCACACAGAAGGCAAACCAAGGCACTAATAAAAATGGAAAGAGTCTCGCTGATGATTTCAGAGAGTACAAAGGAGAAGGCACTTGCACGGGCTTTGCTGCACTCTGGGGTGGTGGCGGTGGGGGCAGTAATTGGATCTGATAGACCCAGTCCCCTTGAGACTTTCAGAAAATTCCCTGGGATGCTTTTTCAAAGTGCAGGTTACAGCCCTCCCAATAGTGGATGTTGAAGCCAATTCAGTGGGTTGAGACCAGCACATGAGGAAAAAGAAAACGCTCCTGTGTGCCAGTGCAGTAAGGCATGGTGCTAGGTTGGGAAGCTTCTGCTTTGCCAGGGCCCTGGGAGTCAGCAACCCAGACACACGTGCATCTCACCTCCAACGCCTGGCCTACAGTGGTTGACTGCACAGAACTGCAAGGGCAGCATGTATTCTGATTCGAATTTAGGCCTCTTCCCAGGCTAGTGATCCTTGGCAGGACATTCTCTCAAGATGTTGGGTAGCTGAACTGCAGTAAATGCATTTCTATTTTCTTTATTCGATTACATTTTTGTTTTTGTTGTTTTGAGACAAGTCTCATTATGCAGTTCAGGCTGTCCTTGAACTCACAGTGATCCTCCTGCCTCAGCCTCTTGAGAGCAGAGATTACAGGCCTGCACCACCATCGTGCTATTTTCCATTTACAAAGGATTCACCAGTATGTGACCGCATCATCAATCATGAAGCACATGTACTACAGTGTACACATAAAGTGATTTGGAAGAGTCTTGAGTAGAAACCTTATCCCTCTCTACAAGGAGCCAACCATGAGGGTATCGTTCAGCAGCCAGTTTGCAGCATAAGTCCAGACAACAGCTCTTAGAACCAATCATAAGTATGCGCATGGATGACGTTCACCTATGCACACACGTACACACCCCAAGCTGAGCCATTGGTGCACATGAAGAAAGAGACGGGTATGCAACTGTACTACATCCTGGCTGTGAATTATGAGTGTCTGGGACAGGCACACGCTGGACAGATGCAGACCAGCTTCCTAAGTGTGCAGGGGAGCAACTGGGGCAGGACCACCCCACAAAAAGATGAGGCTTCCACCTCATCTCTGTGAAAAAAAGTCTTGAAGCTAAAAATAACATTATGGACTGTGAGTGGGAAACCACAGGTGGTACACGAATTATATTCAGCCTTCAACAACACCGACCCACTGTTATGGCTTCTATCTAGATGTCCTCCTGAAGTTCCGTGTGCTCACATGCTTATCCGTGGGACTTTTTGGAGTGACTGCATCACGGGTGTGTGGTACTAGATTAGTCCTGACTGGTTTAGCACAGTTCTGGGTGTGGGTGGTGGATTTACTGAAGAGGGAAGGCCCAACCTGGGTGTGGACAGAGCCAACCAATAGGCCTGCAGCCTGAGTGGGATGAAAAGGGAAGGAAGGAAGCTCACTGCTTCCGGCCTTCCCTGCCGTGGATGATTTCCCCTCCGCCGTGCCACCCTGCCTTGGAGCCAGCTGACCATGGTCTAAAAGCCCTACGACTCTGAGCCAAAGTAAATCTCTCCTCCTTTAACTTGTAGATATCTGGTATTTTGTCTCAGCAACAGGGCATAACTAAGACGCGCATTGTACACTGTCAATGGGCCCTGAGGACGATGCCTCGGTGACTGTCACAGCAGGGATGCATTCAGAGAAACCTGTCACGGGGCAATTCTTTCACTGTGCAAACACCAGTGTCCTCACCCTAACAAAGCCAACTGTACCACCACGAGGCAACAGAATGCTGTGGAATCGCCAGCATCAGCGCCCATCCTTGCCAGAAAGGGAGCACCACACCTGCAAGCCAGACACAAAAGACAGATACAGTACCACATGCCTGCTTGTAGGCAGCCCCTGGAACAGTCGGAGTCAGACACAGAAAGCGGACTGACCACCCCAAGTCCCAGTGGTATACTGCTTGATCTTCAGTCCCACCCACCTCTTCAGGCGCCCCTCCTCGAACCCCCACTCCCTTGGCCCCTCTGCATATTTCCAGTTGCCTCTGTGGCCACCAGCTCTCCCCAAACATAATACTCCAGCAACTTCCCAGCAGCCCAGGAGCCACCAGTCCCATCCTGGCATCTTTTGACCAACAGACTCATTGCTCCAGTCTCCCCCATTGCCAAGGCCAACATCAGCATTACCTTTACAGATACAGTGGTACCTCGATTCACAAAAGCTTTGATTTGTGAACAATTTGGTGCACAAGCAGAAGCACCTGGCAAAATTTTGTTTTTCTTTGCAAATATGCAAATTTTGCAAGCATGAATTTTTTTGTTTTGTTTTTTTTGTTTTGCAATGAACATGACCCTGGCTATCTTTCCCACATGAACATAAACTAGGCCATCTCTTCTAGTATCATGGAAAGAATTAAGTTTGTGAACCGAGGCACCGCTGTACCTGTGCTGGGGGCCGGGACCCAGCTCTGGACCTTGCCTCTAGGACTCCCCTCTGCTTTCCCCTACAGTGCATCCTCTCCCCATCCAAATGCTCCGTCAGGCTGCAGAATGGACTTTGCCCCTTGGTAGGGATCGGCGGAAGTACTCTGCTAGGGCCAGCAGCGAACACTTTCCACCGGCCGGGTATGGCCACGCAGTTCTGCCCTTGGACACTGAGTGTCCCAGACAAGGAACCAAGGGGAGCGACAGTGTGACCCTGAAATTGCATAGCTTGGATTTCTGTACTTCCCACATCCTGGCCAGTCGCCCCGGGAGGCCCTGTGTCTGCTCCTGGCCGAGGGTGTGGCCCTCTCTCATCTTCATCACTGTGGTCCCTGCAGTCTGAACACCACCACACACCACGACACACGACAACCAAGCTATGAGCCTCAAAACAACGATCAGGTCGCAACCTAAGCGTCAGAACACAAGTGGTTTCCCACTGGTTACCCAAAACGGCCACGTCCTCATTCGAACTTAGTCTGTCCACGATATTTTCAAGAATTCCTGAGGAGTTACAAGGTCCGCTAATAAGCTATATGAGAGAACAGAATCCTCTTACTGAGGTGGGCCATCCCTGATAATACAACGTGAGCCACACGTACAACTTACAGTTTTCTAGCAGTCACCATTTAAAAAGGAAATAGAAACAAGCGAAATTAACTTTTAAAACATGGGGTTTTAACGCAGTACATTCAGAACAATGTCCTGTGAGTGCACACACAGTATGAAAAAGTGATTACATATATTTCACCTTCTTAAAGTCTTAAAATCTGGTGTGTCACTCACACACACTGCAGATCCCACCAGCCACCATTCTCACGCCCAGTGGCTGCCGTGGCCCTGGCTGTGGCCTCTGTGGTGACCAAGGCGGGGGCAGGGCCAGGCCACTCTTTCGAAAACTCCAGCGGCCATGACTTAGTGAGTCGCCAGGCTGCCAACGACTCGCAGCTGCTTCCAAAGAACACAACTACCTTCAAGTGAAGGTCTGTTACCGCCACTGAGGATAACCAAGAGGCTGTGCTGGGATTTTGGAAAGGATTCCAACCATACCACTTCCCAGCCAGTGAAGCTCCACGGCAGCAGACCCAGGAGTGTGTCCTAGAAGTGCAGCTTTTCAAAAGAGAAAACGGGTTGCCAGCAACGACTCAGGAGCAGAAAATCCCGGGACACTCTCTCCTAGTGCAGGGATCGGCTCCTCCTTGACCCGGACGCAAGGGCCTCCCCACCCGCTCCCTGGTCCTAGACAGACCAGACCAGGACTATCGGTTAAACATTAGACATTTATTTGCTCTCTTTGGTAATTCTTACCTATTTGCATAATCTATTTACTCTTTTATGAGCTTCTTTCATCTAAATTAATCCTGCTTCCCAAACTCTGGTCTCCATTAAACTCCAAGTACCCTTTAAGCTACGGGATCCAAAAGTATGTGTATATTTTTACTATGTTCTGTGTCCTATCTAAAAATGAATGAATTAAAAATGCAGCCAGTACAACTGTATCATAGCTTGCTTTCAGTTATATGATAAATATATTTTCCCCACGTGTTATGGGTTGCAGAGTGTGTCCTACAATTCATGTGTTGAAATCTTCATACCCAGAGCGCAACTTTATTTGAAGGAGTAATCAGTTAAAATGAGGTCACTGTGATGAGCCCTAATCCAGTTTGACTAGAGCCCTTGCAAATAGAGGAAATTGGGGACTGACACCACTACCCAACAGGAGGGCCATGTGACTGTGAAGAGAGCTACTACCAGCCACGGTGGGAGGCCTGCAGAGCCCACATCCCTCCCAGCCCTGTTACTGCCTTAGCCTTGGACTTCCGGTTTCCAGAACTGAAGGAATAAATATCTGTTGTTGAAGTGACCCAGCCTCCCTTATCTTGGTACAGCAGCCCACTCCTCATCGGAGCTGAACCTTCTAACTGCCAGCTCTCCACTGCAGTAGCCGCATGGAAGGCACAGACACACCATTCCAGAACCAACTTTTGGGGACCTTCGGTTTCCAAATGGATGCTGAACCGTAACTCTACACATATTTGCAGCCTCACTGTGTCTACCGGGTACTTCCTGGGATTCCTGATCGTTTCCCCAGGAGAACAGCAGCCCCGAATACGATACCCAGTGGATTTCTGCACAGGTACCAGCATTACCGGGGATGTACACCTGCCAGTCTGGCACCTGGAAAACGCTTATCTGGTGCCCTGGTCACCTGAACAGATGACCTACCAAGTGGTCATCTTTGTTCCTCCTGTGAATTATCTGTGTGCACTGCCGATGTCTCGGTAGGCAGTGGAAGTCTCATTTCTGTGGAAGAGGTCTTACATAGTCGCCTTGCTCTTTTCCCTAATTTGTTGTTTATCTTTTAATTGCATTGTCCATTTCAAAGAACAGAAGCTTTAAGATTTATGCAAGCGATGGTCACTTTTCTTCAGTGATTTCTTTTATTACGTCTTACATTGTAGAGGCCTTCCCAAGACAGAGATCCGTTTAAGATCCACAAGGTTTATATTTTATTCTTATATTTTTTCTCATGGCTTTAATTTCCAATGAAATTGGAATTTGGTATTTCAAAAAGCCAACTGAAAGTGTGCATTTACCTGAAAAGGTTTTGATTATGTTTTTATTGCTATTTCTTGCTTTTATTATTTGATTATCTGCCTGATAAAAACAGGGAAGCTGATTATAGCTTAAGAGAGCTGAGATTTTTTTAATATAAAAATTTTATGGAAAATTTTAAAAGACAGAGTCCTTAGAACTGGGCATAGTGGCACATGCTAATAATCCCAGCAGTTTGGGAGGTTGAGGCAAGAGGAGTGCAAGTTTGAGCCCAGCTGGGGCAACTGAGACCTTGAGTCAAAATTTTAAAAAGGGTTGGGGCTGTAGCTCCATGTGAAGCACCTGGGTTCAATCCTCAGTACTCAGAAAAGAAAAATGTGGCCTTAGTTGTGGCCCAGAGACCACTGTGGTTTGGCCACCCTCTCAGCTTCTCCCCCACCACACAAGGAACACGTGTGTGCATCCACACGCATGACCCAGTCCTCACACTAGAGTGTGCCCCATGAGAATAACTCGGAACAGGTATAGCTCAGCCAGAGGCAGGGCAATGTGGGCAGCAAACCCCTCCCAGGCTGCTGCCCCACCCCAGGGAGAACTCTACGGAAAAGCCACACTGTGGGAAGCACAGGACTTGCTCTTTCATCCTCCCTGAGCCGGTGGCCCACAGGCTGCACAGTCTTCGGGGTCCAGCCCCACCACGGGCAGTTCGGGCTCCTTCATCCGGCTTCCCGAGGCCCGAGCAGCCTCCAGAAAGTTCTCAACGGCACCTGGCGGCAGGTGCTCCAGGCCCCATGGCGACTCCGCCCTCTAGCCCGTGCTGCGTGAGACACACCAGCTGCCACTAGGAACAAGGTCCACCATCACCCCGCCCACCACCGCTGGGTCGGAGCACCTGCGGACACTTGAGTCCTGGAGTGTGGCGTCCTAGCTGCGGGAACTGCATTCCTACTCCGCCCCAGTGACAGTGTAACCCACCCCACACGAGGTCAGAAGAAAGCAAGGAGACCCCGGGAGAAACAACTGCTGCCCCACGCCAGGCAGAGCAAGCCGGGCCGCAGCCGGGTCCCCAGCCCCACCTCCAGCTGCCTGTCGGTGCACCACACATCCGCACACGCCACACACTTGCCACACGGCACACTATACACAGATGCGCTGTCCTGTGTATGCACGCATGTGCCCCACACCCTCCCTCGGAGCAGCTGTCAGCCTTGCCTGTTCTCCCCCGCAGCCAGCCACGCGTGAGCCCCTCTGCACAGACAAGGATGCAGCCCAGCCTGGGGTGTCGTCTCCCAGCCCCTGGACATACTGAGGAGGACTGGGGTGCAAGGTGGCTCCAGATGCAGAACCCTCCCCAGTCCAATGCACCTGTTTCAGGTCAGTAAACTGGTCCCCAGGCAGTGCCTGGCATCCCCAGAGCGGGGGCATGAGGGCGCCCAGGCAGCGCAGCCTCTAACCCAGCTGGTCTGGGGTAGCAGCATGCACCCCAAATCCTGCTGGTTCTATCACCCAGACACGGCTCTGTACCTCACTGTGGCTCTAAGAACCAGGGCAGGTGAAGGTGAACCCACAGGTTCACAGGGCTCCCCGGCAGCTGCAGGGGACAGTGTTGAGCTCTCCGTGAGGGCCCCAGGGCCACCTGAGACCTCTTGGGAAGCGAGCCCAGGGCAGGTGGCCCTGATGTGCAGGGGGCTCCGGGGAGCAGATCTGGGAGGGGACGAGGAAGGGGGCAGGAGACAGGGAGAGGAGTACAGCAGGCCCTGCGGGACAGTGGGCGCTGCAGAGCCCTAGCCCTAACCCAGGCCAACCTCCCCAGCACCGAAGGCTCCCCTGCCCTGGCCTGTGGGCAGCCACGTGCAGCTGAAACCCATTCACTCAGGCCCAGCATCCCTCAGCGGTCTGCAGCACCCCAAGGTGTCCCTTCTTCATCCCAGCCCTGCGAGAAGCTGCTGGGAGCATGCAGGGAAGAGGACGGCAGCAGAAAGGCAGGGGTGTCCAGGAGGGAGCCTGGCTGGCCATCAGGGTCACCCCTCTGCACAGATGAGCAGGCAGAAGGCCCCGGGGAGCCCTGCAGAGGAGGGTCAGGTCCCCAGGTGCCAGGTGGAGGCACAGGGTGGAGGGGGCTGGGCCACCACAGAGGGTGCTGAGTGCAGAGGGCACTGTCAGCAGGGAGGATGAGGCAGACAGGGCCCAGCCCTGTGCTGAGCAGGTGTGAGGGAGCCACTGGCCATAGCAGTCAGGAAGGGGCTGCGGCAGGGAGCAGAAGCAACTGCAGGGACCCACAGCGGAACCACTGGTGCAGGTGACAGATCCACAGTACTGCACGTCACCGAATGTTGCTAAAAGGTGCCCTTCACCATAATTTAACTTACCACCAAAATCCACAGAACGCGGCTGTGTGTGTTTCTCTTTGTACTTTCTGCTCATTTTTGTCAACCTCAAACTACTCTTTAAAAAAAGAAAATCAACAAACAGAAATACACACACAGCTGTTTACTGCAGACTTACTGCTAATTGCCAAAATCTGGAAGGACCCAAGATGTCTGTCCTTCAACAAGTACATGGTAAATAAGCTCCGGTCCACCCAAACCATGGAATATCTCGTGGCACTGAAGAGAACCAGGCTGTCGCGCCATGGAAACACATGGAGTAAGGTGAAGGGGGTGCTGCTAAGAAGCCCATCGGAATGGCTACTGACGTGTGATTCCAAGCACCCCTAAATCTAAAACCCAGAATGCTCCAGATCCAAAACTTCTTGAGGGCCAAAATAACGCCACTAGTGGAAAATTCCACACCTGACTTTGTGTGACAGTCACAGTTAAAATGCAGATGCACCACAGAGTATGGGCCACGGGGATACACAACACACCCACAAAATGCAAATAATTCTGTGTCAGACTTGGACCCCAAGATATCTATATGATATGTATACACAAATATTCCATAATTCAAAGAGTCTGAACTCCAAAGCACTCTGGGCCCAGGAATTTCAGATAAGGAACACTCAACCTTTACATGATGTTCTGGATAAGATAAAACTGTGGAGGAAGTGAAAAAAACAGTGGCCTGGGAACGGTGAT
This sequence comes from Fukomys damarensis, assembly GCF_012274545.1. NCBI lineage: Eukaryota > Metazoa > Chordata > Mammalia > Rodentia > Bathyergidae > Fukomys > Fukomys damarensis. The sequence continues at coordinate 62,899,369 of NW_022900935.1, forward strand.
GCACACCTGCAATCCCAGCTACTTGGGAGGCTGAGGCAGGGGACTGCACATTCAAAGCGAGACTGGCAAACCTAAAAAGACCTCTCAAAATTAAAAACAATTTTTTTTGGTACCAAGGATTGAACTTAGGACCTTGAACTTGAGAGGCAGGTGGCGGCACCACTGAGCTAAATCACCAGCAAAAATTTTTTTTAAATAGCTAGGGATGTAGTTCCACACTCCCTGGTTCCACCCCTAATACTGTTTACTGGCTCCCAAATATTAGAGGAGAGGGACAGACAGGCAGGGCTGAGGTAGGGAGTGAAATCACTGTGATGCCACCGTGCTGGTCACACACCATGTATTTGTCCAAACCCACAGAATGCCAGCCCCCGTGGGCCCTTATGCAAATTGTGTCTTCCGGCTGACAAGGATGCATCCAAGTTACAGATGGACCAGGCTGAGAAGCAAGCACGATGATAATGAGGAAACTGTGCCTGTGGGAGGCTGGGTCTTATGTGACATCTGTGTATCCACTCACACTTCTTGTGAACCTAAAACTGTTTTTAAAGAGTTAAGTCCTTTGGGAGGCTGAAGCAGGAGGAATCAAGGGTTTGAGCCCCAGCCTGGACAATTTAACAACTTAGTGAGACTGTGTCAAAAATTTTAAAAATAAAATAAAAAAGGGCTGAAGGTATAGCTCAATACAAAGGCCCTGGGTTCGATTCCAAATAACAAACGTACACACACAGTTTTTAAGAAAAAGATATATGACCTCCCTTGCTGGCAGGGTGGTGGAGGGTAGGGACTAAAGTCTAAGAATTATTTTTTAAATGAGGCCGAGATCAGGAAGTTGGCATCGAAATAATAGGACAGGGTGGCACTTTGTGCATGAACGCAGGAAACAGGCAGTCACCAGGGGCAGGAGGAGGAGACCCAGGCGGCAAAGAGTATCTGGTTCCCGGGCCCCAGGCGGTGGGGACAGCCTCCTAGTGACCTTGGATCCACTGACTCGTGACCCTGAGGGGCCCCTGTGCACAAGACTGCAGAGCCCCAATCTGAGGGCACTGGCATCCTCTGGGGTGGAAAGAATGCAAAGGTGGCCATGACTCCCCATAGACGACGAACCTCGGAAAAGTGGCCAAGGCGCAGAACTCAGTGTGCAGGGCCACCTGGGGCCCCCTGCACGGCCAGGGGCTCTTTCGGACTTCTCAGAAGTGTTGAGGGACAGGGACACTCAGAGCACAATCTTTACCACCCCCGGCAGAGCAACTGAGGCAACAAAAGAAGAGTGCGGTGAGGACAGACAGACAGCTGCTTTCCGATCTCTAGTAAGGACTCAGTTAACCGAGTCCAACACAGAGCGCCCGTGAGTCACCACAGATCCTGAGAGACAAAGGTGGGTCCCTAACAGAGACACGAACCTCCAGTCAGCTCCTCCGGCTGCGCCGCCCAGAGCGCTGTGACCGGTGAGCATCCAAATGCCTTGCTTTTGCTGACCTAGGACAGCAACGCCGGCTTGGCACTTGGCATAAACAACGCAGAGATGGAGTGAAGTCAAGATCTAGACTGCATCGGCTCAGGCGTACAGAAGAAGTGCGTGACCCATGGCCGGGAAGGGGGAAAGCACAGTCTGAACACCCGATCCAGCACATCACCCAGAGGACCTGGTGCCGTCAGAAGTCACTGGCGCCCTCCAGGCAGGGCTGGGCTTTTGCAAAACAGGCTCTTGTGTAACTAGAAAAGAAAGAACTGCCTGGCCCACCTCCAACAAAAATGCACACACGCTCATAAAACAAAAAGCCCTCCGTGGAGAGTCATTCTTTTCCATTAACCTACCACTTGGAAAATTAGGGTACCTTTGAGGACCACGGACTCCCAGCTGTGGCAGCTCACGGAGGACAGACACGGGAGGTGAAGGCAGCTGCGGCTTCAGGAGAGTTTGGAGGAGGCTGAAGAGCAGGGGCTGGTTGCAAGGGAAAGACGCCAGAAACAGCAGGCACCCACTAGGAGGGAGTGGAGGGGCTTGGCTGGGGCTGGAAGGGGCTGCAATCTGCTTCCTGCACAGTGTGTCGGGAGCAGGCCTTCCTGCTGGCTGGAGACACGGACAGCTGTGGGCGGCATCTTACCCACACGTCTCCGCCACCCCCGGTGCAGCCGGGCACACAATCAGCCGCAGGTTTTAGTCACTCATGGTGAAGTGGAAGGGCTGGGGTCTGTCTCCTTCAGCAAATATTTACCAGGGTGAAGCTAAGACATTTACTACCCAGAATTCAGGCCTGGGGCAGAATGACTTAGACACTAATAAAGAACCCTTCTATGTTTAGAGGCAAGCGGTCATCAGGAAGCCAGGTGTGAACAAGACAGTGAAGAAATCACATAACAAAACCCGGCATAGCGGCCCACGCATAGGCCTGGCTGAGGCAGGAGAACCTTGGTTGAGGCTGGCCTGGGCAATTTAGCAAGCCCTTTCTCAAAAAAAAAGGACAGAGTCAAAGAATCGGTTGTTCCTCAGACAAAGATCTACTATCTAGAATATATAAAGAACTCAAAAAAAGTCAGATCCTCCCAAATATAAAGAATCAATTCAAAAATGGGTATCTGGGCAGGGGATTTAGCTCAGCGGTTCTGCCGCCTGCCTCGCAAGTGCAAGGACCCAAGTTCTATCCCTGGCTACCAAAGCGGTGGGCATCTGAAATGAACAGGCATTTCTCAGACAAGCAAGTAAAAGCAGTAAGTAAATATATGAAAACTTGTTCAACACCACTGGTCATTCGAGTGATGCAGAAGAAAACAACACTGAGTTTCCATCTCACCCCAGAAAGAATGGCTGCTATCAAGATAACAAATGTTGGCAGGGTTGTGGGGAGAAAGGAACCCTTCTCCATTGTTGGTGGGAGTGCAGACTGGTGCAACCACTGTGGAAATCAATATGGAGATACCTCAAAGATCTGGGGCTAGAGGTCCCATCTGACCCAGCCATCCCTCTGCTGGGTATCTTCCCAAAAGAATTAAAAGAATCATACCAGAGAGGTATGCGCACCTATGTTTATAGCAGCATAATTTGTAATAGCTAAAACTTAGAAACAGCCCAGTTGCCCACCAACTGGAGACTGAATAAGGATGTGTTTTTTCTATAAAATGGAGTACTACTCAGCCATAAAGAACGAGAAACTAGAGACATTTATAGCTAAATAGATACACATTGAGGCCATACTCTTAACTGAAATAAATAAGACACATGTGAATACCGAATAGTTTCTCTGGTGTGAAAAACTAAAGGTGTAAATTCAAACTGTATAATTGATAATGTGAAATAGGAAGAAAAGGTCTAAAGGAGTAGGGGAAGTGGGAAGGGTAGGGGAAAGGAAAGAAGGGAAAAGAAAAAATACGAGAAAAGGAAAAAATGGAAACAAAGTCTTGTAAATAGGGAAGGTGAAGGGGGTGAAGGGAGGGCAGGGGAATGGAGAAAACATAAGAACCAAGATACGTCATGTGAAGGCACGAGATCCCCATGATGAGTGTAACTGTACTGTATACCTAAAAAGAACCAATAAACTTAATGGAGGAAAAGAAAAAGGGACAGGGTGCTGGGGATAAGCAGGTGTGGTGGCACAGAATTATAATGCCAGCACTCTGGGAGGCTGAGGCAGGAGGATCAAAAATTCAGGCCCAGCCTGGGCAACTTAAAAGAAACAGAAACGGGGCTGGAAACAGAGCTTGGGGCAAAGGTCCTTGGCTCTGGCCTGTTTCAAAAGCTTTCCTGCCCCAAGTGTATCAATTTCCTACAGCTGCTCCAACAAATGAGCACACTGGTGACCACTGCTCACTGCAACAGGGCAGAGGCAGGTGGCGCATAAGTCAGGGCATGACACCCACTGCTGATTATTCAATGGCTTTGTCCTTGACTGCTCAGGGTGTACCTCCATGCAGAGCCAGCAGACTGCAATCGTCTGCTTTGTCCTGGAAAACCAGCAGGGTGAGGCAACACCTGGCTCAACGGAGCACAGCAGACACAAGAACACAAGGGTCCTTTCCCTCCCGCTGGGCATCTGCCGGGAAGGGACGCACCTGGAAGAGGCCTGGGCTCCTTCCGCCCTCCTGCTGCCCTTCCTCCAAATGATGCACCACTGTCTCTGGGGAACCTGGCCTTGCAGGTCAAGGGGAGCTATTACTTCTGCGGTCACCAGATCAGGACCTCGGTCCTGGGGCCACGTGGTCTGGCAGTGCTGGGTCCCCCTAAGTCCCAGGATTTGGATAAGGCCCTGGGGCCAACATGTCTCGTCCTCTCAATCGCACTTTGATGTAGAAGAGAAACACATTTGCCACACAGGATGCACAGGGGACGAAGCCCCACACAGGGAGAGGACGGGCAGGCAGCTGGCCCTGAACATGAAGGGGCTGAAGACTGATACAAGCAAGGTCTGTGGGCCAAGGCCCACAGCGGAAAGGACCTTTGGTACAGGGCCAGGCAGTCAAGGAGAGGAGGCTGGGTCCCACCCAGAGGAGACTTTCCTCTTCCAACTGTCCAGCTGTCACTCTGATTACCATTCACTCCCTGGTAAACCCCAAAGCCTGTGCTTCCAGGGAGAGACCATCTGCTCTTTGGCCCTTGGCTGCAAATACAAACATCCTGTTTTCCCCTAAAGAGCCAATGAAGTTAGGCCAGAGAGAAGAAACTAACCTCAGACATGAGCTCGGATATGGGACCCAGGAAGGAAAAAGCCCCAAAGGTAAGAAACATACACAGCCATGTAGAAGACACGAACATCTGATAGGCCCAGGCTGAAGACCTGCAGTCTCCCTGTTGCTGCCAGAGTAGAAACTGATGAACAAAACAAAACTGGGTTTGAAACCCGTACTGACAACACCTCCAAAACCAACACAGCTGATTTGCTTAGACAAAGCAGAATCATGCCGGAGGAAAAAATCCTGGTCCCAGACACAATGCAAAAACATACAGATCTATGTTGGTCCAGCCCTGTCCCGGAACAGTCTGCAGGGACCCAGGCTCCAATCACATTATCAAGAAAAAGTGGTAAACAGACCCAATGCTGAATTCCACATCTGCTTAAGATCAGCTTTCCATCAAATGAAGTAAGTTCAAGCCCAGCCTGGGTAACACAGTGACTTAGTGAGACCCTGTCTCAAAATTAAAAATTAAAAAAGGGCTGGGGATGTAGCTCAGTGTGAAGCCCCTAGGTTCAATCCCCAGCACTGAAACAACAACGATGACAACAACAACAAAAACCACAATGTTTTACCACTCTAGCTAAATGGGAAAAATCCAAATGATGGCCATTCACATTAATTAAAAATGGTAACAAGCACTTACCATGTGCCAGGCACTCAGGGCTTTCCATAATTCATGCAACAGCCTTTGAGGTAGGGAGTACTGTTCCCACTTTACAGATGGGAAACTGAAGCACTGAGGAATTCTGCAAGTACGGCACTAGGTGGCAGGGTTTATCTAAACTCAGCAGTCTATCTCTGGAGGCCATTGCTGCTACCCAGAACAGGGAAGAGAGGCCTATGATTGTTGGCAGGTTTTGCAAACTCAACGGCTATCTCAGATGCCTGGAAGGGTCTTCCCAGAGCAAGGTGCCACAGCCAGCAGCAGGCCAGTTATAAGAGGGGAGGCACAGGTTTTCGGTGTCTGGAACATCTGCACCAGGGTCACCCTGCGTTGGGGCACCCTCAGCTGCAAAACTTGGGTGAGTTACTTCTCCACGGCTCAGGGATTCCACATAAAAGGTGGTCCTGCCCATGAGTTTGTTTTGTGAGTTCTGGTGGTCAGGAGCTATTAACACGGCCACAACCATTGCTAGAGGATTAAGTAATTTCACTAATAACATTTAGCTGTATTCTGAGATTCTGTTCACCACTTAAGTAGTGCAGGCTGCAGAAAACACAAACACCACCCACCCGCGGGGAACCTTTCCTACAAGCTGTGAGTGAACTGAGCTTCATTCGGAATTGGGTTCCTCAACTTAATCCCCTATTTGCAAAAAGCTTTCATAATTCTCAGAACCACTTAATACTGTCACGTCTTTTCTTTCTTCTTCTTTTTTTTTGGGGGGGGGGTACTGGGGATCGAACTCAGGTCCCTGCGCTTGCAAGGAGGCAGGCGGGGTCACCACTGAGCTAAATCCTCAGCCCTGTAAGTTAACATTTCTAATGAGGAATTTCTAACACTAACACGCTAACCTTTTAAAGTGTTTTAATCGACTGGCGGCAGATATGGAGTCTAAGTCCCCAGCCCCCGGGTCTCTGCACCCACACGGGTCACTGTGTGCTCCGGAGAGAGGCTTCCCTTTCTCTCCAGGTGAAAATATAAGGGCAAAGCTAAACAGATCCTTAATGGTCAAACAACAGGGAACAGCCACCAGCCCGGCTTTGCCGGTGAATTTGATTAGAAAGTAAAACAAAGTTTACCGAGGAAAGAGAAACCAACTTTCACCATGTCCCTCCTATTCCTTGCTATTTCTGAGCCGAATCCGAACCAGATTGTGGCCAACATATGATACCAACTTCCGAGAGTGGGAATAACAGGATTTGGGGATTCGCTGCTCTCTGGCAGGGCTCCTTAGGTTATTTTTAGCTATCTTAAATTATCCTTTTTTTCTACCTTTCTCTCTCTCCTTAAGGACATCACGAGAAGAGTGGAACCAAAACGAAGTAAGGATCCCGACATGAGGAGCTCAAACTACCCAGGCCACCCAAGCTACAGGCCAGAAATACTAAGCAAGCAGGCACCCGGGAAGCAGAAGGCACACTTTGGGGGTTCAGCGTTGGCACCTCACAAGTTCCCATTCGCGTTTTCTGACGATTCAGCCAGACAAAGACCGCAAGTTCCCCGGGCCCGCAGCTCCACATAGGCTGGGACGGAGTCTCCCCGAATTAGGCCAACTCCCCGCGCAGGGTGCCCCGCTCGCCTCGGGGAAGTCCCCGGGGTGGCCCAGGCGTGGTCTCACGTCCTCCCACAACGCCCCTACTATGGCTCACGCCCGGCCGGACCATGGGCCCTCCCCGGCCCCGAGGCTGCA
>NW_022900935.1:62906763-62907080 GCF_012274545.1 Fukomys damarensis
CCTAGCAGAAGGCCGTGGGGGTTGCTCCTCCACCGAGGAGTCCTCTCAGGACGCCTGGGGAGACACGCCGAGCCCCCCCCGAACCCCCACTCTGCCTGCCACCCTCGGGACTCGTGGCGGTCTTGGGGTCCCCGGGGCCTCGCAGTACGGGGCGCACGTAGATCCTACTATCGCCTTAATGAAACCGAGTCCGAGAGGGACGCAGATGGCGATGGAAGCAGCACGCATGTGTGCAGCTCTAGACCGTGTGCTTTTCGTGCACGTGAATGGCACAATGGCCGCGCGCCCGGCCGCCCCGGATCCCGACGCGCGCAGGT
>NW_022900935.1:62912098-62922598 GCF_012274545.1 Fukomys damarensis
CAGAGAGGAAGGGTGAAGACATAAACCCAAAGTCATGCCTCCATAGCTCACCCAGACACACCCAGGACAGTGTCTGCCAGTCCCCTGCACAGCTCCCAAGCCAGTTAAATTGACAGTCAAGCTTACCTGTCAGAGACTGTGAGGCTAAAGATGAAATATCAGCCTCAGATATGGATAAGATTTATGGGGCACTTACTCTCTTTGACCTCATTTCATCCTCACAGTAACCCAGTGAAGTAGAAGCCATTCTCCGTCGTACTGATGAGGACCAGAGCGCTACTCATAACTTACCCAAGCAAGCGACAGAACAGGGTCTTAATGGAGAACCTAGGATGCTCTGACCCCCAGCCCTGACTGCCACCTCTCCTGGGGTCAGGAAGTAAAGCACCATGGCAGCATCTGCCACCTGTGCCCCAGCTGCTGAGTGCCAGGCCTGCCCCACACACCCCTGTAGTTCCCCTGGGACAGAAGAGCAGATCGGGAGATTGCTTGTACCCCAGGGTGCAAATGAACTGATGGTCCAGGGCACAAAGTCTTTGTTATTCATGAATGACCCCGAGGGCTGGGACTATAGCTGGGTGGTAGAGGTCAGTCCCTAGTAGCACAAAATAATAATACTGGCAATAAAATAAAGTAGTAACATGAAAATAGTGTGTGTCTGACTAGTAAAAAACTGCACAGGGATATCTCCAATCTGCGGGAAACCAGAAACTCGTTCGTAATTTCATTTGTTTTAATTCTGTCTGCTTGTTCTAAATTTTATAAAACCTCAGATCTAGTCCTTCAGTAACGAGCCTGCTTTCTCTTCCCTCCTCGCATATGAAGAAATATCTACAGGGTAAAATGCTTCTGCCTACCTTTCAAATGTGATTCTTTCTCTGCAACACATTGGAAGGCCCTACCGAAGACCACAAAAACCTTCTGAGCCCTCTTCCCTTTCTCCTGTAGTACTGGGGGTTGAACCAAGGCCTTTGCACTGACCTATATACCTAGCCCTTTATTATTTTGAGACACAGCCTTGCTAAGTTGCTTAGTTTTGCAGGCCCGACTCAAACTTGCAGTGATCCTGCCTCAGCCTCCCAGGGTGCTAGGACGACAGGCATTTGTCTCCAGGCCGAGCAGCCCCTCTGCTTGGGAGTGGGAACACTTTCGCTGCCAGCTCCAAGGATACAGTGGTCCGGCACTCTGTTAACTCCTCGCTGACCTGTGCTCTGTCTCCTGCGATCTCCCCAGAGGACGCTGACGCCCACTCTCAGGAGGGAGCGTTGCTGGACCAGGCCCCAGAGTTAAGCCCTGAAGAAGGGACTTCGGTGGAGAGAATAGAGTCCGAGGGCAGTGACGAGGCGGAAGATGAGGGGTCCCAGCTGGTGGTTTTGGACCCAGACCACGTAAGACAGCGTAGCGTTCCAGGTTTTGCTTTCCCTGCACAGGCCCTTTTCTGCCTCTGACCCCCAAGGCCGTGTCCCTGTCAAGTATGTTCTTTTCCATTTAAATACCTACAGTATGCCTTTCCCAGCCTCCGCTCTGCTGACATTTGGGGCCCGATGCTTCTCTGGTGGGGCCCTCCTGGGCTTTGCAGGATGCTGGGCAGCACCCGTGGCCTCCACCCACAACATGCCAGCAGCACAAATGTCTCCAGATCTTGTCCAATGTGGAGGGTGGGTGGGGGCCTTGACAGTACCAGCCATCTTGCAGCTCCTCCCAGCTCTGGAAAAATGCAGGTCTCAGTTGGAGCAGTCCATTTGAAAGCTGTGGTGCTCCTCCTGGTGCTGAGGGAAGGAGCCCTAGCAAATGCTTGGGTGCCCATTTGACGCTGGCATCTTGGCTGCTGCTCACCACCACCCTCTGGCTCCTGGTAGAACTCTGATGACCAGCCCGTTCACTGCACTTAAGTCTCACAGTGCCGGGACCACAGGCCGATGGGACCAGGAGGTGCCTTGAATTTGCACCTTGGAGAGGAGGCCTCCAGGGCAGAAGCAGGGGACCCCCTTCTGACACACAGGCTCCGCCCTGGGTGGGAGGTCAGTAACCTATTGTTTTCTGTTGTTTTAGCCCCTGATGGTCAGGTTCCAGGCCGCCCTGAAAAGCTACCTGATCCGCCAGATAGACAAACTGACGCTGGAACTCCAAGAGCTGGTGCGTATGGGTCCCGCCGTCTCCGGGCCAAGCTGTGCACAGTCCCTTGACACACACACTCTCTCTCTCTCTCTCTCTCTCTCTCTCTCTGTCTCTCTCTCTCTCTCTCTGGGGCAGGAGGTGGCCAACAAGCAAAGCCGAGCCGGTCATCAGGAACTGGGCCTGAATCTCTACGGGGTGCAGCAGCACCTAGCGCGCCTGCAGATGCAGCTGGGGAAGAGCCAGGACCGCCACTCCTTCGCTGCGGGCGAGAGGAGGCGCAAGGAGGAAGAGCTGCAGGAGGTGCGGGCGCTCTACACCAAGACCTGGGCAGCCGCCAACGAGGAGCGGAAAAAACGTAAGGCGTGGCTTTCCCCGGTGCAACCCCGCGTGAGGCTCCTTGTGCCAGCGCAGGACTGAGCGGAGCCAAACGTGTGCGCGTCCCCGGGCGGGTTCCGTTGCTGTAAAGCACTTGGTTGGACGAAGCGGCAAGGGCCGAAAACCACACAATAACAGTCTGGCATAGACACACAACCCCAGGGAGGGGCTGCACCGGGCAGGTGCGAAGGCTCTGTCTGGGCCAGTGCGGGAGGCCAGGGAATTCACCAAGGCTGGGTGAGCCCTGCGGCCTCGCGGGAAGAGGTGGTTTGGGTGCTAAGGCGGAGAGCCTGCACCACCTTGTAGGCAGCGTCCCTGCTGAACCAACGCCCTTGGTGTGTGGGATGTTTTGGGAAGGAGATAGGTAAAAGGTTCCGAAAGTCCCTGGGGGTCAGACAGCCCTCCGAGGGGTGGGACAGGGCAGGAAATCAGGAAAGACGGCCTTAGGATAGGCCCCTGCTGGAATTTAAACACACCTTCCCACAGCTGGTGAGATCTCCAGATTCCAAGGGCAAAGGAAGGAATGCTGTGGGCTTGTAGGCAGGAGGAACGTGGGCAGGCCCTGGCCGCAGATCCAGGCTGTTAGGAGATCGCACATGTTAGAATATAACCACCCCCAGCCATTTTATATCTTACTTCCGGGTTCTTTCCTGACTCTGAGTCCTTTATCCTGCCAAAATTGTAAAGCGCGAAATTCAAAAGATAACTTGGCTTGCGATAGGATAACAAAGACCGCTTCTCCCAAGGAAGGATCTTCCGTTGCCTGCCCTATAAATATCCCAGTACTTCCTCGCTCTCTCGCTCTCTGCCTTCCTGCCTCCCACTTGCCTCCCTACAATAAAGATCTCCTGCCGGACCTCTCGGTGCGTGAGTGGCACAATTGGGCACGGGGCACCCAAAGGGGGCTCGAGACCCCTTTCACAGGCTGTGCTCCAATCCGGGGCTTGGCCAGCTGCCCCGAGGAGCCTGCGAGCTCCTAGGCCCTGAACGGCCAGCCCGCACCTCTGATCTGCTTGGGGAAGGCCACGCATCCTTTGTTTCTTGCTCTTCTTTTTTGTGGTTGAAATTTCAGTCTGTCAACATGACATCACGACTGGGACACTTTGGAATAAAGCTATAGTAGGGATGTATTAAATATTAATGTGATTGTTATGAGCTCCACAAATGGTTTTGGAAACAGCCCCTGGCAACGTGAGTCTAAAAACTGGAAGACTGGTAGTTACTGTGTGCAGCTTCGTACCTTAAAGTTGCAGCAGTGGAAGGAACACAAGGATAAAGGAAAGGCATGGGCAAAGGTCAGGGACACAAGTAGCCTTCGCATCACCAGAAACAATTTTCAAAGCACAGTGGACCTCACCGCATACAGAGAGGAATGTACCTGCCATCAGTGTGGCCTTTCCAGTCTTTTTCTAGAATTCAGAGAAATGATACTCTCCAACACTCAAAAAGAGAACCCAAAGGGGACTTTCCAATTCTTTTTTTTTTTTTTTAAGCAGCAGCTGAGTATTCTGTATTTACTTAAAGTACAAACGTTTTTAATGGAATTAAGATTTCATAGTAGGGCTGATCTCTGGTTGAATATTGCAGTGTAACCGTTTCTACATTTCCCTTTCTGGATCTGACCTCTACTTTCTTTTTAAAATCATTTTATAGTGTCTTAGTGGTATAGATCCAAGGATCACAGAGAATATTTACATGGAGTTAGAAACTCTCAAAACTTTTTAGGCATGAACATGATCAGGAGCTCGATAAAAATGAGTATTCTGGCTCCACACCTCAGAAATTTTGCTTCCATGGGTCTAGAATAAGGTGCTTTCCACGGTCATTTCAGTGATGCTGTTATAGACGTCACTGGACCCCCCTCTGCAGGCTGCTTTAATGATGCAACCAAGCCTGTCCAGGTCTTCCATGTTTTGTTGCTTTGAAATACTTGCCTTATCTCTTATTCAAGTCCTGTCAGCCTTCCAGTCCCGCCCAGTCACACCTCTGAGGAAGCCTTTGCCAGATGGTCCCAGTCCAGGATGTTCTCTGAGCACCCAGAGCAGCTAGTTCTTTGAAGAAAAATTTTCATGTTGCGTATTATTAATATATTATTATGCAGAAATATCACTACAATTTAATGAAGCAACATAATTGGATTGCCTCATTTAAAAAATTATATGTCTTTTGGAGATATTGTGACTCAAAAATCTGTTTTAGGCTCAATTTATTTCAATACTAACTTTAATTGTTGTACCTGGAAACTTACAAAATTTCAAAAGTTCGAGGGAAAGATGTCATGATGGGCTCTTACTAAATAATGTCAATTTTTGCAATATCATCCACCCATTTGGATACAAGATTTTGTGGACGTTTTGTTGAAATTTGGTGAAGTTATTCCTTGTCTGACCAATCAGTTCTCACAAGCTATTCATAAGAATTTGCATTTTTAGGGCCTGGGATTTAGCTTAGTGGTGCTGCTACCTGCCTTGCAAGTGCAAGGTCCTGAGTTTGACCCTGGTACCAAAAAAAAAAAATTGCCTTTTAAAATGCAGGTAATATATTCATATGGTACAATATCCAGGAGTGAAAAAAATGAATTCTCCGTGCAGCTTTCTTTTTAGTCACTGTTTCTGTTTCCCCAGAGACAGCCAGTTTTATTCATACCTGGGTTTTTAAAGCATGTCTAAGTTATTTGTGATACTCCAATACTAAATGAGGAAGGGCATTATTTTCCCATACCGTACCCCTCCACATGTCTCAACCTTTGTTTGATCAGAATTTCACTAGCAACTGATTAATATTATGGCCATTGTTATAATAGTATGATTTGTGGGCCAAAGAGAGCTCAAAATCGCCCTTACATACATAATCTGTTCAGTTTTTGTTTTTATTTAAGTCACCAGCTGCTAGGGCTGCACTGCAGCTCATGTTGGCCTCTGTATACAGCGATGATCTGCTCTTGGGCCTTGGGCTTGGCTTTTGGGAGTCTAAATAGCTGACTACTTCCTCTCCTATCATTTTTGGCAGCCTTGAAGTTGTGCTCAGTGAGTAAACATCAGATGTTTCAGATAAACATCAGCTTTACACAGATTAACTTTTGCAGCATTAACAAGGCCAGTATGTTAGTTAAGGTAATATAACTAAAGCAGTACTAATTACTAAAGCTAACCACATTTCACAAGCTTAATGTGATAGTTTATATAATTCCTGCTGGGCGCAGTTTCTTATCGTAACTTCATAGTTGGACACGATAGTTATCCTGAGATGTTCCTTCATTGCTTCGGTTTATGAGCTTTTTACGGTTTCAGGACCCCCTGTTTGGTGAGATGTATCCTTTGATGTTGTCCTTGTGCCTTTGTACCCTTGAGTCTTTTGGGGTTCCAAATCTGTGGGCCTTTTCTGCAGCAAAGAATGGCTGCCAGAACTGTGCAGCCAGTGGCACAAGTCACACAGTGTCTCCTTGGAATCCTGGCTGCCCAGGAAGAATTCACCCAGCCAAGGTGAATTTCTTGGTGTAGCCTCGCCTGGCAGTGACACTGTGAAGAGACCCTGCATGCTGTGTTGTATCGGCAGTGATGATCTGTCCACTTGGTAATAGAGAGAGCTTGGCAGTCGCCCGGCTTTCGGCTGGTGCAGCCACTTTTGTGCAGTGGGATGATGAGATGAGCTGTCAGGTGACGCCTGGACTGTGATGCGAGGGTCCGATGTTTTCCAGAGGTGGTGCAGATGCCCTTGGAGACTGCTGACTTAGTGGTTGGACTCTCTGGAAAGGCGGCCCAACCTGAGAATGAGAAGACTTTAAGATACGCTTCTTGGGGTTAGGTTTAGGGAGGCTTCCTGGTGGTGGAGCTGCTGGATGAGATGTTAGGACTTCTGCTGGGATCCCAGAGGTGGTAGTCGTGTGGTCAATTTTATATAAGCACGGAGGATCCTTTGTACTTTCTCACCTCAGGCCCAATGGCACGATCCTGCTCTACCTCGCGCCATCACCCTGGTCCCAAATGTTGCCTGGCTCCTCTGCTCCACCTGGTTCCTTGCTTTTGTTTGTTTGTTTGTTTGTTTGTTTGCAAGGGTCTGGAAGACTTTAAAACAAACAAGGAGCAGACAGGGCAGGGAGTCACTGAGAGAGGGGGAAGGGCAGCCCTCGCAGACTCTGATTGTTCTGGTGCCTCGCCGACTCAGCCAGGCTCAGATGAGCTCCAGGCCGAAGGGTGTCACGTGGAATATCACAGACGACACCCAGGACAGACATCCTGGTCAAGAGGCTTTAAGGAGCGAGTAAGCCAAAAGAAGTAGAAGAAATTAAAGACAGTAAGCTGAAGCTGGTGAAATTATAAAAAAGCCAAAAGTGAGTTCATTTGATCAATAAAAATTGCTTGTTTTTAAAAAGTGACCATAAACTTGTCGCACTTCTGGAATGTGCCTAAAAGAGAAAAAGGAGGATTGCACGAGCCACATACAAGTTGGGATTGAGAACAATTCAGAGGAATTATCACTTTGTTTCAAGGCAGCTATAATTTGTACTGATTGTATCACTTAAGAAAGCAATCATAAGGCCGGGGATTTAGCTCAGTGGTTCCAGCGCCTGCTTGGCAAGTGCAAAGATGGGAGTTCAATCCCTGGTACCAAAAAAAACAGCAAAGTATAGATCAAAATCCCAAGGGCCAGCATTTGTGAGGGGCAGTTCCAGTAGCTGTCCAAGGAATAGCACTTTTGGGGTTACTCAGCCGTCCAGGGCCAAAAATCTGGGGCACACTCCCAGGCTTGTGTCAGAATGCTCAGCACAGTGCTGGCTGCCAAAACTGACCATGCCTGAGTCCAGACAGACGACCGACCGTGGAGCAGTCCCATTTATGAAGTGTGAAAATCCTAAGCATTAGCAAGTTAAGTTCGGCAGTATAGTAAAAGAAAAACAGTAACCCAAAGCCAAGTAGGGTTCACTTCTGGAATTCAGGAATAATTTGCCATAGTGATCTACAAATTTAACACATATGTTAACAAATTAAAGGCAGGGAAAAAAGCTTTCCGGGTGGATGCGAAATGGGCATTTGATCAAAGCTGTCCATCCGAAACCAGGACAGAAGGCGAGTTCTTCATACATTTATCAGAAACTTCAGGACAGGTTCACTCTGTGGAAAGCTCTGGGGTGAGCACAGGGAAAGGCTGGGAGGAGGATGCAGCTGGTGCAAGCCCAGCACAGCAAGAAAACGTGGAGCACAGATGAGATGTCGATTTGGAAACGAGCTGTTGACATTGTCCCCCACCACCTATAGTAACTAATGAGGAACTGAGGGACATACAGGCAGAAGAAATCAGGAAAAATCTCACCTGTCATACCTGTAATGACTTGAGAAAAGCCACACAGGATACACAGGATTAAACCCAAGAAGAAGGGACTGAGACTTCTCTAGACAAAAACAAACTTCACTTCAGGACATAGAGCAGATTTCAATAAATAGAACAGCTGTGTCCCTGGACCAGCAAACTCATAGCGTAAAAACATCCTTTCTCTCCAGTTAAAAGCACAACTAATGCAATTCTAATTGAGCCATAATAGGATGTTTTCAAATGTTTAAATCTAGTTTATCAGTGTGTGTGACAGTGCGTGATGTTTACATTCTTCGTGGGAAGTTGGTTATGTACATAACATATCCCACTTTCTCCTCCCTCCCCTCCCTCTATCTCAAGACCCCTTCCCCTTTGAGATGATTTATCTCCTTACTTCCTATTAGCTTTTATTGTGCTCGTCATTTTTACTCTGAGTTTCACGTGCAAGAGAAACCATGTGATTTTAAGCTTGTGTGTCTGACTTATTTCCCGTAACGTTATGTTATGTCTGTTTATGTATGAATGCCTCAAGTTTATCTTTCTTTATGGCAGTGTAATACTCCATTGTGTGTAACTACCACCTTTCCTTATCCCTTCCTCTGTTTATGAACATGTATACCGTTTCCAAGATCTAGCCATTATAAATTGTGCTGTGATAAACATGGGTTCACATGTATCTCACTCATATGATGATTTTAACTCTTTTGGGAAGAAACCTAGAAGGGGAATAGCTGGGTCAAATGAAATTTGTGTTTTTAGTTTTTGGAAGAATGTCTGCACTGATTTCCTCGGTGGTTGTACAAGTGTACACTCAACGATGTAGAAGTCCTCTCCCCGCCACATCCTCACCAGCATTTGTTATCCTTAGGTTTTTTGATGATAGCTATTCTTTCTGGGATAAGTATCTGAGTGTAGCTGTCAGTTCTCGGATGGCCAGCAGTGTTAAGCACTTTTTCGTGTATGTCTTGGCCATTTGTATGACTTCTTCTGAGAAGTGTCTGTTCACTTCAGACTGCTGTTTTTAATCAGCTCTTTTATTTTTGGCAATCTTAATTTCTTGAGTTCTTTGTATATTGTCGATGTTAGTCTGCTGTCTATGAAATAGCGGCAAAATATTTTTTCCCACTCTGTAGATTGTCTTTTCACTCTGTTGGTTGTTTCTTTTGGCTGTGCAGAAGCTTTTAAATTTGATATGATTCATTTTGTTGATTCTAAGTATTATATCTTGTGCCACTGGGGTTCTGTTCAGAAATTCCTTGCCTATGCATATGTCTTCAAAAGTTGTACCTATTTTATCTTCCAGCAGATAGTTTTCTGTTTTAATGTTTAGATCTTTGATTCATTTGTATCTTAGTTCAGTACATGGTAAGAGATATGGTATAGATTCAATCTTCTGAATGTTGACAGCCGGTTTTCCTGGACCACTTATTAAAGAGATTATCTTTCCTCCAGTGTATGTTTTTATGTGCCAGGGGTTGTTTATGCTTCTTCTGTTCTGTTCTCCTGATCCACGTGGCTGTTTTAGTGCTAGTACCATGCTGTTTTACTCAGGGTAGCTTTGTAATATAACTTTGAGTCTGTGATTATGATGCCACTTGCTTTACTTTTGTTACCCAAGCTTGTTTTTGCTATTCTAGATCTCTTTTGAGTCCATACAAATTTTAGGATTGTTTTCTGTAGCTCTGTGAGAAGTGATGTTAGTTTTTTACTGGGATTGCATTAAATTTGTAATCAGTTTTAGAGATATAGCCACTTTGGTTATGTTGGCTTTGCCTATCCAGGAACAGGTTATGTCTTTCTATTTTCTGATGTCCTCCTCGATTTCCTTTTTCAGAGTGATGTAACTCTCACTGTAGAGGTATTTTACTTCCAGTTAGGATACTACCTAAGTCTTTAATTTTTCTTGGTGCTCTTGTGAATGGCGTTCCTTTTTCAGTGGGTTCATCATTAGTGTACAGGAATGCTGTTGATTTTTGTGTGTTTATTTTGTATTTTGAATATAGTTATCAGTTCTAAGAGTCTTTTGGTGGAGTTTTTAGGTCTTGTAAGTAAAGTGTCATGTTATCTGCAAATAATGACAGCTTGACCTTGTCCTTTCCTATATATCTCCCTTTTGTTTCTTTCTCTTGCCCGATTGCTCTGGCTAGTGTTGCAAGGACTATGTTGAACAAGAGTGGTGATAATGGACATCCTTGTCTTGTTACTGATCTTAGAGGAAAGGTGTTCAGTTTCCTCCAACTTAATGTGATGTCAGAAGAGGTTGGTCATAAATAGCTTTTATCATGTTGAGATAAAGACTTTCCACACCTATTTTATTCAGTTTTTTAAATCAAGAATGGATGTTAGATTTTGCCCAAGGCTTTTTCTGTCTATTAAGATGATCATGTAATTTTTGTTATTCTGTTTGTGAGATGAAATACATTTATTGATTTGCATATGTTGAACCATCCTTGCATCTCTGGAATGAAGCTTACTTGGTCATGGTGTATGACCTTTTTAATGATTTGTTGCATTCTGTTTGCCAATATCTTGTTAAGGATTTTTACACCTGTGTTCATTAGAGAAATTGGCCTATACTTAGTTCTCTTTTTGGTTGGATCTTGGTCTGTTTTTGGGATCAGGATAGTGTTAACTTCCAAGAATGATTTTTTTTTTTTTTTTTTTTTTTTTTTCTTTATTTTTTTTTTTTTTTTTCTG
>NW_022900935.1:62922696-62932673 GCF_012274545.1 Fukomys damarensis
TTTTTTTTTTTTTTTTTTTTTTTTTTGGTAGTGGGGATCAAACTCAGGACCTTGTGCTTGCCGGGCAGAGACAGTGGTACTGAGCTAAATCCCTGGCCCCCAAGAATGATTTTGATGATTCTCTTTCCCTCTCAGTTTCATTAAAAAGTTCGAGGAGTTTTGGCAGTAGATCTTCTCTGAAGTTCATGCAGAATTTGGCTGTGATGCTATCAGGTCCTGGGATTTTCTTAGTTGGTAGTTTTTCTTTTTCTTTCTTTCTTTCTTTTTATTATTGCTTCAGTTTCATTGCCCACTATTGGATTGTTCAAGATTTTTAAGTCTTACTGATTTAGTTTTGGCAATTTATTTTTATCTAGGAACCATACCATTTCTTCTGAGTTCTCTAATTGTTTGATGCATAAGTTTGTGAAGTAATTACTAATAATTTTCTGGATTTTGGCAGTGTCCATTGTGATTTCACTTTTTCGTTTCTATTTGCATTGATTTGTGTTTTTTCTTTTCTTTGTAAGATTGGCTGTGGGTTGTTGATTTTGTTTATTCTTTCAAAAAAACAGCTCTTCAATTCATTGATACTTTACTTTTTTTTTTAGTCTCCATTTCATTAATTTATGTAGTGATCTTTATGATTTTCTTCTTGTGCAAGTGCTGCATTTGGATTATTCTTGTTTTTCTAAGATCTTGAGTTGCATCATTGGGTTATTTATTTGGACTTGTTTTATTTTTCTGATGTGAGCATTCACTGCTATAAACTTCCCTTGTAGGACTGTTTTCATTGTGTCCCATAAGTACTGGTATGTTGTACTTACATTTATCACTTAATTCTAGGAACTGTCTTATTTTTTCCTTTTTTGTACCAGAGATTGAACTCGAGACCTTGCATTTGCAAGGCAAGTGGTGGAACCACTGAGCTAAATCGCTGGCCCCTTTTCTTGTCTGTGACCTATTGATTACTCCAGAGTAACTTGTTTAATTTTTGTATGTTTGCATAGTTTCTGTTACTATTGATTTTGTCTGATTGCGCTGTGATCTGATAATACTCAATGGTAAAGTTTTGATTGTTTTGAATTTACTTAATTGTACTTTATTAGTTGATATGTGGTCTACTTTGAAGAAGGTACCATGTACAACCAAAATGGATGTATATTCTGTTGTTTTTGCATGGAACACTCTATATAAATCTATAAAGTCCATCTGTTCAAAGATTTAGTTGAACTCTGATATTTCTTTATTGATATTTTTAGTTGGTCTGTTCGTTTGAGAGAGTGAGATATTGAGATCCCCAAATATAATTGTATTGATGTTTACCTGATCTTATATTTTCCATTAGAGTTTGGCTTGGTGTGTAAATGTTTGTAATCATCATCTCTTCTTGTTGAAGTTTCGCTAACCAGTATATAATGTCCTTCTGTGCCTCTTTTGACCAGTTTTGGCTTGAAATCTGAAAATAGGACTGCTACTCCTACTTGTTTTCAGGTTCCCATTGCATCCTTCAATTTTTATTCTCTGAAAGTCTTTTTTGTGTCAAATGTTTTTGTTGTATATAATCTGTGTCTTTTGATTGGTGAATTGAACCTATTTACATTGATAGTTGTAATTGATAGGTATTGACTGATTTTATTAATTTTATTAATTTTCTGTTGCTGTTTTGCTTTCTTTTCCTTCTACTTCACCACTAACACTACCTGGTGCCTTCATTTTATTGGATCTTCAGTCTTGTTGGCTTCATCATCCCATTCTAGGATAATTCTTGAGAATTTTTTGGAGTGTTGGAGTGGTGGTCATGAAGTTTTTAGGTTTTCTTTGTCATGGAGATGTCTTCTCTCTCCAGCAATTTTGAAAGATAATTTTGCAGACTGTAACTTAACAGTCTGGGTTGGAAGCTGTCTTCTCTAAGAGTTTGAAAAAATAACTAATACCAACTCCCACTCTTCCCTATGCTGGGCCTTCATGTTTTACACCCTTTCTTTATCTCCACTAGTTACTTATTAGTGTCCCCTCTAGACTTGCTGATCATTTGTTTCATAAGGTCATTATCTGATTGGTTATATCCTCTTTAAATTTTCCAAGTTCTTTATTGAACTATTTTACCTCCAGTGATACCTTTTGGTCCTATCTGCTGTGTTGCTTATGATTTTTCTCCCTCAAAGCCCCCTGAATTTTTGTGAAGGAGTTGAAAGTTTTTGTAGGCATTTTGTTGCCTTGTCATTTTGTGCTTCTTGTGTGTGTGTGTGTGTGTGTGTGTGTGTGTGTGTGTGTGTACGCACGTGCTGGGGTTTGCAAGTTCTTCGGCCCAGTGTGGTGTTGTTCTGTGAGAGTGAGCCACAGTATTGTTCACGACCCCCAGTCCATCTGGATATTGGCATAGAGAGAAAACCAGTTGCCAGCCACTACTATATCACCTTGGGCTGTATCAGTAAATTCAGCCACAACAGTAGCATCAAATGTCAACTGGTTATTGACAAACCCTAGGAAATATGTACAGCCCTGTCTGAGTTACTTTTCTCATTGCCGAGACAAAATACCTGACACCCAAAATTAAAGGAGGAGAGTTTTACTTTGGCTCACAGTTTGTAGAGGTTTCAGTCCATAGTCAGCTGGCTCCAAAGCAGGGCAGTATGGCAGAGGGGATCTCAGAGGAGAAATTGTCCATGGCAGGGCAGGGCAGGCAGAAGGCAGCAAGCAGCAACAGAAGCAGCCATCCACTACTCCCTTTTATCTCTTCTGGGCTACCCAGTTTTTGAGTGGCGCCACTCACACCCAAGTAGGGCTTTCCCATCATACACACCCAGAACTGTGCTAAATCAGTGAACTAATTTAGTAATCACACCATTAACCCCAGCACCACACACTCCATATCCAGCCACCTCCACAAATGACTGCAAGAGGCTTTGAGTGGATATGTAGGTACAACACGTAAAAAGCCCTTAACCAAACAAAGAGGGCTGTTATTTGGAGTGAAGATAGATAGCCCCCCCATATTGACCTATAGTAATTCAGACCACTCATTTCTGCTTGATGTAGGCATCAGTGCCAGAGTACAAACATATCACTAAACTAAATGCTTTTTTGAGGATTGCCCACTCTGATGATTGCTCCCACAGAACCTTGCCTCCCACAACAGAAAAAAGCCTCATGATTTCTGGTCTGATCCCAGGCTTCCCAGGGGATCCCAGCAGATGCCTATTTAGCTTTCATCCTCCCCAAGCCTTTCTCCTAAGATTGTCTCTCAACCTGTCTCTGTAGTAGGATATTGCTAGGGTCCTGAGGTGAGACTCTCCATCTGGATGTTGTTCTCTTCTTTGATCAAGTTGGTCTGTTGTCACCTCTGTTGCCCTGTGCTGTGGAAAACCCAGGGTATGGAAGCAGGGCACATGGTTCTAGGTCCTCCTGGCTGGGCATGGGGCAGGAGGGCATTGGCACTGTCTGGGGCGGGCGTTTTGGTTGTCCGCAGAACTCCATTCCTATTCCTGCAGGGCCAGGTCCTCTACCTGCCAATGGCTGGGCTCTCTCCCCAAGCCCACCTGCATCCTCACCCCTCGGGCTCTACCTTGAATCCGGCCACAGAGAATTTACCCATGTCGGGTCCCTTCCACACTTGAGGCACTCTGATTCTCTGCCACTAGCGGAGGGGCACAAGGAACACGCTGCTCTTAGAGGGCTCAGCTGCAGCTCGTGGTGCTGACACATACCTGTGCTCTCAGCACTCCAAGAGGCTGAGGCAGGATGACCAAGGTGAGACCTTGTTTAAAAACAGAAGAGGAAAAGGAAGAGGGAGAAGGAGAGGGACACGGAGAAGGATATGGAGAAGAAAAGGAGGAAGGAGAAAAGGAGGAAAGGAGGAGGAGAGGAAGATGGGCTCCCTTGACAAACCATTGATAATCTTCCTTTTTCCACCCTTACCATAGTCACAGACTAAAACCAGGGACCATTGTGGAAGCCAAATAAAACTTCTGCTGGGGGCCTGGGAGTTAGCTCAGCAGTGCCTCGCCTGCCCCACAAGTGCAATGTCGTGAGTTCAATCTCCGGTAGCGCAAACAGACAAAAAACTTCTGCTCACTATGTTTTTATTATGCAAAGCACTCTTAGGAGCAAGTCAACAAAAAGTTATATCCCAGTAGAAATGTGGAAAGTGGCCAAGGAGATGGGCAGGACATTCAGCAAAGAAAAACAACTTCTGGAACTGAAACCATAAAGATAGGTTTATCGTCGCTAATAGTTAAAGGAATGGAAACTTAAAAGAATATTTGAAATACTAATCTGCTGGTTACTCAACCTGCAAAGAAGAGGGGTTGAACTCAATGCCCTTTGGAAAGTGTGTAAATACACACTCTTGCACACTTAGGCGGAGGGTGAATTAGTCCCCTTGGGCTGCTGTACAGAGTCCCATGGAAGGGACAGCCCTAAACAATTGAACTTTATTTTCTCAAAATCCTGCGGGCCGGAAGTCTGAGATCAGGGTGTCGGCAGGGCTGGCTCCCGGGACCTGTGCTCGGCTGGAGGACGGCATCTTCTCCTCTGTCCTCGAGTGGCCACCGCTCCATGTGTCTGTGCCCTCTCCTCTCTTACACTCCCTCCATCATGACCTCTCTAACCTTAGTCCCCTCTTCCAGACCTGGTGTCCATGTAGGGTATATCCCCAGACCTGGGGCCCATGGCAGACTGGCTCTGTCTCCTCACAGGGCAGCAGGCCCTTCCTGCAGGTAAGGTGTGCACACAGTTCCCTGCAGCGTAGAGGTAAAAATGCGCCTTGGGGTGGCTGGAAAACACTGGGACAGAAATGGCCCAAAAGGAATCGCAGAGGAGACAAAAGGCAGAAGCAGGAAAGAGACTGAAGAGACAGATTCCGGGGAGCTGTGCTCCTCCCTGTGCCACGCACAAGTCAGGAACAGGGAAGGGAGAACGGGAAAACTTCCGGAAGCCGCAGACCACTGTTCCCTGGAAGCTCAGCAACCCCAAGCACAAGACAGGAAAACCACTCCAGATTTATCCTAGGCAGGTTGGTTAAAGCCATGAAAAAGAGAAAATCTGGAAAGCAGCCAGGGAAGAGAGTTGAGCTCTGTACAGGGGACACCCCCACCCCTTCTCCACCTCCCCTGCCCCAGGCACCCCGCCTAGAATTTGCCCCATGCGGGATCAAGAGCATTTTCTACAGTTGGAAGCTGCAGGGTGATGTTGTTTTGTTTCAGTGTTGGTCATCAAACCCAGAGCCTTCTCACCAAGCTGTGTCCTTAGCCCTTGTTTATTTTTTATTTTGAGATGAAGTCTCACTAAGTCACTGTGTTGCTCAAACTAGTGACCCTCCTGCGTCAGCCTCTCCTAGTGTTGGAATTACAGGCATCCACCACCATCTCTGGCTTGATGTTTTGTCCTTTAAAGCACTTCTTTCAAGTTTTTTTTTTCTCTATGTTTGTTTTGTGGTGCTGATGATTAACCCTAGGGCCTTATGAAGGCTAGGAAAATGTTCCACCGGCACTTTTAAAATTTTGAGAAAAGGTCTTGCTGAATTGACCAAGCTGGCTTTGATACACCAGTCTCATGTGACTTCCACTAAAAGGAATTCAGGGCTCAGTCTCTTCAGGGAGCACTGACGAAACTCTGCTGAGCAGGATGGAAAGGCTCCCCCCTGCAGACCCCACCTGGGGCAGAGCCTTGTCCTCACTGGCCATGTCAGTGTGACTCAGCTGCCCCTATGCTCCGAGTGCTCTAGATGGTCAGAAATCCATCAAACAGACACGAGGCCTTATCCTCCCTCGGGCATTGTT
Organism: Fukomys damarensis; assembly: GCF_012274545.1. Taxonomy (NCBI): domain Eukaryota; kingdom Metazoa; phylum Chordata; class Mammalia; order Rodentia; family Bathyergidae; genus Fukomys; species Fukomys damarensis. The sequence goes on from NW_022900935.1 coordinate 62,928,459, forward strand.
CAGAGTGTGCTTAGGCCGAGGTGAGGGTGTCTCTCGTGCGTGGTAGGAGGTGGGACGGCGGGTGCGGTGGTGGACGTGGATTGCACATATTTTTTGCCTCTTTTCTCCCTCCAGTTGGACAGTGAGTCTTTGATAGCAAAGCCTGGGTCGTTGTGGTTTCAATCTGCTCCCAGTCCTGCCCCTGTGGTGACGGGAGGTCTCTGGGCTGTGGGAGACGCCGAGTGACCTCTCCCCCAGTGGTGGCCCTGCAGACCGAGATGGAGAGCCTGGCCCTGCACCTCTTCTACATGCAGAACATTGACCAGGACGTGCGTGACGACATCTGCGTGATGAAGCAGGTGGTGAAGAAAGCCGAGGTGGAGAGGACGCGGGCCGAGGTGGAGAAGAAAAAGCAGGTACTCCTCAGGCATCACTGGCCTTTGTGCCCCTGAACGCTGCCAGGGGGAGGTGGTGGCGGCAGCCGTGGTCGCGCTCCCTGGGGTCAGCGGTGGGTCCCGACGGCGCCTCTGCTCACCCTGCTTCCCAGGACCTGTACGTGGACCAGCTCACCACGCGGGCCCACCAGCTGGAAGAGAACATCTCTCTGTTGGAGGCTCAGTACATCGCCCAAGCCGAGGACACCCGGCTTTTAAGGAAAGTGGTGAGCGAGGTAAGAGCAGGCTGCAGCTGGGAGGAGTCGGTGTCCCCGCGTAGTGGTAGTGTGCGTGGACGAGTGAATGATACGGCCAGTTGTGTCCTCAGGGAAGCCCATCCCGAGTTCAGAGAGAGCCTTTCACCTTGCGCTTCTTAAGCATCTGAGGATCCCTCACCATCCCCAGTGGGGGCCAGGGCGTCCAGGAAGTTCCAGGGATTGATGGCCATGGGATGGGCTGCAGGATCCTCCCGGAAGTAAAGGATTCCACTCTTCCAGCACTTCCGGTGCCAGCTTGCTGGGGATCCTGCGCAAGTTCCTTAGCCAGCCAGGGGCTTCCTCCTCAAAGGACTGGAGTCTTCCTAGCCACTCTGCCTCATGAGCAGCCGGAATTCCTGCACAGCACCCACCTCTCCCCGCTGAGCAACAGAGTCCACTCTGGGAGGCCAACACCATGACTCACTTTTTTATCATATTGTTTTGTTTTTAAATCTTGAGTCATCATCTGATTCACATGAGTGGAAATGGCATGGAGGAAACAATAAACTTTTTTTGAAAGAAAGAAAAGAACATTTGATCAAGGGACGGCACACCAGGTCCCAGAGGAGAGGAAGGAGCGGGGACTTCATACCATAAAGCTGCCTGTGCATGCCAGCCAATCAATCTGGAATGTGTTCCAGGCAGAGCTCAGGGGGAAAAATCTCAGTTTTTAATTAACAACAGTGGTTTTTGATAGGCTGAGGATGGAGGTGCAGCTCAGTGCAGAGCACTTGCCTAATGTGCATAGGCCTCAGGTTCCATCCATAGTACCAGAGAGAAAAGAAAAGATTGAAGGATACAGTGAGTCTTGAGTTTATCTGACTAATACGTTAACAGTGCTAGTCAAGATTATTTTGGAAGGGAAGGTTCCTATAGGGCAACCAGCTGTTCCAGTTTTCCTATAGCCAAAGGGTATTTCCAAGACTGCACGCAAACCGGGGAGAGTACTGGGCAAACCCAGGATCTGGGCATCACCCTGGCATTTTTCTCCACAGTAGAAAGATATACCATAAAGCTCTAGAAGCTAAATTAACATGTTACTGGAATCGAGGATAGGCAGTCAAGCCACTGCAGCCTGGTAGAACAAGCCAAGGCTGATAGAAAATTCCACAGGTTACAGATAAGCTGAGAAAACTGTCAGAATGTGGAGTTTAGTCATTGGGGGGGATTAAATCTTTTGTTGTTGTTGTTGTTGCACTGGGGATCAAAATAGGGACCTTGTGCTTGCAAGGCAGGTGGTGGTACCACTGAGCTAAATCCCTGGCCTGGAAATTAAATCTTTTCCTCATATGAGATACTAAAATAAATTCCAGGTGGAATCAGGTATTTAGATGGGGAGAGGCGTGCCAGGAAAACTTGGATACTCGTGGATGGAAGAGAACTTTCCACATGCCACAGCAAAAGCAGAACCCACACAGAAAAGGGTCCTGCGGTGGCCTCACCATGACAAAGCCTGTAAGTCCAGGACCCTGTGATTGAAGAGGGGAGCCACCCGGAGAATGTAGGCTTGGAAGCCATAGCAAGTTTGGGGGTCCTGTCTGTGTTTTCTGTTGCTAGTAGTGCAATACCACAGACCTGGGCGTTATAAAGAAAAGGGGCAGTATCAGCTCACGGTGCCAGTCCAGAGGTCGGGACCACATGTGGTGAAGCTCTCCCGCCGGGTGAGCCTGAGGCGGTGCAGGGCATCACCTGGCCACGCTGGCTCCTGTGGGCACAGGCTCTCCATCCGTGTGTTAACCCTCCCTGAGGACAGGGCCCACCTCCTAACATCTCTCCGGGTTCAATTTCAAGTGAGTTTGGGAGGAGACGGCTACCACCCAAACTCCCCAGGGATGTGAAGAGGCTCTGAAGGCAAGACAGACAGGAGCAGGGCCCAGGTGTGACTCTGCCCTCGCTCAGCAGGGGCCCCCAGGGCCGGCCCTACCCTCCTTCCCAGCACCTCCAGCATAGATGGACCTCCGAGGTCCCCAGATGACCCAGTGAGTGGCCAGTGGGAAAGGCAGGAGGATCCCCCCAGGCCACAATGGTGAGGGCCGGAAGGAGGCCGGGACCTCCGGCACTGGCTGTCCAGGGTTCTTCAGCAAGGGCGGCATTTAATTCGCAGCACTCTCCGGAATGTCGTTATCTGGACTTCATTCCAAGAAAACAGCCCTGTGTGCATGAAAATGACATGTTTCCCATTGAAAACATTGTAAGCAAAACGAGAAGAGACTGACAGGAAAATGATGCTTGTCCACGCGTCTCATGCATTTAGAAGAGGTAGTATTAGTTCAACAAACAAGAATACTCAAGCAAAAAAGTCAACATTTAATGACATGGAAATGTGCACAGGGTGTGACCTTGTCATTCGAGGTTACAGAACTATAGAGACTAGGACGCCCCGCACACGTGCCTGCTCACACACACGCACACGCACATGCACACATATAGTGGGCGTAGAAGTCCCCTGCGTGATCTCTGAGCGGGAAGGTGGGTGTGAGTGGTGTTTGTGTCACCTTTTTGCTTGTTTGCATGTTCTAACTGCATGGAATGTACCCTTCCCTTTTTCATTTGTTTTGGTTTTGGTACTGGGGATCGAACTTGGGTCCTTGTGCTTGCAAGGCAGGCGGCGGAACCACTGAGCCAAATCCCCAGCCCCCCTCTTTCATTTTTAATGGAGACAGCGTAGTGTGATCACATCTTACCTGCACCTGGCAGCCTCAGGGAACCCCGGCAGCACAGGCCTGATGGGGAGGAGCCTGGCCGGATTCGGGCCCCCTCTGGCCAACCCGACTGGGCTTTTGCACAGTGCTCAGTGTCACAGAGCAGACTCCTCATTAATAGCTCACCCCGATACCGAAATGCCTGGCTGGCCGTAGGCTCCTCCATTCATGCCACTCTGTGCCGTGTGAGAAGTGATGAACGAATGAGTAGAGGGGTGGCTTCCAAGGCGACGCCACCTTGCTGCCCAGTGACATCCTTGTCTTCCCCGGGAATGCTCTGGCCCCAGTGACCTCGCACTGGAGAGTCCTGGAGGGCAGGTGCTCTGCACACCTCACTGGAGTCTGCCAGCAGCACTAGCGGCTTGCAGAAAGCATGCTAATTGGCCGGTCCTAGTGCCCTGCAAACCGGGGGCAGGGCTAGGCCAGGCAGCCCAGAATCAATCCATCGACCCAAAAGACACAGTGAGGACGTGCTGCCATTGTCCCCCGGTCACAGCTGGTGACTCGAGACTCCGGGGCCAAGGTGCGCGCCAGAGCATGCTGTCATCAGTGGCTTGACCTCTGTACCCCGAGAGTAAATGGACCCCCTCTGCCCTTGGAGTAAAGCCCGCAGATGCTCCCCCTTCGGGCAGGGGCTCTGCCCCACATTTACGTCAGCCTGTGTGACCTCAACCCGTGACGATGACACCCACCAAGCCCACCGAGGGGCCAGGTGTGGCGCAGGTGCTCCCTTGGTGCCAGCCAGCATCCTGCTCCTCTTCCTCCTCCTGCTCCTCCTGCTCCTCCTGCTACTCCTCCTCCCTCCTCCCTCCTCCTGCTCCTCCTGCTACTCCTCCTCCCTCC
>NW_022900935.1:62932878-62958939 GCF_012274545.1 Fukomys damarensis
TCCTGCTCCTCCCTCCCTCCTCCCTCCTCCTGCTCCTCTTCCTCCTGTTCCTCCTCCTGCTCCTCCTGCTCCTCCTCCTCCCTCCTCCTGCTCCTCTTCCTCCTGTTCCTCCTCCTCCTGCTCCTCCTCTTCCTCCTGCTCCTCCTCTTCCTCCTGCTCCTCCTCTTCCTCCTCCTGTTCCTCCTCCTCCTGTTCCACCTCCTCCTGCTCCTCCTCCTCCTCCTCCTCCTGTTCCTCCTCCTCCTCTTCCTCCTCTGTTCTAAGCCCTGAGCACCTCAGGCCCTGCACCAAGGCACAAATGGAAGCTCCGGGCTTCTTCAGAGCGGTGTTGAGTCACCCGTTGTCCCTTTGCTGATGTGCGGCCGAGGGGAGTCAGGGTAAGCTAAGGAACACACGGCTCGTGGCTTCCTCACCCCTGCATGTGCTCCGCCCTGCCACAGGCCTCCACCGAAATAGATGCCATCAACCTGGAGAAGAAGTGCATCCTGCAGCAGTGGGCCACCAGCCTGGTGGGCATGAAGCACCGCGACGAGGCACACAGGGCCATCCTGGAGGCACTGAGGTACAGCCCGGGCTGCCGCCCTCTGTGGCACCACGGCTCAGGGTGACGGGGCTGGGGGCTGCATGGGAACCAGGACGTGTGCAGCAGGACCCCCATTCCCACCTCTCCCAGGTCCCCCGATCCCTAGGGGCAAAGGGGCCCACCTGGAGCCCTGTGGTGGCTTCGGCCTCCCGAAGATCCCTTCCGCCTGCGCACTGAGGTCTCCTGGCAGGACCAAGGGAGGGAAGAGAAAGGGGTGCCCGTCTCCAGGAGACAAAGGTGTGACCCGCCTTTGTGACTGCTCTCTCTGAGGGCCGTGTCCCACCTGAAATCCGGTTTTGATTCCCAGCAAGTGGGGGGAAGATGCTCCTGTGTGCTCTCTCCAGTTGTAACCTGGGCTCCAACTTTCGGTGCTCCTGCCTCAGCCCTGCAGGGGTTATAGGCATATACCACTGCCCAGCCCTAATTTGTTTCTCGGTCTTTTGGGGGGTTTGTCGTTTTTGCTTTGTTTGGTTTTGTTCTGAGACGAGGTCTCACCATGTCGCCAGTTCCCATGAAACGGACCTCTGCTGGTGTCACCAAAGAAGGTTGTGACAGGCACAGCCCCACCAGCAGGGTTTCAAAGTTGCGAAAACTCCGTCTTGTCACACATCAGAATCGTGCCAGTTGGGTTGACCAGAAAGGTATCACCTTGTGTTTTAAGACACATGTGCCGCATATGGAGTGAATACGTTAGCAACACGTGCACACACACACACACACACCAACAAAAGCTCTGATTTGGCCTGCAGCCATGGTGCCGAGGCCCTGTATCAGTGAGGTCCATCTTCGGAAAGTGCGGACCAGGGAAGGTGCTGTGAGAATTGCACACCATGGCCGCAGAGCGTGCCCCCTGGCTCGGAGCTGTTTTGCCATTGTGCTGAGAATGCCTCTGTCTGAGGGGACAGTCGCAGGAACCGGGCTCAGCAGAAGGCAGCACGGGAACGACATGCCAGCCCCTGGCAGGAGTAAACACCGAGGGAGCAGATGCCATTCTCACATCCACCAGTTCTCAGCCCCCTGTGGGTGGACGATGACAGCAGTGCCAAGGCCCCGCCCTGCTGTCTCACAGGCAAGAGGCAGCTGCCCCGGGAGCCCTTGGTGGCCTTTTCCATTCGGCCCCTACCCCAGCCCTTTCCGATCCCATGGCATTTGTTCAGAAATGATCATTTACTTCCAGCCAAAACCCACATGTTCTCTCTCCAGTGTGTCTCTCGGTCTTATTTCAAGACAGTTTATCCTCCAGAAAAGGAGCCTCTACCCGTAGACTAGGGTTGAAATATTGGGGTTAAGGTATTGGTTCATGGCCTGTTAGGAACCCAGTGGCACAGAGGAAGGTAAGTGGTGGGCAGAGAAGTGAAGCTTCATCTGTATTTACTCTTGCTCCCACCTGGGCTCCACCTGCTACCAGATCAACAGCAGCATTGGAGTCTTAGGGCAGTACAGACCCTGCTGTGGACTGTGCATGTGAGGGCTCTAGGCTGTGTGCTCCCTATAGGAAACTCGTGCCTAATGATGTGAGATGGAGCTGAGGCAGAGAGGCTAGTGCTGGGGAGGGGCTGCAAAGACAGTCACATTAACAGAAAGGTTTGACAGCGCAGAGCACATAGCGCAGCAAGTGCTGGCAGACTCACATCGAAACCTTCTCAGTGAGTGGCAAGTTACAGGCTGCATCTGGTGGCAGGCTTGAAGGCAGAATCCAACACTTATTTTAGCCTTCCTATGGCCTGCCCATTCTTTTCTTTACTACTTCCATTAGCACCTCTGTCCTGTATTCCTCACTTGTCCCCATTCCAGTGGTGGTAATATCACAAGCTCACCTTCACCAAAATGAGTAAAACATAGATGTCACTAGAGACCTTTGAAAGTGAGGAAAGACCCACCGATGAGACAGTGGAAGATGCTAAGACTGCCAACAAAGAGAAAGCTGCTGAAAGGAAATATCAAGAGCCCATTTAAACCATGGGTTCATTTCAACAGGTGATTCACATTCCCCAAGCCCATTTTCTATAATACGTGGGGACCAGTGAAGCCATAAATGCTTCAAAACTGCTTCACCTCATGGAGACCGGGCATCCTGCCTTAACAGACAAGGCTTTCAAGTCTTTCATTAAGAAAATAATGTGAACATGAAGAGCAGATGCAATTATTGGTAGCCATCCATCACTTTATCAAATCCATCTGCACCGGGAGCATCATTCTTAGTGGCTGCCCACATTGCTAATGCTCAGAAGCCCTTTACTACCGGTAAAGAGTTGATCCTGCCTGCTGCTAAGGACATTTATTGTGAGCTTTCAGGAGAGGATGCAGTTCAAAAGGCGGCATGTGTTCCTCGTTTAGGTAGCACCAGAACTAGATGAAGTGATGAAATAGCAGAAGGTACTGAGGCACAGTTGTTTGAGAGGAATCGTGAGTCACCATGGTACTCAATCCAGGCCGAGGAGACTACTGCTCTTGACTCTGCAGCAAGACAACAATGATATATTTCTCAGGAGGATGTGCTGAGGTTGTACAATGTGAACTTTTGTTGCCCGTCAACGCCACAGCTGCAGAGCCGTTCAAGCATTGAATGGTCACACATCAGAAACACTGAATTGGTCATCTGTGTCAATATATGCATAGAGGGAGCAGCTGCTATGACTGGATGTCTCATGGTTTTACTTCTTGGGTCAAGGAGGTCCCATCTGAGTGAGTCTACACCTTGTGTCATCCACTGGGAAGTGCTGAAAAGCGCCACCTGAACTTAAGAGTGTTCTGCAGGGTGTGAGTAAAACTATTTGCCACATTAAGGCACAAGCCCTTCACATCTGTCGGTGCAGCTCTGAGGGGAGATGGTGCAGAGCTCACACATCTTCTCTTACACACACAAGCGAGGTGGCTTCTAAAGATCAACCTCTGGCCAGAGCTTTAGTGTTATGAGAGCTGTTGCAGAGATTTCTTTAAAAACAAAAAAAACAAAAAAACAGTCATCACTGGCAGCACATCTCATTGACACAGAATGGGTCTCAAACCCACTTACTCGGGTGACATTCCACTGCTCGATGAGTTCAGTCTGTCACTTCAGGGGAGAGTGACAGTTGTGTTCAAGTTTGTAGATGAGATGGCTGTACTTGAAGCTAAACTGGCATTATTGCAGGGGTGGCAAGTGAACACTGGACATTTTGAATAATGTTTCAAACAATAGCAGAAATTTTGAAAGAGACTGGGCCAGAACCCTCTTTCTCCTGGCTGGTGCATGATCCTCTAACTTCAAAGGAGTTTGACCATCACCTCCCAACCTGAGAAGACCTCTACACTGGGCAGGAATGGGCCCAGGACTCATTTGTGAATAGCACTCTGTGCTAGAAGAGGATCAACTGCTTCAGACTGCAGACGACGCTGGCCTTAAAAGACAACTTCAGATCTCCTTATATCCTGGAGATTTGGGTTAACATCAAGGCAGGATATTCTGGGGTTGCCATAAAAGCCTGATTCCTTTTCCAGCATTCCATCTTTGTGAAGCAGGGCTCTCTGCAGCAATGACAGCAAAACCACGGTACGGAATACACTGTACAGCATCACTGTCTCCCTTCACCCCCCGCAATCTGGTTGCAAGAGAACAATGTGAGGGCTCCCGCTGATTCTGTAGTATGGTGAGTTAAATGATTACTTATCCTATATTATAACATATGTAATAATAATAGAAGTAAAGTGCACAATAAATGTAAGGTCCTTAAGTCATCCTGAAACCATCCCCTCCTCCCCTACCCATGGAAAAATTTCTTCCACGAAACTTGTTCTTGGTGCCAAAAGTATTGGGGACCGCTGTCCTAGAAGACATCTGATTTCCCAGTTCTTGTGTCCATGTATTTCATAATACAGTGCAAGCTTAGCTTAGAGCTACAATTAAATTATAGCATAACCATCAGTGTGGACACAATCCCATGCACCCTGGTGTAGGGAACAGGGAAGGGACGTTCCTAGAAGCTCTACAGTAGTCCTAGTCTCCCGACAGCACAAGGCCCACTAATTAACAAAGCAAAAATAGAAAAATGAGACTTAGAGAAGAAGCTGTGCTTTAGGCCGGATCAGTGCTGCTCTGGGCAGCAAAGATGAAAGAGCAGGAGTAACAACTGCAACAGATGACTCGGACAGCTGTTTGTACTGAACGGGGGTAACAGTGTAAGGGGTGAAGATTTTGTTCCCCCCAGGATGTCTCCAGCAGGTGTGGTCCTGTCCTGGAGCATCGCAGCGTCACCGGACCACTGAGGTCTTAGCTGTGACCGGAGGCCAAAATGGACCCATGTCTCTCCGTGCCACGGCTGGCCTGTAGGCAGGGGAGCTAGGCCTAATCATGACTTCAGTTGTGAAATGAATTTTCCCCCCAAATTATGTGGAATTGCTTCCGACACACTGGTAGGGAATTTCTCTAAGATGTGGCACAGGAAAAGCTCAAGTGTAAGATAGGGTGTACTACGCTGCCAGTAGTAATTATTTAAGCAGAGACAAATACATACACATACACATACACGAAACCCACCCAGACATTTAAGAAATACTGATGAGGCCTGCCTCGCGTGTGCAAGGTCCTGAGTTCTATCCCCGGTACCAAAAACAAGATGGATGGATGGATGGATGGATGGATGGATGGACGGACGGACGGATGGACGGATGGATGGAAGGATGGATAAATAGATGGATAGATAGAGAGCAATACTAATGAGCTGAGTGTGGTGGTGCATTCCTGTAGTCACTCTTTGGAAGCTGAAGCAGGAGAATCTCAGGTTCAAGTTCAATCTGGGCAACTTAGTGATTTAGTGAAACCCTGTCTCAAAATGAAAAAAAATGGTGCGTGGTGGGGAAGCTGGAGATGTAGCTCAGGGCAAAGGCCCTAGGCTCAGTATCCAGTACCACAAAAAAAAAAAAAAAAAAAAAAAAGGAAAGAAGGCAGGAGGGAAGGAAGGAAGGAAGGAAGGAAAAGAAAAAGAGAGTCATTTGGGAAAAAGGATTAAAAGACTGAAGTGGGAAAAATATGGAAGGTACACAGTGCTACTTCGGTTCATGAACTTAATTCTTTACACGATTCTGATTGCAAACCAAATTGGTCATGAACCCAGGTGAATTTTCCCATAAGGTTCAACATCACCCCATGCAGAGTTCTAGAATGGAAGCAAAATTTTGCCGAATGTTTCTGACCCGACTGAGGGCACGTGCACCAAATTGTTCGCCGGTAGAAGCGTTTGTGAACTGAAGTCCCCCTGAATTCTAGTCCAGGTAGAAAGTACAATAAGAACTTAGTTGAAGGATCAGATACTATTATTGGAGAAAGGAATATTTTGGGACGGTGGGGCTTCTCGGAATGAAAAGGAGATATGTCTCACATGCAAACAAACATTCAGATTCTCCTATCCACCGTTGCATTTTAAAACTTGGCGTTAATTATAGGTATTTCCATAGCAGCATGCTGAGGGGAAGGAGTTAAAATGAGCCCTCCCAGCTGTCCCCAGCCATACTTGTTGGCTTTGGCGAATCACTTAAATGTCCTGAGCTCAGCGTCCTCCCCTGTGAGACCGGGTGATATTTCTTTCTAGGTTAAGGAAGGTGTGCAGATGAAAGCCCCAGTGTAACGCCTGACCCTCGTTTCACTTTCCTGGTGCCCCTAATCATGGCATTGGAGTGTGAAATGGGCTTTCAGTAGATAGTGCTTCTATTGATACATTCAAAAACCACACTCAAGATCTGGCTACTGGTAAGAGTTCATTTCCTAATTCACATGTTTCCCTGCCAAGACCACTTAGTATCTTTGTTTTTTTGTATTTTTTTTTTTCTCTTCACTGGGGCATGATTCCCAACCCCCACAAGTTAAAGTTTATTTCGGCTCATAGTGTGAAGAGGTTCCAGTCCATGGTTGGCAGGGCAGCAAGGCCGGGGGACCTGGCAGACAGGAAGCCGAGAGAAAGAAATCAGGAAAGCAAGGAGGGAGATAGAGCCTTCCAGGCCACAAACCCAGGGACCACCTCCTCCGACCAGACCTACCTCTGAAAATCACTTTTAGCTGTACACCCACCGGTGGACTGATCTGCGTCCCCGGTCAGCTCCCCAAAGGCCCGACTAGGAGTGCATGAGGCTTTGGGCGACACCTGGGCACAGCTCATCACAGTGAGCTTCCTCCGAGTGGGGCCTGCCGCCTTCCTGGGTCTCTGGCATCCAGCACATGACGGGCTTTGCCGTCTGTCTCCACAGGGAATGTGAGCATCGAGCTAAGTCCATGGATGGCGAGATCGAAGCCTATAAGAAGTCCATCATAAAGGAGGAAGAGAAGAATGAGAAGCTGGCCAGTATCCTGAACCGGGCCGAGACGGAAGCCAGCCTGATGCAGAAACTGACTGCACAGTGCCTGGCCAAGCAGGAGGCCCTGCAGGACGAGTTCAACACCTACCACCTCACCCTGCAGAACACGGAGGACGCCCTGAGCAGGGGGCTCCAGGTGCGCCGCGCTCCCCTCCCCTCGGGCCAGTGCTGGTGGCTCACCCTCGGTGGCCCCCCAGGAATGTCCTGCCTGTGGCTCTTCCTCCGCAGGAGCACACGGTGGCCACGAACGACCTGCAGGCCATCCGCCAGGCCATCCGCCACGAGCAGGACCTGCGCCACAAGCTGGACGCCTCCATCGTCAGCAAGCTGCAGGAGCACATGACCTCCAACAAGATGACCAAATACTCCCACAAGCTCCTCCTGAAGCTCCAGAAGGAGAAAACCAACATGGTAGGCCGGGCCCCGCTGGGGACGGGCACGCGGTGGGCACCGCCGCCTAAGCCACTGGAGCACCAGAGGCAGGAAGAGGACAGCAGGACAGCTCTAGCCCCCTTCTTTAAATGCTGCTCCCTGTGTCTCCTTCTGGATCTTCTTCTGTCGCACACATAGCGCACACTCATTCTCACGCCGCAGATACAGGTGTGCAGACACACCTTTGCCCCTTTGCACACATGAGCAAACAACACCCATCCACACTTGCCAACGTGCCCACACTCAAACTCCCGCAGACACACGCTGCACACCTCAGACAACATCAGACTCATCAGGTGATTTGAATCCATTTTCTAACAGTTTTACAGAGAGAAAAGTACACAAATATTAAATGTGGGAGTCACTGAATTTTTCTCTGCTTAGGTGTTTTGTTTTGTTTTGTTTTGTGATACTGGAGATTCAACTCAAGGCCTTTACACTGAGCTACATGTCCAGCCCTGTTTTAAAAAACAATTTTATTTTTTTTCCCCCTGAGGCAGGACCTTGCTAAGTTACTCAGGCTGGGCTCCAACTTTGGATCTTTAGATTTGAACTTTGGATTTCAGGCACACCCCACCATGCCTAGCTGTACATCGAGGTCAATTGGGTCTCAAGCGACCCCCCTCAGGACCCTACCACTGTCGTGTTAGCACAGCCACATGCCTGGCCCTCTGTACCTGAAAGCTCCCAGAGGGTCACACCTACTGCCCATGAAGATGTGTGCAGATGCCCAGGGGAGGGCCAGAGGCAGGGCTCCCCAGTTAAACAGGATGTGCATCCATTGCATACAGATTAGAAGCCACGGTTAAGTGTTTCCCACAGTGCTGTCTAGACCAGAGATATTTACTACAGATGGCTCACATAAGGCTAGGGTCTTGTTCTCCTCGGCCTGGGACATCAGCCGGGAGCCCTGTTAGGAACCATTAAAGACTGGAGTCAGCATCCAGCAGTAACTGTGGCTGCTCCATATACCTTGTCGTGGATCCTGCAGAGTAGTGTACAGCTGTTAGAGATCACATAGCATAGAGCTTAAGACATGATTTATCAAAGTTAAAAGCAGGTTACAATCTCTAACCCCACAACGTGTGCTACTACAGACTTTTATTTGCTTTTTTGTTTTTTAGAGACAGGGTCTCACTATGTAGTTGAGACTGACCTGGAACTCACTATGAAGCCCAGGCCGGTCTCGAACTCACAGCGATCCTCCTGCCTCAGCCTCCCAAGTGCTGGGACTATAGGCCTGTGCGTGCCGCCATGCCTGGCTTTTTCCCCCCACTTTTCCAATTGGCCATACAGATTAATGAGTTTTATTTTGGCAGATTCATACATGCACATAACATACTTTGATCATTTTCACCCCTGCCACCCCTCTTGCCCTGCCCTACCCCGTAGTTTCACATTTTGGGGAAGTCTAGATGTGTGTGATATCTTTTGATCATATCTGTGCCCGTTACCCACCCTGACGCTCCCTTCCCCTCCCCCTTCTTCCATTCCTCTTGACTAATAATAATCTCCCTTCTACTTTCTTGTCCTGTCTTTTAGATTCCACATATTTGAGGGAACGTGTGATATTTGTCTGATTTTGGCTTATTTTGCTCAACATCATGGTCTCCAGATCCATCCATTTTTCTGCAGATGATAGAATTTTGTTCTCCCTCATGTGACTGGATAATACTCCATTGTGAAATCCCATATACCACATTTTCTTTATCCATGCACCTACTGATGGGCATCTGGGCTGTTTCCATTATCTTGACTCTTGCAGATTATGCCAGAGTGAACCTCAGTGTGCAGGTGTCCCCAGCATGCTGACTTCAGTTGCTTTCGGTGTACACCAAGGAAGAGTACAGCTAGGTTGTGTGGCACTATTTTTAGGTTTCTGAGGAATCTCTGCACTGGTTTTCATACTAGTGGTACTAGTTTATATTCCCGCCAGCAAGTATGGAAGGGTTCCTTTTCCCTTGTCCTCGCCAGCGTGCGTGCGTGTGTGTTCTTGGGTACAACCCTTCTGACTGAAATGAGATGGAATCTCAATATAGTTTTGCTTTGCATTTCCCTAACAGCTAACGATGTTAAACATCTTTTCATGCACTTATTTTCCTTTTGTACTCCCTCTTTTGAGAAGAGTCTGTTCGATTCATTTGTCCGTTTACTCACGGGTCTGTTTGATTCTTGGTATGAAGTTTTGGGGGCCTTTCTATGTTCTAGATATTAATTCTCTGTCAGAAGGGAAGCTGGCAAACGTTTTGCCCCTCTGTCACTTGTCTCTTCCCTCTGTTCGGCGTTCTCTTGCTGTGCAGAAACGTTTCGTAGTAATTGGATGCCGTCCCATTTACGGATTCCTCTCATTATTTCCCGTGCTGCTGGCGTCCCATCCAGGAAGCCTCGGCCTGTGCCCGTGGCTCTGCTTTCTTTTAGCAGTTTCAGAGTTTCAGGTCATCTACTGGATCTTTGATCCATTTTGAACTGATTTTTGTACAAGGTGAGAGATAGGGATCTAGTTTCAGTCTTCTACCAGTGGACGTCGCTCCACCAGCACCATCTGTCAGCAAGGCCGTCCTTTCTCCAACATATTTTGGCTCTTTTGTAAAGAATCAGAAGCTGTACTTGTGTGGGTTTGTGTCTGTGACATCTGTTCTGCCCCCTTGGCCTATGTATTTTCCACCTAGTACCATGACGTTTTTGTTACTATGGATTGACATCTGGTATCATGATACCTCTAGCTAGCCTGGGTCTTTTGTGCACTCTTTTTGTGTATGTGTGCCAGGAATTTAACTCAGGTCACTGCGCTTGTGAGGCAGGCCGCGGAACCACTGAACTAAACCCGCAGCCCAGGTCTTCTGTGTTTCCATGTGAATTTTGATTGTTTTTTTCTAGTTCTGTGAAGAATAGTATTGGTTGCTGGGGATTTAGCTCAGCAGTTTGGAGGCCTGCCTTGCAAGCGCAAGGACCTGAGTTCAATCCCCGGTACCAAAAAAAAAAAAGAGAATACTATTGGTTTTTAAATTTTTTTAATTTAAAATTTTTTTCTTGGTACGTGTTTCCTACATGTGATGTTCACACTCGGGGAGTTAGGTACGTGTACTTCACATATCTTATTTCTTTGTATTCCCTTCCCCTCAATACCCTTCTCCCTCTGTCTGTAGATCCCCTTCCTGTGGGTAGTTGGTACATGTACATGACACATCTTAAATCTTTTTGTGTCCCCTTCCCCTCCCCGATTCTCCCACCTTTGGTCTCTTTTCTTCTTCCCATTTGCATAAGATCTGTCTTCCTGTTTCCTTTTATCAGTCTTTTATTTTGTTCTTCACTTTGTGCTTTGAATTACTCACATGAGAGAAACCATACAGCATTTAAGCTTGTGTGCCTGATTTATTTCACGAACATGTTTTTGAGGTGCACCCTTTTTCCTACAAATGTTTCAAATTTATCTTTTTTTATAGCTGAGTATTTTTCCATTATGTATAGATACCACATTCTTTATCCATTATCTTGATGGACATATAGATGGCTTCCAAGATTTAGCTATTATGAATTGTGCTGCTATAAACATTGGTATGCATGTATTACTGTAATATGATGTCTTTAACTCTCCCAGGCGTTTATAAATTTTCTGTGCTTTCTTATATGATTGATGTCTAGTTTCAGTGGGTAATGGTTGATAGTAAGCGTGGGGTGATTTCCATTCTTTTCCACTTATTTAAGTGGGTTTGTGGGCTAGTATATGATCTATTTTGGAGAAAGTTCTGTGTTCTGCTGAGAAGAATGTATATTCTGTCGTTGTGGGTTAGAGCACTCTTTAGATAGCTATTAAATCCATTTGTTCAAAAATGTGATTCTGCTCTGATATTTCCTTGCTGAATTTTTTGTTTACTTTAGCTGTCTCTTTGTAAAAGTAGGGTATTGAGATCACCCACTATGATTATCTTGATATTTATATGATCATTTATGTACAGTAGTATTTGCTTTCTGAAATTAGATGATCCAGTATTTGGTGCATATATATTTACAAATGTTATCTGTTCTTGTTGGATTGTTCTCTTGGCTAGTATGTAGTGACCTTATTTACCTCTTCTGATCAGTTTTATCTTGAAGTTTATTTTTTCTGAGTGTAAAACTGTGGCCCCTGATTGCTTTCAGGGTCATGGTGCATGACATACTGTTTTCCATCAGTATTTTTAGTTTATGAATATCTTTTTTGATTAGATGAGTTTCTTGAGTGCAACAGTCTGTTGGGTTCTGTTCTTTGATCCAGTCTGCCAGTCTGTGTCTTTTAACTGGGGAGATGAGGCCATTAATATTGAGAGATATTATTGAAAAGTATTGACTTATTCCAATCTTTCTGTTGATGACTCCTTTAAATTAGCTTTCTTTTTTTCTTTGCTTATCTATTTGCCTTGCTTGATCTATGCATTCTATCTGAATTTTTGGCTTCGTTGGTTACATTTTCTCTGACTAGAATATTCTTGACTATTTTTTGGCGTGTCGATTTGATGTTCATGTATCTCTTGAGTTGTTTTCATGGAATGTCCTTATGTTTTCATCTCTTTTGAGAGTTTTGTAGGATATTTTAATCTGGGTTGGAAGATGTTTGCTTTTAGGGCTTGAAATACTTTACTCCCTGTTCTCCTAGCCTTTAAAGTTTGTGTGGTGAAGTCTGCTGTAATCCTAATGGGATTATACATGATATTTGGCTTTTCTTTGACAGCCCTTAAGATTCTGTCTTTCTGTTGTACATCTGAGAATTTGACTAAGGTGTGTTATAAAGAGCTTCTTTTGTCATCATAATTAGTTGGTGTCCTTCAAGCTGTATTTGGTAAGTTTTCTATTACGATTTCTATGAAAAGATTTTTTTATTCTACATTTACTGTCTTCTAGTTTCTCTCTTTCTCTAACTTCAACTAGCCTTAGGTTGGTCTCAACATTGTCTAGTACCTGTGGAATGAATGTTTCTTGTTCTATAATCGTTGTTAAGTTTCTCTGAGTATTTCATTATAGTTACATTGTGTCCTTGATTTCAGAAACCCTGTCTTCACAGTGGTCATTTCCTCATTTTTATGAATTCTATACAATTTTTTTATTTCTGGCAGTTTTGCCTGACATCTCTTCATGGAGGCTGTATCTTTGGTAAATTTGTCATTAATGGTTGGAGCCATTTTGATAAGCTCTGTCCATTACCTGTTTCTCCCATATCCCATTCCTCAGTTTGTATGATAGATCTGTGAGATTTGGGGGCATGCCCTCTCTGAACTCCCTGAGTTTCTCTACCTCTCCTTTAATGGATTCTTAAAGCTCTTCTACCCAAAGCTTGCTTTCTTCTCTTCAGTGCCCAGTGGATCTGACTTGTGAGAGTTGGAAGACCATGGAAGCCTTTGGTTGCCATGTCTTCCCTTGTTTCTGGCCAGGGAAGATGTTTGCTTTGGGGCAGGGAGTTGAGGTCAAGTGAAGTGAGGTAAGACTGCCGTCGCTATGGTCTTTCTAGCTATATTCTGCCTTACAGTGATGTGGTCATGGGCGTATTTGTCCAAAGATAGTGTTCACCCCATTTGGGTATTTAATTTAAATGGTTGGCCCCTCTCCCTGTGTTGTGAGGAGAGAATTACTACAGATTATAACAGCATCAACAGATACAGAACTACCCCACTTATATGCATTAAACCTTGCGATTGCACTTTGAGCTTGTATCGGTACCCTTGATGGTCTATAATGTATTGTTGGTAGTGATTAGCCTGCAGTGTGGAAGGGGAAGGAAGGGGAGAAAGAGAGGTATTGACAAAAGGAGTAAGTCACTGGGAGGAGAGGTACATAGGAAAAATGGGTAAAAAATTAGTCAGATTCTTTTTGAGACTCTTTTATAGTTGGAGTCAAAGATTAATTAGCATTCAGGGTTTTAGAAACTGTGGGGATGGATGAGATGGGACGTTGCAGGAAGAGGCTACAATTCGGGACTGAGGAAAGCTTCCAGGCTGTCAGAACCTGTTGGTGTATTTGTGCACCGATAATGTGGAGAAGAGGCAGGGTGAAAAAAAAAGAAAAACCAAGGGCCAGGTAAAACAAAGAAGAGCAAAAGGAAGAGGATACAGAGAACTGAAGGAGAATAGGAAAAGACAGAAAAAACAGGGGCAGCAGAATCACAGAATACAGGAAAAGAGCAGAATAGGGAAAAACTTGAAAAGCAAAAATAAGACAATAGTATTGATAGAGAAGGTAGAATTGAAGAAAAGGAATAGGGAGATGAGAAGAGAAAGAGAAAAATAACAACTGTGTCAAAACCAAAAAATTAAAAGGAAAAAGAAAAATAGCAACAACAAAAAATCTGTCAGGACCCCAGATCAAACAACTCCAGCCAGGGGCCAGGGATTTAGCTCAGTGGTGATGCCGCCTGCCTCGCTAGCACAAGGTCCCCAGTTTGATCCCCCCCTTGTACCAAACAAACAACAAATAAACACTCCAGCGAGAGAACACTCATGCAGTTCTCCCATATCCGCTGTGCTGAATGTTCTCTCAGAGAACTGTGCCCGTCTTTCCTCGGTGGTCCACCTGCAGGCAGCCACATCAGGCTCTGGTGAGGGGTGCCCACTTCTCTGAGTCCACCCCTGCATCTCTGCATTGCAGGCTGGGTGTGGGCACGGTTGACTGCAGTCTTCTGTCTCGGTCCTGCAACCCAACCTCCTCATTAATTTGGGAGGAGGACAGTATGAAATATTTTTCTGACACTGAGCTCTTATTCATCTTCTGCCAGCATCCTAGGACTCCTGCTTCTCTTTGTGCGCGGCAAATCTCCATGTTGTTGTTTCAGATATTTTGTTTTGTCACAAGCGGTTCTCCGCCCCAGTAGGTCCCATCTTTTCCTTTGCGTTCAAATCCCGAGCTTAGCCTGTCGCATGAATCCCCCTTTCCAGCCAGCAAGCGGAGTCTGGTGTGGTCCCTGGGCTTGGTTGGAGGACTTCTTGAGCCCCACTGAACGTGATGACTGCTGTTCAGGATTCCTCCTCCCTGTCTCCGGTGATGTGATCCACAGTGGGAGCCTGCAGCAGACTCAGTGGGCACCGTTTGCTGTGTTCGCCCTCTCTCGGCCTGGGGTGGGGAAGAGCACTGGAGAAGATGCTGCAGAGATGCAGTGTTGCCAGTGTTGGGGCAGCAGGGGAGAGAAGGGGCCCTGTCCCAGGGTCTGACCTCTACAGTAACACGTCCCTCCCCTCAGGCTGTCTGGGATGCTTTCAATGGCTGCTCCCTGGAGAAGCGGCGGCCAGAGCAGCGGGGACCAGCTATGGGGCATTTCGGGGTAGAGGTATCTACTACCTGCGTCTCAGAGAACCTGTATTTTCAGTGGGTCTTCTTTGAATTCTCAGCCATGACGCTGCCTCTGGTCAGCCACGTTGGACCTCTTGTCATTGGTATTTTGATGGAGATCGCGCATTGAATCTGTGTATTGCTTTTTTGCAAGGTGGCCATTTTGGCAATATTAATTCTACCGGCCCTTGAACATGGGAGTTTTTTCTGTCTTCTGGTGCTTTCCTTAATTTCTTTCTTCAGTGTTCTGAGAGGTCTTTCGTTCCCTTAGAGTGATCCCTCAGTATATTGTTCTACCTGAAGCTATTGCGAATGGAATTGTTTTCCTGAATTCTTTCAAAGTTAGTTCATTATTGGTCTATAGTAAAGCTATTGGTTTGTTGTTTTTTTGTTTTGTTTGTTTGTTTTTTGGAGGGGTACCGGTGAACAAACTCAGGCCCTTGCACTTGGCAAGGCAGGTGGCAGCACCACTGATCTAAATCTCTGGCCCAGCTATTCATTTTTTAATATTGATTTCATACCCTGCTACATTCCTGAATTCATTTACCAGCTGTAAACATCTTTTTTTTCTCAGTACCAGGGATCGAACTCAGGACCTTCACTTGTGAGATAGGCTCAGTGCCACTGAGCTGAATGCCCGGCCCTCTAAACATCTTTTGGTAGAATCTCAGGGTCTTCTAAGTGGGGGACCCTGTTACCTGCAAGCAAGGCTACTGCCTGTTTAGTAAGGAAGACCACGAGTATTACCTCTCTTTTCTTGTAAGAAGTTACCATCCTGGTTCCAGCACGCAGGCCCTGGCTAGCTCCTAGCACAGAGGGGTGGCTGTGAGCCTTGTTGCTCAGTTGTCCCTTTGAACTTTCTCCTGATGAGCATCCAGAGAGGCAAGGAGATGAGACAGCAAGCTCACTGGGCCCACCCGAGGGAAAATGTTCACCTTTCCCTTTCCTCTTCCTCACTCAGGTGACACATCTTTCCAAAATCGATGGCGACATCGCACAGACCACCCTGGACATCACCAACACCAGCTGCAGACTTGACATGCATCAGAAGACGCTGGCCGAGCTGGACCAGGAGGTGAAAAAAGTCAAAGACCTCATCACCAACAGTGAGAACGAGATCTCCCGGCGCACGATCTTGATCGAGAGGAAGCAGGGTCTCATCAATTTCCTCAACAAGCAGCTGGAGCAGATGGTTTCGGAGCTGGGGGTGAGGCCTGGGCGGGGAGAGGCAATGTGGCCTGCTCTGCTCCTGGTGGGGGCAGAGCCCCTGTCGTAGAACAGTCAGCTTTCTTGCCCTCCCTGTGTGGAGTGTGCAGACACTGTAGGCAGAGGCTCCTATGCTCTGCTAGATAATAAAGGTGGTAGGCACTGTAGGCCGGATGTCCTGGCCCAGCCTTTGCAGCCAGAAGGGAGCCACAGGCAACGGGTGCAGCAAAGGACTGGGTTGCATCCACTGAGGAGCTGGCCACTGAAATTTGCATTCGGTGTCATTTTCACCTGGCCCTGAGCAGTCCTCTGTTTTTGATTTTGTTAATGGTTTGTGGCCCAAACAGACAGCAGTGGGCTGGGTTTCACCCACTGTCCCTGATCTAAGGACAGGGGTCTGACTAACCTGAAGCTCTAACCTAAGGAAACTGCGGGTCACTGTGCCAGTGGAAGGGCAGCAATGTGAGAGCTCAGGCGGGCCCCTACACCGGACATCCCCCTTTGACTCTAAAAGCCACACAACCCAGCGGCCCCTCAGGCCTGCTGTGGTGGACAGTGTTCCAACTAGCGGGGCAGAGGCCTCACCCACAGGGACCTCTATGGCTTAGCCCTGGGTCCTCACACCTGGGAACCAATGCAGTCCCCCCTGAGAGGTAGCAGAGCCACTCAGAGTAAATGGCCTGGGCCTCTGCAGCCCCTCAGAAGGAGACCTCTGAACTCTGCGTTCTGGCCAACGTCCCTCCTAGGGGGAAGAAGTGGGGCCCCTGGAGCTGGAGATCAAGAGGCTGACCAAGCTGGCGGAAGAGCACAGCGCCAGCGTGACTCAGGCCCAGGTAACCTGGCTCCGCCTGCAGCAGGAGCTGGTCAAGGTCACGCAGGAACGTGAGGAGCAGCTGGTGTCCTTGGACGCGCTCAGGAAGGAGATCCACATCTTGGAGCAGAAGAAGCTGCGCACGGAGAGTAGGCTACGTTGTGCATCCTCTGGGGCAGGGGCCCCCAAGGCAGATGCGGCTCTGGGCTCCCACACAACAGAAACGCTCCAGCCATGCGTTTCCTAAGTACGAGGCTCGCCCAGCTGCTGGCTTGCAGCCACAGTGAGAGGTGACAACATGCACTGAACTGGTCAGAGTTCGTGGATTCGGGGCTCCCTAGAGAGGAGGATGGCACTGCCACCTCATAAACCAGAAGTGCTGATTTCAAGGCTGTGGGGCCACTGGCTGTCCCCAAGCTCAAGCCAGATGACGTCCTAGCGTCCACTACAGCCAAGCTCAGAAAACTCCTGTGTCCCCAGGGCTATCAGCCATCCTGTCCCCTTCACCCAGGCTGCATCGCAGACCTCAAAGTCTGCCCACCTGCCAGGGTTCAAGGCACTGGGCCTGTCCTGCCTAGGCCGCCCATGTGCCAGCTGCTGAGATGTCCTGGGTCAGAGATCCAGGCAGGCCCGCTCTGCTTGGCCACTTCTCAGAGGCCTGGCTGCCCTGCTGCCCTGCTTTGGGGTCCCTTGGCCAGCTTGGTGGACAGTGGAGGGTACACATGACTCACAGAGATGTCAGTGGGATGCAGCTGTGGGAAGGCCAGAGCTGAACAAAACACCAAGCGTGGTTACAGGGTGAGATCTGTCGGGAGGAGTGAGGGCAACAGAGCAGGGTGTGGGTGACCAAGCGTTGGGGTGCTCAGGAGCCCCAGTGGTGGGAAGGGTGGCAGGAGAGGCAGAGAACCTTGGAGCCTGGCAGACTACATGCATTAGGTGTCCTTCTCCTGTCTCGATGTCAAGAATATCCGTCACGTTGTGCCCTGCCCTGAGCCTGGCTGTCTCACAGACTGGAGGCGCCCCCACCTCAGGCAGTGGAGCCCCACCCTCCCACTCGCATCACGCTCGCCTTCCCACACTTACTGCGCCCTCAGCCAGGGTCCTCAAGGGTCCCTCGAAGGCCCAGGCGTTGGCAGAGTAGCACCAGGAAGAGACCCCTGTCCTGCCTTCTGGCCCAGCACAGGTGCAACTCAGCGGGGGCCCCAAGAAGGACCAGGGGTGGAAAGGGAGAAGCAAACCCTGGCCCCTCTTGCGGGCTTCATTTCTGCTGCCTTAGCAAGGACCCTGCCTCCACTCTCTGCACAGACAAGATCGAGCAGGTGAAGAGGGATCGGAAGGAGATTGACCGGCACATGAAGGACCTGGACCAGGACCTGAAGAAGCTCAACGTGCTGTTGAGCAAGAACCGTTGCAACTCGGAGGAACTGCAGCACAGCAACGTGGTGGCCGAAACAGAGTTTGTGCGTGGACTGAAGGTCAGCTCGCCCCGCCCAGAGCAGGTCCCCGTGACACGGGCCGGGAGACGTGTGTCCTTGATTTGGGCTGCAGCTCTTCCATCTGTGATGGAAACTGGGTGCCACAGCCCCAGTGTCCATGGTCCCAGGTCCTCCCCACAGCTCTCCTGCTCTTGCCCTGCAGGATGCAGAGAGGGAGACCATTGAGATGCAGGAGAAATTGAACCAGCTTTCTGAGGAGAAGGCCTCCCTCCTCAACAGCCTGGTGGAGGCAGAGTGAGTCTTGGGTGCTGCCCTTCGTCTGCTCTAAATGTCACCGCCCCTGCAGTGCATCCGTGGGTGTGGCCACCATTCATTAGGACCACTGAGGGTGGCTCTGAGTCAGCCTTCAAAGATCCCAGAAGATCCACAGAAAGCCAACTCGGGCATCTGGTCTACCACCGTTGGTGGCAGCCCTCCAGTTACCACTGGAAATCGAGTGGCTTTTTTAGACATAAATTTGTTAAAATGTATATTATTTTTATGGTGCCTGATTATCAAACACCCAACCCTAAGCATCTTAACTGTAACAAGAAGGAAGGGGAAAACATAGGATTCTAACTCTCTTCCTTTTCCAGAAAAACACTGTGTAGGTATATTTCTTTCTTCTTGTGTTCTTAGCAAACCATTCCCCTTTGAAGCTGTCTTTGTGGCTGTCTTTCCATGCACTGCATGTGGGTCTACATTTCCAGTTGGAATGGTCGCTGGGTCCAGGCCTTGTGGGTGCACTTCAATTTATACAACACACTTGGAGGGAGTGGACCCCAAAGGGATTGTCCCTTCCTTGATAGAATCCATGCCTAAAACTGTCCGGGACCAGCCGGGCATGGTGGTGCCCACCTGTAATCCCAGCACTTAGGAGGCTGAGGCAGGAGGATCGCTGTGAGCCTGTGACCAGCCTGGGCTACATAGTGAGTTCCAGGTCAGTCTCAACTACATAGTGAGACCCTGCCTCAAAAAACAAAACAAAACAAATACATCTGGGACCAATGCTTTTGGTGTATGCCTTTGGTGACATTTTAATACAAAGACAACAAAATATACAGTGAATGTTTACATTTTTAAATTTATAACAGTAAATGACACATTGCCAGGATTCCCCTGAAAACACTCCTCGCTGTAGATACGTTTGTGCCATCATTCCTGCCATTTTTTGAAGCAGTTCTGGAGCCCTCTTTCCTGAGTACCTTCACAAGGTCTGGTCGAAACTATGGTGGCAGTGAGTGCCGCTGCTGAGCACCGTCGCACAGAAAGGTGAGCTCCTGACAACCCCCTGGTGTGTCCCTGTCTCCTGTATCCCCTGGATGTGGCATCCTGTGGCTTCCGGCTGCTTCCCAGGACCAAAATGACTGTGAAAGGTAACCATTTTTAATTCAGAGGACCTCGAGGCAGCCACAACACCACAACTAAAGACACTCACCAAAGAGGACTTCCAGACCTGCTTCAGAAAGTGCAAAGAACAACAGGGGTCGTCGTGTGCGAATTGAGAGGGAGCCTCTTCAGGGGTGTTATTGGCCATGTGTCTTACTGTAATAAATTTTTGAAAATTTAAACTCACCACATCTTTTTATCACACCTCCTAGCTTTCAGCCATAGATGTGTTCGGGTCTTTACTTCTGAAGTCGACTTCCCTCAGTCGTATTTCCTTTCTCGGCTCCTGACGTTATATATTCGTGTTTCCTCATCTCTCAGTGTCTCTTCCCAGCCTTATCATCTCTCCTCCTCTTCTGCCCCTTCCTCCTCCTTGCCTCTCTTCCTGTGCACCCGATGTGTGTGTATGTTAAGTGTTGACAAAGCTTTTCTGCAAGGAGCCACAGAGTAAATTCTCAGAGTCATAAGCTTCTCGGTCTCTGCGGTACCAGCTCAGAGGCTGGGTGAGGCCCTGGAAGAAAAGCGAGCTCTGACTCTACCTGTCTCACCTCTCCAGACACCAGATCATGCTTTGGGAGAAAAAAATCCAACTGGCGAAAGAGATGCGCGCCTTGGTGGATTCAGACACCAGCCAGACGGAAATCCGCGCCATGAAGGCCGAGATCCACAGGATGAAGGTATGGATGGGGCCTGGTGGGGCCTGGTGGGGCTTGGGGATCAGGCTCCTGAGGCCGCCCTGGCCGGCGGACAACAGATGCGTCCTGAGACGACCCTCCCCCTGCAGGGCTGCAGGCACAGTGCCACTGACCCGGCCTTCACATCAGGGTCTGTCTGTCCCTACGGCACGGAAGCAGTGACTGTGTCACGAGACTCTCAGTCACAGGTCACACACAGTGGTACGCGCATTATTTCACAACACACCTTTATCCTCACTCCTAGCAACCAAGGCACTCTGATATTTGCAAACTGGGTGTGGCGACACATGCCTGGCAGCCCAGCACTCTTAGAGGCTGAGACAGGAGGACTGCAATTTCAGACCCTGCCTAGACAACTTGGCAGAACTCTGTCACAAAATAGAAAGTACTGGGGACATAGTTCAGTGACAGAGGTCTTGCTCACCACGCGTGAGACCCCAGGTTCAAGTCCCAGCAACATACACACACACACACACACACACACACACGATGCGGGCTGTGACACCACATTTCACAACCCCCCACGGAGGGTCAGGAAGAGCCTCATACAATGACAGGATTCAGAAAGACACCTCCATCCCGTCCCTCATGTAGTGAGACTGTGGGGACCTACTTGTCTTGCTGCTGCCTGAGACACACTTCTGTCCAGAGGTCCCCACTACATTGCACTTTGTGCGATCCTGCACCTGTCTTCATCCATCCTTCTCTGGGTAGCTTCTGCCTCACGAATGGTTCTCATATGCTGGGATGGCTTTGTCCAAAACAGTGAGCCCCAAGAGGAATCTGTAAGGAATACTCAGAAATATGGTTGAATGTTTACATTTTTTAAATGTATTACAAGGGCCAGGGATTTAGCTCAGTGGTGCCACCACCTGCCTCAAAAGCACAAGGTCCTGAGTTAGATCTCCAGTACCGAAAGAAAAAAAAAATCTGTTACAGTACAAGACACACTGCCATTAATTCACCTCTTGAAATACTCCCTTCAACTCAAATACATTTATCTCATCATCCTTGCCACTTTCTGAAGACGTTCCGGAGTCCTTCTTCCTGAATGTCTTTACAAGTTGTGATCAAAAATACAGTAAATGTTGCTGCCAAGTGCCGTCCAAAGGCAAAGCAGGCTTGTAAAAGGTAAAAACATTATAACGCGTCCTCACCTACCTTAGGTACCATTCTGGCGTGGTACAACTTCTGGTCCTTCATCAAAGTCAAAATGACCATCAAAGGTTTGAATCCATTCAGAACAAGGCAGCCACAACAGACGATGAAAGACTCTCACAAAAGAGGACTTCCAGACCTGCTTCAGAAAGTGGCAAGGATGATGGGCTGAGTGTATTCCGTGCCTGCTGCCCAGCCTCCTCACTGTGTCCCTGCCAGTCCTGTGGAGAATGGTGCCGGCAGGGGACAGGCTGTGGGATGAGGCGGCAGATAGCAGTACAGCTGGCATCCTGGGCCCACCCAGTCCCTCTGACCTGTGTCCCCAGGTCAAGCACGGGCAGCTGCTAAAACAGCAGGAGAAGATGATCCGGGACATGGAGATGGTGGTGGCTCGCAGACAGACCATCATGACCCAGGCCGAGGGGCAGAGCAAGCTGGACAAGAAGGCTCTCACCCGGACCAAATTCCACCACACGCAGATCGAGCTACAGCGGAAAATCAAGGAAACCCACAAGGTGAGCAGCAGCGAGAAAATGCAGGGTTTACATGGCCCTTTTCTACCTCTACGAACCAGAGAATGTTCTAGAAGGGTGCTCCTGACCCAGCTCCACCTCTGCTCTTGGGGCTGGGCATCACGATGTTCTTCTCCCCCTCAGTTTTGGTCAGCATACCCCTGGGTTGGCCCGAGGACACTTCCTCCCCCTTGCCACGTCAAGCGGTGTCCTAGGGCCTTGGGCTGTGGTCACACTCTGGCTCCCACCAGCTAGTCCCCACGGCCAAGTCTTCTCTGCCCCTCATTCCCTCGGGCTGCAGTCGGGCGGATGCGACACAGCTGTGACAGAGGCATGGGGGTGGCGGGGACAAGGATGCTAGCTTTGGGACCGGGCAAGCCCATCTGCACTGCCCAGTCACAGAAGCCACCCATCCTCTGGGCTGTGACCACCCTCCGTGAGGGGACGTGTGACCAGTGTGCTGCATCCTGCCAGGTGAAGATGTGGCCATCAATGTGGCCTGAGCACTGCAGGGACCTCCTGAGTCCCTTACCTGGTGCCATCCTAGGCCTGTCCCTGGAAGTTTGTCTGGCGTCCAGCACAGTTCTTCTGGGGCCTGAGGCAGCCGTGCATTTGTCTTTTGCTGAACAAAAATAGCCTCTGGAAAACACAGTGTGAGTGAGGGAGTGTCTCCTAGTCGGGGCTGGGGACAGGCTGCTGGGAATGCGGTGGGCACCCCAGAGCCTGCATCTCTCCTCCTGACCGTGTCCACTGAGCATGTGTTGTGTACCTTAGCCTGGGATGGGATTGGCCAGTGCTGCCCCCGTGCCCACTTTCCCAAGCCATCGCCAGGCGGAATCTGGGCTCGCAGTTCCCAGGTTGGCTCACGGCGGCACTGACCAGCTGTGTGGCTATGGATGCGCATGACTCCTTTCCCGGCCCACCTCTCCGGGTCTGCAGGCATAGAGGAGCAGAAACAGCCTCCCAGGGCGGTGATGGTTAAAGGCGACAGCAATAAGAATGTGGCCCCAAAGGTCCCTAGGCACTCACATGGAGGCCCCTGCGTCTCCTACTGGACCCCCCACCCTCCCTGCCCACACCCTGCCGGGCAGCCCCCAAGTCCTCCTGATCCCATGGGCCACGCCCAACACGAGCCCCTCCATGTGTGACAAACGGGGCCTTTTCCTTAGCCCGCCAGTCCCATCCCGGATTTCTGTGTCCCCAGCTCGGCTCAGAGAGCAATTGCCTTCATCTTTCTCTGGGTCCTGCCTCAGCTGCCCGACTCTGCCAGACCCTTTCTCTATAGCTCTGCTTTCCCTGATGCTGTCTGGCTGCATCCCTGCTGCCCGCTGCTGCAGACGCCTCCCGAGGTACTCTGTCCCTGAGGCTCTGCAGAGGGGTCCCCACCCCACTGGAAGCCACTGCATTCTCACACCCTTCTCCCTCACACGAGGGGTCCCACCACGCCCAGTGCATGTACAGAAGACACCTGCGGGTCCTTGGCCTGTCTGTCTGCCAAGTGACCAGGATTCAGGGAGCCACAAGTCCTATCTGTCTCCTAGGCCACTGAGCAGAGCAACCAGACCATCTTAGAACTGGAAGAGACTCAAAAGCTGCTGAGCAGCTCCCTCCTGGAGAAGCAGGAGACACTGTCTGGGATGCAGGTGGACACAGACATGCTTGACACCAGCATCAGGCAGCTCACAGTGCTCAAGCGACAAGTAAGAGTCCCATGGGGTCCCTCAAACTGAGGCTCCTGGGCTGAAGGATGTGCCACGCCCAGAAGCCAGTGTCTCCCGGACTGTTGACAGCACCACTGGTATTTATGTTTTTGTGGCCTTGTGATTGCTTCACTCAGCAGATATTAAGCACTATCAGTCCTGGGCCAGGAATTGTGGGTGCTCAGACTGCAGGACAGACAAGACAGAACCCCCTGCCCTTGCAGAGTTCCATCCCCAGGGAAGGAGGGCAGAGGGTACGCACACTAAATAAGGAAAAAGGCAAGATGCGTTAGATGGGCCTAATCCTTTGAAGAAAACTAAGCAGAGAACCCATGTTGGGGCCTCAGGGTGGAACGGGAAAGAAATTTGAGTGTGGTGCCCTGGGAAGGCTGCACTGAGAGGAGGAGGCACTGGAAGGAAGCAAGGGAGAGGTGGCCTCGGGCTGCTGGCTGGGGACAGCAGGAAAAAGAGAGTCCTGCGGGACTGCAGCAGCTTCAGGGGGAGCAGTCCTGGCTCTGGGCCTTTGTGGCGAAGGATGAGGGGAGGCAGTGGAGGGCTGTGGGCCACAGATGACCTGGGACTCTGCAGGATGCCTGGCGTGTGGGGTTGAGGGTCCGGGGTGCACACAGGAGGCTCACGGTGGCTCTTCAGGAGAGTGCTGTGCATGGACAAGGGCAGCCACCGCTCCGTATGTGTGTAATTCAGAAGCCATCTCTGTCGAATTTTCCTGCAGGCCTGGCTGTATGAGCGGAAGTCGGGGGGGCATCAGGCCTGGCCAGCTGAGACAGGAGCGTGTCCAGCATCAGGCTTGACATACAGTGGCATCAAAACTGTCTCCTTGTCTGTAATCCCAGTGCCCTGGGAGGCTGAGGCAGGAGGACCCTTAAGTTCAAGCCCAACCTGAGCAACTTAGCAACTCAGCAAGACTCGGTCTGAAAATAGAAAACAATAAAGGGCTGGGGATGTAACTCGGTGCAAAGGTCCTGAGTTCAATCCCTAGTACCACAGTAAATAAATAAGGTGGGTCCCAAAGACAAGGGAATGACGGTGACTTCAGACTACAGACTTCAATCTCCAGTTACCCCCCCCCACCCAAAGTCTCTCTGGGATGGATGAACAAGGAACGCTCCCAGCAGTGGGAATCTGGCTGTCCCTGGGATCTGGAAACTCCTCCCCTCCCTCCCCAAGATGTAGTTCTCCTCCACCCTGACACAGGGTCTCTCTCCCACCCAGAACCTTTCAGAGATCGTAACCCTACAGACGCGCCTCAAGCACCTGCAGGCCGTGGTGGACGGAAAGTACACCTTCCTGTTCCGCTCCCAGAAGTCCATGACGCTGGAGCACAAGCGGCTGGAGGGCCGGCTGGCCCTACTGAGCACCATCCTGGCCCACGTGCAGGAGGAGCACCCCCAGTTCCAGGAGGCCCTGCGCCCGATCAGCCAGAAGATCACCAGCAAGCTTGAGTCCCTGGGGCCCTCCTAGAAAACACTGGGGATCCCTCCACTTCCAGGACCCAACCCTGAAGAAGACCCCCAGAACTGTGCTTATCACCAGGGGTGGCATCTGTGTGCCCTGGGAATAACACCATTTATGGGACACAGACCGCCCCTAGGAATTATTTCTCAGCCACTCACTTTAAACCAAGTAAAATCCAGCATCTCTGACAGCTCTGGTGAGCTTTTTTCCCCTTTCCACCCGCAGGGGCATCGCCTGTGAATACAAACCCCTCACGCCCCTTGGGCCGACTCCTCCATGTAAGCGGCAGGCAGTGGTGGCTCCTCAGGGCTGGCACTGACCGGTAGGCGGACGCTGGAGGGGGCTGCATCCCTAGCCCTCTGCTATGGCACAACCCTGAGCCACCTTCCACTCTGCCACCCCGTATGCAGACCTTCAGGGGTCCCCAGGAAGCCGGGCAACGCAGCAAGGTGGGACCTGCCCCGCACCTGCCAGCCTCTCTCCTCCCACACGCTGGTTTCTTTCTGAGAGTTACCCCGTGGTTTCTCTAAGGGCGAAAGGGAAAATACTCTACAAAAGAACTTCACTTTCAAACCTTTCAAACTCTGGAGCAGAGCAAAATACCTCTTTCTGAATACGGCAGTGAGACACACTTATTCTAAAAGTGCGGAAATACAGCACTACAAAGCAGGCAGGGAGGTCGAGGACGCGCCTTCCTCGAGTTTGCCTGTCTTCATAGGCGCATTTTCCCACTGCAGGAAAACAGTCCTCGTGTCCATAAGTTTGCACAGGCGCGGGCTGTCCCAATGCCTCGCCTGTCCCCCAGGAGGAAGGGTAAGGCTCGCAGTGAGAGGAGGTTGTCTCCGGATCTGAGGTGACTGCAGCCTCTCGGCCTTTCCCACGCGCCCCCTGCCGAGTCCCACTGCCCCCGGCTGTGCCCTCGCTGGTCGTGTCCCGTCTCTGTCCCCAAAGGAACACGCAGCCACAGGCGGACAGGAGCCCCGAGATACCTGCCCGCGTCGGGG